>NC_056734.1:981908843-982231343 GCF_019279795.1 Protopterus annectens | reverse complement strand
TCTACTCCTGCTGCTACTAACTGTTCTGTTTCACAACATGAAGGAAACTGCCTGTGATATGAGTATCTTTTAAAAACAATAAAGTAATAACAGGTATGCAGTCTGGGACAATATTATTTCTTCTTTTGGATTTACTGCTAAATAAATTCAGCCCTTGATACATGTTGGTAAATATACATTTTGCAAGGTGACTTTTGAAACATTTGCATTTGCTGAAGATTTTTGGGATAAATGTGACAAATAAATTTTGTCCTCCTTGGGTGCAGTATGACATTGTTGGTTTAAACATACAACCAAAAAGATGTATTGTTCTGGTTTAATTTTCCCAAGTCTTTTGGGTTTCAAATACCATGATAGGAATGTATCCTATTTTTATGTCAAGGTATGATTAAAGTTCATGAAATTAGTAATGTTTCACTCTTTGATGTTAGCCAGAAATGTTCTTCACACCTTATTCTGTCTTTTTTAATTTCTCCAAATGTATTGGGTTTCTACTACCATGACAAGAATGGACCCCATTCCTAAGTCAAAGTATGATTAAAGTTCATAAAATTAGTATTGTTTCAATCTTTGCTGACAGCCAGAAGTGCACTTTGCAGCACCCGCAATATGCCCAGTAATGACTCCTTTTGCAATTTGTATGGAGTTACATGTACTGGTAACATATCTAAGTACGATTGTAGATTATTTTTTTATAAGACCCACTGCTCCTACTACAATTGGAACTGTCTGGGTATCCTTCTTCCACATTGCTCTCGTTTCTGCCTGCAAATCCTGATATTTTATGACTTTGTGTCTCTCTGCACACTAGACACTGTAGTCACTGGGTATGATGATTTCAATGATCAATGCTACTTTTGTCTTCTTTTCATGGACCACTATATCTGGTTTTCTAGCATCTATCTTTTGAACTGTTGGTAATGGATGATCCCATGTGATGTAAACTTCATCATTTTCTATGATGCTTTGTGGCTCATGTTTCTAGTGTTTTTCAGCCACTTCAGTGCCATAATGTTTGCACAATCCCCAGTGCAACAGTCTTGCCACATTATTATGCCTTTCAGTATACAGTCCTTCTGCCATTAGTATGTCACAACCAGCAACCTCTTGCTCAAGTTCTTTTATATCACATTCTTGTCCAAAATCGATGTTTTCTTGCTGCTGCAGTTTTCCTGCTTTAAAGGTTGCTTTTGCACATTTATCAAGACCAAATGACATTCTTATAACATCTGAAAAAGTTTTGAAAACTTGCAGTTGTACTTTCAGTTCCTCATTTGATGAGCTATGCGGTTTTAAATCATCAACAAAGAGAAGATGAGAAGTCTTTGCACTTTGTTGTTTTCTAGGAGCCAAATTATAGCCATGGCCTAAGCTGTTAAGAAGACAGCTTAATGAGTTAAGGGCAAGGCAGAATAGCAGCAGTGACAGAGAGTCACCCTAAAATATCCCCCTTTGAATTTTTATCCCTGGGATAATAATTTGTCCTTTATCATGGCTTAATTGCAAAGTAGTCTGCCACTGTTTCATGATCATTGTAATGTAGTCGATCAGTGTAGGGTGCATCTTAAATGTTTTTAAGCACTCTTTTATCCATGAATGTGGGATACTATCAAATGTGTTTTTGTAGTCACTCCATGCCATACTTAGATTATTCCCCTTTTTTACAGTTCTCCACTCTGACTTTATTTAACAACAAATAATCCTTTCTTCAATATGACTTTCTTTTATTGCCCTTTTGCTCTACTAAAATAATTGAGTTTTCATCTAAATGAATATAAACTCTGTCATCAATTCCAATGTACAGTTTATATGTTGTTGGAAGGCAAGTTATTGGCCTATACCTTAAGTAGAAGTATTGTTTTTTCTCTTGTTACCCAGGTTGGTGTCTGTTCAGGTTGTGCATATAAATAGTTCTTACTTGTGGTTAAATCTTCGTGCAAAGATGTTAATACTTTTAACCAAAAGTTAAGTACTGCATCTGGACCGGTGGTATTCCAATTAGAGGATTTTCATAATTTTATTTCAATCTCTCTGGCTGTTACTTCATCCCATTTCATATCCTGTACCTTTAAACTTCTTATTCTTTCTTTTACTTCTTCTATCCATTCATCATCTTTGTTATGTTCCACACGATCATCACAGATACTTCTCCAAAATGTATCTATTTCTTTCTTTTTTTTTTTTTTGTTGGCGGTCTTCCAATTCCTTTTACGTTGTTTCCCAATTCTCTATAAAGTTTTTTTTGGGTCATCAATAAATTGCTTATTTTGTAGTTTTCCTTTATATTTATCTGAGTATCTTCTAAGTTTTTCTGCCTGTGCTGAGATTTTTAGGTTGTTGTCTGCGGTATTTCATGATAGATCCTGGTCTTTTCTAATACCATGCATTGATTTTATCACGTCTATCTTTCTTAGTATTTTCTTTTATTTGTTCCCTCTTCTATAGTCTTCTAACAGTGACACTTCTTGTCTTAATTGCTTTATAGTTTTGTCTGTTCAGTACTTCCATTATGTTATTTGATTTCTCCCCTTCCTTTCCCTCACTACCCTGTGTTCCTGTGGTAGAACTTTATCAGTTATTAATTTAGCTGCAGAGTAATATATCCGGTTTTCTTCTGTTATATCGCATGGATCTCTATGGACTGTCCTAATTACTGTGTTCATTTGTTTTATCAAACTTCTGACTTTTTGGGTTTTATTGACCTTCTGCAGTATATTTCTTTCATTGATCTTAATACGTTTATCTATGTCTATTAAATCAAGCAACTCTTCTCTTATTCATTTTTTTCTAAACTGAGGGCACATTTTTTGTTTTCCACTTCCTGCGGGCATTCTATAGAAAGTTCTATAGCATCTTCCTGAGGCACAGTCTCTTCAGTTTCATCCTGTGCCATCTGTTGCTCTGTTATATGGGAGCTCACTGGCCTATCACTCCTCAACACTGACTGCATCAGAGTTTGCACAGTTTCCTGTTCCTTCCCTTGCTGTCTAGCTTCAAGTGAATGTTTATACTAATTTCCTGTGGAAGGTTCCAATATATCTTCATATGGCACCTGACCAATTGCTTCTTCTTCTACTGGTTTCCCCTTAATTTGCATTGCATTTTCTGCAATATAGAGCTACTGATGTGGGGGTAGATCAGATTCAGTCTCACTTTTCTATATTATGCCATTGTATATTGGACATAAAAAATAGACGGGTACTTAGGAAATCTGGGTAGTATTGCAAATGTTTGCAACACAATCTGTGCACATTCCTAGTGTGCTTACTACCTCTGATTACATGGCCTTTGTGTGTTATAAGGGACAATCAAATACTTGTTGTTTGCTGTGGCTCTTATAAACATTTAATAAAAACATGTCCTAAGAGAAAATGTGCTCAGTGCAGGATGTTTAGTTTTACTATTCATAACTGTGAAACATTCTGCAGAAAATGCAAGAGTACTGAACATTTTTGGTTTGACTGTTCTCAAATTAAATTGTTAGAAGAACCATATCTTTTACCTGCTAGTACTATGGAGCCTTTAAGTATTGCAGAAATCTCTGAGGTTAAGGCAGATATGTATAATGTTGTGAGTGAAGACAGTGACATAGGTGAACAAGTCAAACCGTTGTGATGTTACAGCTGATGAGGGTGATTAAAGTGACTAGGCAGACATGGCTACTATAGAAAATGAGCTAAGTGACAATACTGTAATGCTTCTAATACTATTGGTAAAAGGGCTAAAGAAAGAAAATTGAAGAAGGATAAGAAACAGTCTGCAAAAAGGGGCAGGGAATAACCTAACTACATGTTTCCTTAATGTTAACAGTATTATTAATAAAAAAAAAGGAATTTAGTTATACTGGAAGGTTGTAAGACTATTTATGCAGACATTTGCTGTCTTTTGGACATTCATTAGTGAACTCCTAGCCAGCAACACCAGGCACAGCTGGGTTTATACTATAAAAATGAACCCTCAGAATGTTGAACACATCCTTGTCGACACCTATTCAGCGAATGTTGTGTTGAATGAAATCTGTAAATATCGAAAATGTGAATTTTGAAAAATCATACTTGACCAACACACGCAGATGAGCAGAAGATGTAACTACAAGGCTACATATAGTACATCAAAACTACTATTGATAGAAATTGATTTTGTGGGGACTGTGACCCCCCACATCCCATGCTAAATATATATACCAACTCTGAGATCACGTTATAGTGAAGAAAGGGCAGATTTTCCGATCTTCACTGTACCATGATCTCACAAAACTGATTTCTGTCAGTGGCAGTAAGGGAACAGTGTTGGCCAACCAAAACATTTCAATATTATGATGTTCAAAGAAGTGAACATTCACTAATTGCAGTGTTCACTCAATAGGCATCGATAAATATGTATTCGACATTCTGAGCATTCGTGCAAGTAATATAGATCTGCACAGCCATTGTGGGGTCATAAAATTGTTTGGTACTTTGTCCAAGATTTATACAGTGGTATTGCCATACTATATAAAAGTAGTTTAACATTGTTAGATTCAGGTATCCATATTCCTGGTAGATTTCTTATATATGAGTTTGGTAGACTTCTTATATATGATTTCCCAGGCCCTTTAGCCTTATCCATTTTATTGCTGTATATGCGCTTAACAACTTGAAAAATCATGAACAATTCTTTTAATGTTTAATGAGTCTGTTTCTATGAATATTGTTTTAATAGGTGATTTACGCTGCCATATTAGAAAAATATATGAGGGAAGATTAATAAGGGCATTACAATCTTCAAAGATGTCCTTTTATGTGGTCAATTAACATTGAGCTCTAGTTTATGGCCTATTTACAGTAGAGGGACACTGGCCACACAAATAGACTATTTTGCATACTCCTCTGTATTCTTTTTGCAAGATGTCAAAAAAATAAAAAATTTGATATTTTCTATATCTAAGAACAAAGCATGTATTAATATAGGGAAGGGATGTAAAAATTATTGGATGTCTGTTAGACACAGCTTTATGGAAACCAGAAAGTATAATACTCTGACATCAGCACTGTGCACTAATTAACTGTTGTACCACTTGGACTGAATGGTGGCTTATTTACAAAAGTAAATATATGAAGCTTTATTGCCTTATGGAAAAAGATATATGAACAGAAAGGCAGAAAGGAAAAAGGAATATGCTAAGGTAGCTAAAGATTATGCTCATTCCTTCCACCATCACAACATTCCCTTCATTAATTTTTTTGAAAGATATCTGAAGACTGCTATCACAGAAGACAGAGTAAAAGTTTTACAATTTAAACAAAAATATGTTGTGAGGGAAAAAAGCAGAGGTGTCCCCCTTTTTGAGTAAAAACATTAAGAAAGACACTTGTCTAATGGATTGTCTACAGTGTTGTGATGGTGCATATTCTCAGATGCAGGAAGATATTTCTTCTTTTGCAGAGCAATATGTAGCCAAATGTATGAAGAATACCTAACCTCGATGTAGGTATGGTCCCTTCCAACCTTATATGACTATGGCAATACTATCCTAATCAAACCAATAGTTTTAGAAACATTAAACAGTGTATAACAGAAAGTCTCTCCTGACTCCTCTCCTGGACTGGATGGTGTATCTTTTAGTTACCATACCTCAGTGTCATCATTTCCAAAAAAGAGTTTTTACAAGTGCTTAATGAATGGTTACAGACTGGTATTTATCATTCTACTATTGGTGAAGGTATATTGAAATATATTTATAAAAAAGGAGAACATTACTAATTGGAGGCCATTAACATTTGTTAATACTGAATATATATTTTTCCTGTAAAATACTTCATAAATGGTTAACCAAAATGACGATGAAATTGTTTCATACAGGGGTTTTTGGAATACATAGAATGACAATTAAAGATATCTTAGTATTGTTATGAGAGATATTCTCTAATATTCAGCACAATAATGGTCTTTTATCCTGTGATGTGTTGAAAGTTTTTGACACAATAGTGCATTTTAACTTACAGGGCATTTTAAATGGTTATAACATCCATGACTTCATTATATGTCTTGCGAAGTATTTATCGAAATTCTTGGTCAGATCATTAGTTAACAGATATCTGGACCACAAAATTCCAGTTTATAGGCTTTTAAGCAAGTGTGGCCCCTCAGTGACTTATTATTTTGTTTAATGATGAATGCTATTCTTATTCGGTATTCTGGACAGTGTTTAAGTTCTTTAGTGAATATAATACCCCCCTTACCATTGTTTATTTCTTATGCCGATGATTTAAATATTATTGTTAATAATGTCATTATTTCAAGCTTTAGTGAGTACCCTGAAAAGTGTGGGATTGTTCTTTAATATTGCAAAATGTAAAAGGTTTGGCACATCCATTTTTTCTAACACTGCCTTTCACTCAGATAACATATAGATGTTAGGTATATTATATGGAAGTGACTTACCACACTGAGGTGCATTATTAAATATGGCAGCAATTTTGTTGTAAAGCATTTTCTTTGTCCTACAGGAAGAAAATATACCTATTACATTCTGTTATTCTTTGTAAACTTGGCTATGTGGGTAATGTATACCCCTTTCCTAACAAAAGAGAAAAATGGTACTAGATGCATTTTGGAGAGGATATTACAGGTCAAATATATTACTGTTTGTGATTTTACTTTTAAAAAAAAACATAGAATTATTGCAAATTATATTGATAAACAATACCATTCAAAACGTCTTGAATGGAAAATCTTTTTCAAGGAAATGTTTTACCACACAGAAAACTGTGATAAAGTTACTTACCTAACAACTACAGACCATTCGCTCTGACATCCAGTTATGAAATGTTTTGAGCGGCTGATCAAAAATCATCTTTCATCATGCCTATCTCCAGATTTTGACCCTTTGCAGTTTGTGTACACAGCTAACAGATCCATGGCTAATGCCATATCAGTAGCACTACACATCTCCCTTGAGCATTTAGAGGGCAAAAACAACTATGTGAGGATGCTGTTCATAGACTTCAGCTCTGCATTTAATACGGTGGTACCAATGCAGCTGATAGAAAAACTGGCACATTTAGGAATCAGTAAACATCTCTGTAACTGGATCCTAGACTTCCTGATTGAGAGACCACAGAGGGTGTGTTCAGGTAAGAACACATCAAAGTACATCAGGATTAACACCAGTGTTCCACAGGGATGTGTTCTCAGCCCACTGTTATTTACCATCCTGACCCATGACTGCTATGCTAAGCACAAGTCCAACCATATCATCAAGGTTGCTGATGACACCACAGTCGTGGGGCTCATCACAAAGGAGGGTGAAAGGGTGTACAGAGAGAAGGTGGAATCTCTGATGAGTTGGTGTGAGGGTACAACCTTGACCAAAGAGATTATCATCAACTTCAGGAAAAGGAGAACAAGCCACCCAGTGCTCAGGATTAATGGTGAGAGTGTGGAGAGGGTTAACAGTATGAAATTCCTGGGTGTACACATATCAGAGGATCTCTCATGGTCAGAAAACACCAGCCATCTGGTCAAGAATGCGCGCCAATGCCTTCACTTTTTAAGAAGGCTGAAAAACGCTAAGCTTCCTCCTCATATTCTCTCCACCTTCTATAGAGGTGCAGTAGAGAGCATCCTCACCTGCAACTTCACAGTGTAGTTTGGAATCTGCATAGTTACAGAAAGGAAGGCGCTACAAAGAGTGGTGAGGATTGCAGAGAAAGTAACAGGTTCCAGTCCTCCATCGATACGACATCTTTATTCTGCAAGAAGCATCGAAAGGCCACCAAAATAATACAGGGCAACATGCATCCTGAGCATGGACTATTTAACTATCTGGCATCTGGCAGGAGATATCACAGCATATGCTGCAGGACTACAAGATTCAGTAAGAGTTTCTACCCTACAGTGATTAGACTTCTGAACTCAGGCACTAGTCCCAGGGCTCTGGACACATACGTCAGTTCTTATTTATGTGTAATATATACTTAAAGATATTCCAAGTAAGTGCAATATTTATTTATTATACTCATAGTCAGTATTATTTAACTGACTCAAGTGCAATATTAGACGAATAACTTAGGCATTTCAATCTGCAGTGTTTTACTTTAAATAGGGTAGTTAATTTAACTCAATGGAGGGTATCCTTTTCGTATATGAGTGTTGGTAAATGTCTCTGCTCAGTCATGTATTTTTCTTGAGCAGACATCTGTTCAATAGATTCTATCATGTGCTGAAATGCAACTATCCTCCAGCCTAGTGCTCACAGGAAGTACCAAAAAGAGTAGGGGAAGTTCCCAGGTGCCCTGGCCCAATTTCCCCTAGTAGTATAAATATCACCCTGGATCTTCTCTGAAAAAAGGCCACAAGCCTAGTGACTAACCTAGTAAACAAAGGTTACATAAAAATAAATAAATTAAATACATAAATGTGTGCTAATCCTAATCCACACACTGTCCCTATCCCATATCATTACATGTATTGGGAGTAGTATTGTATTTGTTAGTTATGTTTTTTCATCTGTTTGTATTCGTTGTTTCACTTTCCTTTACAATCTCAAAAATTGAGTGGATGCATGAAATTTTGTTTAGGCTACACGTGTGTAGTTCTAAACGACAATAAAGTTTACTTTGATTTTGAAATGGGTTCATAAGGGATAGTTTTTATTATATTAAACCATGGTCCACTCATACTACCACTGTTTTGTCAATGGATGCAGAATGTCTGCGTAGATTTGCTAGAATGCATGAAATACAGGACTTTCTATGAAGACTGATGCTGAGTAGACTAGCAGCTAAACGTTAAATGAAAAATTAAAAATTAAATTAAAGATCAGAAGCTGTGTCATTTATGTCATTGTGAAGAGACCATGGAACATGCTCTTCATTCTTGTGAAATAGTACAGCAGTTTTGGAATGCTGTTATATCTACTTTTTCATTAACTTCATGCTGTTGCCTTAAAAATATTAATGTAGGGTACATATCCTTGTTCCCTATTAGAAGACGGAAGACGCATTGTTTTGAATGCATCTTGGTCGAACTCAAAAGCCTGAAACGATAAAATATCGAAGTGGCTTTTAAGCAAATTCTTTCCCTGGGAAAGAATTTGCTTGGCCGCTTCATTAGTTTGCCGTTTTCAGCACTGTAGTGCAGCCTTATAGTTGGTATATTTAAGTAGAGGGGGTGTGGGGGGCAAAGCCCCCCACTTAATGTAATGTTTCAAGTGTTTTATTTATTTATTTATTTTGTTGGAACAGTGATTTTTTTCCCTAGGAAAAAAATAGCTGTTCTGACAGTTCAAAATTGTAAGCTTTCACTTACATAAGGTCGATTAATCACCGTTCACTTTTTTAAGTGTTCAGTGATCTAATATACACCCCATATCCTAACTTGTGTAAGCAAAAGAGTGTAGTGTATGACAGAATTATTATTTGGATGCCTTAACAAACCAGATGTGATAAACTGTTATATAACAAACTTTGGGACTGCTATTTAATATTCAGTAAATTGAAAAAAAAATGATTATGGGAAAAAGAGTTGGGGAATAGTAGCTTATCTGTTATCTGAAGTTCTTTTTTGAGATAATGGTACTTCTGTGATGTTTCTATAATGGTTCTTTTTCTTGTATAAATATAAAGTACCTCTATTCTTTTTGATAAATTCCATGGGATCATTTACATCCACCTGATCTATCACCAACTCAGACAGATGAAATCTCAGTTTAATGTCTCATCCAAAAGGCCACATATGCAGAAGTGTACTCCTCAGTGCTGCACTGCAGTGTCAGAAATCAATGTAACTGTGTGGGCACAGAAACCACAGCCTCCCGCACCAAGTGTGAGTGTGCTGTCTGTTGCTCTAAATGAATAAGATGAGACATTCTCCTCCTTGTCTCACCTTACTCATGTGTGCTAACCCTAACCCCAGCCCTACACATTACCTTGTGAAAATCAGTTTTCCTCACAGTACCATTACATAAGACACTTGATAAGATACATGAAAGATATACACCCCTAAGACAAGTATTTTGAACATGTATAAAAAATATGAATCTGTGTTTAATTCGGTCCATATTTCATTATAACCTTATAGAAATGGAATATTTTTTATACAAAATGTGTGCAATGCCATATATGGGACTTCTGAACAACTGACTGTACAGGTTTCTGATTCAAATGTGATTTTTGTCATAAATTCCACAGTTTAAAAATAAAGTTTATGGAGCCACATGAAATCACCTATTAGGACAAACTTGTAAAGTGAGATTTCAGAATTTAAGACATAGACCCAGAAGATGAGTTTTCTAAATTGTTTTCCAAAATGTTGTTTATTACCAAATATACAAGAACCCTCCTTGAAACATTATTTTATACCAAACTTACAAAATAGAATTAACCTGAACAACTGCAATCTGCTTGAACCATTTTTACCTTTTAGTTATGCTCCATGCTTGTGAATCGACGGTAGTGCAGCGGTAGCATTGTTGCCTCACAGCAAGAGGTTCTCCTGTTCGATTCTCGACTGGAGTGCAGAGAGTGCCTTCTGTGTGGAGTCTGCATGTCCTCCCAGCGGTCGAGTGGCACTCCAAAAGACATGCGTGAATGGGTGTGCCTTCGTTGAAGGTCGGGCGTCGAGCTGGCAACTCTGCACAGTAAAAATCTATTGCCAATCATTAGCGGACCGGAGTTCCACTGTGGCGACCCCTAACTGGAAAAAGCTGAAAGACAAACAACAACAACAAGTTATGCTCCATGCTTGTTTTCAGGGTTACCCCATCTGACTTCTAAAATCCTGTTGACTGCATATTGCCTACTGTTACCACCCCAGACCATCCACATTTAAATTCATTGCTTTTCCCAGACTTACCTTTCCCACCTCTTGACTCTATAATCACTGTTCATTCTGTAACTGATGCAACACTGGCTAGAGATGGTACCTTACAACTCCGTGGTCAAGACCTTCCTGATCTCCAAGCATGGACTTTTTGGTTTCCTTGTTCTCCCTTCGTCCATGTGTTTTTCTGTTTCTTTAGTATTTGGATTGACTCCCTGCTTTGCATGACCAGCGGTATACTTGCTATTCTGAATTGTCAATGCATATAAGCTTTGTCCTTGTTCTTGTTGTTGCTGCCTGGGTCGTGGTTAAAAGGGGTCAGCTTACCTTGTTATCAAATGATTAACCCAATAAACTTTGTCTCTTTTCAAAAGCAAGTATTTTAAAGATTAGGTGACAGATTCCTCTTACAACACTGCTGGTGTAGATGTTAGTGCCCAAGTGAAAAGGAGTGCAAGATTCAACTAATGTGGATGGAGTCTTAGTAAAATTAGCTTTTTTACTTAAATGGTCTAAGTGTGTGAGATCCAATATTTTTATTATCCATAAAGGCAGTAAAGAGTTTTTTTATTATGGGATGGAAATAAACTAGTACATTATGACTAGACATTAAGTCATGTAAAATCAGACATGAAGCGTCAGTGTTTTGCTGCTTATGGCATTGCATTAGAAATCCATAGCTTATACTGCTGCACATAAACAACATCAGCTGTGATTTTATATGTTTACCTGATGTCAAAGTCCTTGAACCCCGTACCGAGTAATGGATCAAACATTTGGTAGATTTTTTTTCAAAGTGAAATGGTGCAAAAATAACCTGTATTAGGAATTTTTAATATATTACTGGGGGCAGACATTCCAAGCACAAACCCAGCAGCCCATCTTATCAGGTGGAGAGGAAGTTATGGTTACCGGTCAAGGCACTGACCAACATAATTATAAGTTAGCTATGTGTTTAGCTTGCAATGTAAATGTTCACAGACTCAAAGTAGTAATTTCTAAAAATTGGAAATATGTTTTAGGAGAATAATCTCTATCTAAATGTGTATCTCTGTGAGGTTTATAAATAAGGTGGTCAATTTATGATGACTCTTGTGGAGATGGACAATAGGACAGTGTGAGTTCACACTAGAATGGACAGAAACAGAGAAACACAATGACTGCCAGGTTTAACTGTGCTTATCTCATTTGTGCAATACTTAGCAATGGGCAAACCCAGACTAGCGGCCCACACAGGAAGCAGACAGAACACCTGCAGACAGGGCATCTGTAAAAGTGTAAAGGTCAAAATGGATGCATTTTTTCAATTTGTGCTTTGCATCACACAATGCCACTAAGCAATGTTGTGTGAGGCTCCCCAAAACCTGCAGCTATCAAACACCTGCAGACAGGATGCAGACAGTCAATAACTGGAAATGGATACATTCAATTAATTCTGTGGGGCGTCATGCAAAAACACTAAGTGCAGTTGCACGTAACTACTCCTGTAGCAGCAAGTGTAAGTGGAGCTTGAATTCAGATGGTCCTGGGTTCTTGTACAGAGAGTGCAGCCTCCTGTTACTGTTGTGATAGCCCACTTTATAGCAATGAAAGGAAAAATGTACAAGTGTTATTCCATCATTCTTGTGACAACAGGTGTAAGTGCAGGGCTGCCATGCACATATTCCTGGGTTCAAATGCAGGACATTCCAGACATCTTTACTGTTGTTCCATTTCTCATTATATTTACTCTTGCTTGTAACACTTTAGATAGTGGAGATGATATGAATTATATGTATAAGGGCTAAGACACCCTTACTGTGCTTTCAGATGTATGACTGAGGGTATACTGTCTACTGTATTTCTGTATGTATAATTCTACTGTCTTGACTTGGATGGCCTTCACAATTAAATAAGACACATACACAATTAGATCTTTATACAAGAACCTTGGCAGGTAACACACATACATGTGTAATACCTCAAACTGTCAGCTGTATTTATGAATGACCAATGACTATTTCTGACCAACGTTTCTTCTGTGGCAAAGATGGAAGATCACTGCTGTGGAAGAAAATGTTTGGTCCCTTATGCCTATGTTTGAATTCCACACTTTAAAAATAAAGTTTATCAGTGTATAAAGCCAAAAAAATGTGTTCGGTCATGAAACTTATGCCCTCAGTGCATATCTGCTAACTTAACTCACCTAACAGTTACCTTTCAATTTTCAAAATATATTTCTAAGCTACTGCAGCAGACAGCCCTCAAACTAAGGTCAAGTGTCAGACTAGCCTTTAAATGTAAAATATTTCTGTCCCCTTATTTGGTGATGCTGCTCTCTGCTTAACATCGCTTAAACATGGTTAGCATTATTGCTCGTGTTTGAGCACTAGCAGCAAATACAATAACAGGAATTGGCAGGAAATCAGAAGTTACCATTGCTCTAGTTCTGGTATTAGACATGTCTGTCATTAGAGGGGAAGATGCCCAGTTTAGGGGGCAGAGTTGGGGTGTTCAGGAGTCCAGGATACTTACTGGACACCTGGTAAATGCCACAGCCAATGGTTTAGGTAGGGGGACTATTCTGGCTCCCAGTACAAGTCTGAAGTTTGGAGTAGTTCGGCTCAGGCTGCATCCAGTGTGAATGGCATTCAACACACTGGAGAACAGTGTAGGCACCATTTTAACAACCTGCAAAGGTGCAAGAAGGATACACTCAACCAGAGGTTGACTGAATTTCAAACTGGTGACATCCCACATCTGTGTAAGTATGCTAACAAGAGAGTATTTGTAATTTGTAGAAAGCTAAATATAGGCAAGACTGGTATGCATAATGCTCTTCTATTCTTTTCTGTTCTTTCAAAGAAAGTAAAAGGCAGAAAGGTGGCCAAAAGACCAAAATGGTAAAAAAAGAAATATCAAAAATAATAAACCACTGGTCCAACCATTAGAATATGTTTATTAGAAGACAACAAAGCTTTCAAGCCACTCAGGACTTTTCATCAGTGTTATAATTAAAAAAACATTCACTTCCTATTTAAAACTAAAGGCTGGATTTGGTTTTAAATAGGAAGTGAATGTTTTTTAATTGTAACACTGATGAAGAGCCCTGAGTGGCTTGAAAGCTTTGTTGTCTTCTAATAAACATATTCTAATGGTTGGACCAGTGGTTTATTACTTTTTTGTTCTTTCCACAGCTAATGCCGAAACAGAGTGTAATCGCCGAACTCATGCTGATTGAATAGAGAAACTGAGGGAAGCAAGTGGTATTTATGCAGCACAAAAGAAGTATTATTGTAGCTTTAAAAGTTAAAGATAGATTTTTGGGTTTTCTATACAGCTATAGCAAATTGAGCATGCATATCCTAACTGTAAAAACAAGTATGCATGCATTAGTCTGTAGCACAAGCCAACTTTAGGAGTCAAGTATAAGAGTGTAGTCAGATGTGGGTTAAAATACCACAAGTAACAACTATACAATACTGCATTTGTTTAATAATCTTGCACAAAATTAAAATCTATACAAGTGGCTTAAATGCCCTGCTGATAACTGTAATCTGTATATTGGAACAAGCATATGTGCAGTATATGCACATTTCAAGGATTACTTTCAGAAATCTGTAGTTATAGTGTGTAGTTGTTAAGACATATACTTAAAGGTAATACTTCAGATAAAATAGTTGTATAACTGTGTTAATGCATTGCATGTCACATATGATGGTACTAATTTTGTCTCTTTTTTCTCTCACTTTTTTATTTTCTATTATGTGTCATCAAAATGTCTCCATGTCATCCATCTGTAACAAATCACTAAATGCTTCACTGCACAGGGAGGTAGGCCAGCCACAGTGGATCAGCCTTCCCTCGCTCCACTGGCTCCAGCACCAATGCCCAGCACATCTGGAACCCAACCTGGCAGCACTGCCTCTGCTGCCCCTGCACTACCTGCACCCTAAGGTAGTAAGGTAGGAACAGTGATGACAGTCCAGTGGGTGAGGACTAGATTCTCACTGTCTCCATGTTTGATGGTCATGAGCCTGGGTTGTCCCCTCCCTCACCTCAATCATGGTGTCCCCAAACTTTTGTGCCCTCACAATCCGTGTTTCTTGTCTTGTTTGCTTGCATTTGCTTCCCCACCTGCCCAGCTTACCTGTCCTAGAAATACCAGTGTCACCTACCCAGCATTTATCTCTTACTAAAGTAACAAAAAAATAAAAATAAATGGGCACCTGTCCCACATAAAAATATCATCCCATACATTGTTCTCCATTTCACACGTGTCTTTTTGACACACTTGATTTGGTTCAATTGGCTATACAATATGATTATAGTGTTGTAACCCCTCTTTCTGGAGGTGACTGTCCAAATTCAGATAATATTCTGCACACATTTTTTTGTTTACACTGTTGAAATGGATAGTTATGGTTCTTTCCTACCTCCCTCCTGCACATTCCTGTATTGCTTTCCCTTTGTTCTTTCCCCTGCTTGCTCCATATTTTACCACTTTCCTATCTACCCCATTTTAACACCTATAATAAAGTCAGAGAAAACGAACAAACTGCAACAAAATGAAGGAAAAAAGACCACACCGGATACTCAAAACAGTTCCAATTAGCACTTTCTGTCTGAAGAAGTTTGCTCATTTTAGTAAACGAAAGCGCTAATTGGAACTGTTTTGAGTATCCTGTGTGGTCTTTTTTCCATCATTTTGTACCTATAATAAAGTCAAAAAATAGAATCACACACACACACATTAGTACCAGAAAAAGCAATGAATCTCTTCATTTTTTGGCCTCTGTGTTTGCAAGGAGTTTGGCATCACACACCAATGTCAAGCGACAGTGAGCAGCTCTGCAATACTGCAGTTACTGCCACCAAATGCCACTTAACCCCACTGCACTAAGTCAACACACAGTAACACATGTTGAATGTACTATAAAAGAATAATGTCATTGCATTATTACTGTTTATTTAAAAGTATTAGATACACCTGGAATTGAGCCCACTATCATCCAGACTTAAAAAGAAATGTGTCACTGCATTTACACCTGCTACCACAGAGTCAGCTAAGCAGCAGATCTGTTTCCTACACTCAGTACTAACTCTCACAATTTTAGCAATGAGCCCCACATTTGTTCGCTGCTTACCTATGTGCAAACAGGTAAAGTAATGGAAATGTGTATCTATCATGCACAAACACTTTGCCAAGCATCATACAAACCTGCTGTTCTCTACTACACTATGCAAAGTTACTGCTAACATGTATTAGTGCTGTTTACTGTCCATTTACTCTTCATGCCATTAAACTACATGTGGAAACATAACTGAAGGCCTAACAATATGTCACATATTTACAAAGCAGTCATGTGTTACCTCCCCCCATGCACTATATCCCTTTTCTCAGTACTTGTTCACAAATATATCAACTGCACTACATAAATTAATAAATTAATAATAAATGTGTGATATGCAATACACATCAATCTGGTGACATACAGAACTAGAACTCTCTTCACAGTTGAACATGCCTACACATCCATTTCATGCAGGCCTCCCATCTTCTCTCCAACATCCACTGCTGATGTCATCCACTATACATTTTCCTGCAGCCTTGTAAAAATTGGACTTGTGCCATGGTGTTTGCATAGAGTACTGAGCTCTATAGTCTGTGTACTTAGGGGGTTCTGTTCTCACTGCAGTCAACTGTGTGTGCATGTGTGTGTCTATCTAGCCAGAAGATCATAAGTGTGTAGCCTACATTTACCACTCCAACCCCATGGATTGACATTATTTTGATACTTACACATGTGTACACATTCATTTCATGCATGCCTCTAAAGATCTCCTTTCCAGCATCCACTGCTAATGTTATCCACTGTAAGTTTTCCTGCAGCCTTGTAAAAGTCAGACTTGTGTTGTGGTGCTTGCGTAAAGTACTGAGCTTTGTAGTCTGTGTACTTAGATAGGTAGGGGGTTCTGTTCTCACTGCATTCAACTGTGCATTTGTGCTTATCTAGCCAGAAGAGCACAGAGCATAAGTGTGTATCCTACAGTTACCACACAATCCCATGAACTGACAGCATTTTGATACTTACACATGCCTACACGTCCATTTCATGCAGATCTCCCAGCATCATCTCTCCAACATCCACCACTGATGCTGTCCACTATAAGTTGTCCTACAGCCTTGTAAAAGTCAGACTTGTGCCTTGGCACTTGCATAATGTACTGAACTCTGTAATCTGTGTACTTAGATAGGTAGGGGGTTTTGTTCTCACTGCAGTTAGCTGGGAGGTGTGTATGTTTGTGCCCTTGCTTGACATTTCAGAGAGCATTTTACGCCAGCATGTGGGACACTGCTATTAGCTTTTTCTCCTCACCAGACTGTGCTGATATCCTCAACTATAAAATGTTTGACACTCTCCAACTCATATTTGAGCTGTGGCGCTTGCATAAAGTACTGTGTTCTCTAGTTGGGTGTACTTAGATAGGTATGTGTTCTGTTCGTAGTGAGAACAGTCAACTGGGAGGTGTATGTGTTTGTACCCTTGCTTGACATCACAGAGCATATTTTGCACCACATGTGAGACACTGCTACTAGCATTTTCTCCTCACCAGAGTCTGCTGATGTCATCACCTATAAAGTGTTGTCTGACACACTCCAAGTCAGAATTGAGCTGTGGGCCTTGCCTTAAATACAGAGTTCTGTAGTCTGTGTACTTAGGGGTTCTGTTCTTACTGTAGTCAACTGGTGTGTGTGTGTGTGTGTGTGTGTGTGTGTGTGTGTGTGTGTGTGTGTGTGTGTGTGTGTGTGTGTGTGTACAGTTGCTTGACATTAATGAGAGCTTTTTACACCAGCATGTGAGACACTGTTATTACCATTTTCTCCTCACCTGACACTGCTGATGCCATTACCTATCTGATTTGTGGATATGCACTATTCCCACCAAGGTAGGGTCAGAGACTGGCCTGGAGGCCAACCAAAAGTCACCTCATCCTATATAATACAGATTACAGTGACATGGCTTGCAGTATATCCACATACATCATGGCATGGTTTGTAGGCCCAGTGTTTTCTAAGTGAGAAACCCCTGTGGTCACTCCAGCAGCTGCATCTGTCTGGTAAGGTACATCGAAAAGGGAGCATTATATTGTATTAGCATTCTGATGAGGTTTGAGTACAATGCTGTTATATAATCCTTAGATCTGATTATGATGTACACAACATAGCCATTCCATACCACTCTGGACACTTTGTGATCAGAGTTTAGATTGCTATCTATGTGTGTTCTGAGGGTCTTGCATCACTATGCTTCAGAATAACGAGAGTGTTGAAAATGCTGTAATTAGCAAGGAATTCCACTTTGAAGAAGGACAAAATAAAGACACATTTTTGCATTTATTTGTTGGCTATGTGGCTTTGTCACCAAGCATTTGTCTATGTTAACCCCTCCTGTAGTATGTTATCATCATTGGTGGATTCAATGATTGGACCCAATATGCAAGAATCAGCAAACACTGTAAGCCAAAGGCTGTATGCTGTAGCCTTAACTGTCAAGAAATACATTTCAAGCAGAAAAGGACCAAGCACAGATCCCTGGGGTATGCCAATGGTGGCAGCTCTACTGATACAGGTTGTTTCCCCAACTTTCACAGTGTGTGTTCTGTCGGTGAGCTAATTAGTTACCCATCTAGTGATGTAAGGGTTAATCCCCAGCTGGACAGTTTCTCAATGATATCTGCATGGGGGATTGTGCAATCCCTAGGCCAGATCAAGATAGGCAGTATGCAGTGTCTTACCTTCATCCAGACCTATCAAACAAAATCAATGGGCTGTGGCAACATCACAGGTCATCTATAGTGTGACTCAGCACATACACCTTCCTGACATGGTTGAAAACACACTTCAACACACCCTTCACACAGATTATATTCCTGAGGAAGGGTGTACATCAACATGTAAACATCTGAGTTGAGAGTGACAGCACCCGATGCATGCACATATAGACCCATCTTGACTCTCCTTATCTGTGAGGTAGACCAACATGTCATTGTGGACCTTTTCCAAATGGACACTAGTAATATCCCGGCTGTGTGCAACAGACCTGTGTGAGTTGTTAATGCTACATCATGTCTGTCACATCTGTTAGATGTCCTCAAAGAGGTCATCAAGAGCATGCATGATGCCAACACTATCATCCTTTTGAAATAGACAAGCCCAAGGCATTTGACACAAATCTGCACTGAGGTATTCACTCAACACTGTCAGATGTGGCCATAAGGACCTATATCACCAAGTGGCTAGATCAATGGATCACATATGTGGTATCCAGATATGTTGAAATGTGTGAAGTGACCTGCATTTCAGGTCCAGTGATCAGGTCCATACATCAGGGTGTATGGTAGGCCTTTTCCTGTCCATTATTTAAGTCACAGATGTCACAAATGACATACACATCCTGTGCCCAAACAGCTGTCTGAAGCACTACAGTTTGTGAGCAATAATTGACTCCAACTGTGATATTAGTATAATACAGACAGTATCAACACACAACAAAGATTCCTGCCACAGCCCTGTCAACACCTGCAGTGAAACGAAAACATGGGGGGATTTGTTACGTTATGAAAACAAATGCACAAGCCAAGGATGATGTAGACATCAGACCCCATAATCAGAGCAATAGGTATGTGACCTGTGTCCTGGGGTAGATGGCATGTGGAACATCCACCAGCATGCGGCCACAGTGCTGAATACTCCCTTGTATGTAACATAACTACTGAGTAAGTGAAGGACATCCACAGTAAAGGCCATAATATCTCCATAGTTTACTACCTTCATCACACCAATAGCGGAGTACAATACTCCCTTCTTCATGTACCTCCCTACACATCTTCCAATCATGTGTAACTGGTGTACCAACCACCTTTGCCACAGTGACCTGTCATACATCTTATTGGCTACACCTAGGTATTCTTTTTGTTGCACAAACATTACTGTCCGATGGTGCAGAACCCCCATGAAGTTGTTACACCAGATGTATGTGTGATACCTGTACCGGTGATGCACACAGTATAATACTCATCACAGTGTGGATTATGCTTTAAATATATATATATATATATGGGTTCACTTTATAATCTTGAAATACTGAAATATCGAATTTCAGTATTTCGAGACTAAAATAGCGAAAGCCCAGTTCCGCAAAAGACCATATAACTGAATCCGTAAATGTCAAATAAGCAGTTATGGTGGTGCTCTGTGTTAATGGATGCTGGAGATTCAGGTAAGTCTTTATATTTTAAGGGGTTTGGGTAGGGATTTTAGTGTGTTGGGAAGTTGTAGGTGTAGGTTATGGTATGTAGGTAAGAATGTGAGTGTGTAAATGTTGAGAATGGTGGTGTTTGTACATATGTGATCTGTGTTTGTGTGAGGGGAATGTAGCTTGTGTAGTGGTGGGTTTCATGTCTTTGTCTTTTTAGTGCGACCTCTGAGTTAGCATATAAAAGTAGCAGGGGTGCAGGGGGGCTTGCCCCTCCGCTTATATGTAGGGTAGGTTTGTGTATTTGTGTTGTGTTTGTGTGTGTTTTGTTTGTTTGTTGTAGTGTAGGGAGGAAGGTGTATGTGTGTTTGCGTGGTGTAGGGTGTGTTTAAAAGTCGCAATTTTGAATTCTGCGCTTTTGGGGTTTCGGTATTTTGATTTTTCGGCTTTATAGTCTTGAGATACTGAAATTTGATATTTCAGTATTTTGAGATTATAAAGTGAATCAATATATATATATATATATATATATATATATATATATGTGTGTGTGTGTGTGTGTATATAAATTTCAATTTACTGAAATCTTGAATTTCAGTATGTCAAGACCAGAAGTTCGAAAGTGCACAAACACAAAACCACAAGACACTGAAACATTGAAACACCGTAAGACACAAATAAAAGCACAACCCTCCCCCAACATAAAAGCAAAGACAATAATAAACCTAAAAGAACTAACATCAGCATATGTTTTTCCAGGGACAAGTCCCCCTGCACCCCCCACACTCCTGCTACTTATATATACCAACTCCAAGGTTGCAATAACTCAAAAAAAAAAATACTTGTACGTGCCCTACACTCACATTGCACTCTGTCATACTTACATTCATTAATAACACACACACACACACACACACACACACACACACACACACACACACACACACACACACACACACACACACACACACACACACACACACACACACACACGCGTGCACACACACACTCTACGCATGTACAAAATCACCACTTTCAACACATACACTCTCTCACCTACCTACCCTAAACAGGTCTATATTACATAATGAAAATGTAATTTAATTGAACAGCACTTACACTGAAAATGCTGTTTACCAAATTTGCTCTTGTGGGGGGCTGTGCCGCCCACACCCCCTGCTAATTATATATACCAACTCCGAGAATGCTTTACAGTGAGGAAAGGGCACATTTTCTGATCTTCACTGTACTATGATCTCACTATAAACAGCTCGATGAATGGCATTTCCATGTAAAATCCCATTTAAGTTACTTTTCGATAATGTAATATAGACCCCCCTAACCTACACCTAAAACTCCCCAAAAAAACGAAACACCTACCTGAATCTCCGTGCATAACCAGACATCGGCCACCACATGGAAATCCCAGACCACACTGCCCCTTAAAGAGACAGCAAACAATAAACTACACATCACACCACACCTAATGTTGATTTGGTAAACAGATTTGTTAAAGTGCAGTTTCAAACAACTACACTTTTGACATTCCAGTCTCAATTTGACATTTCAGTATTTTGAGATTCAAAAGGGACCCACACACACACACACACACACACACACACACACACACACACACACACACAAACAAACACACATACACACAAATCTATATTTATATATGCCATGCATACCCATCAAATAGCCTGTATTGATCATAATGTCACATACAGATATAGCAGTGTCCCTCCTAATGCCTCCAGCAGATGTTACAGTGTCAGGACAGTGTGCGTGATTACTCTCACAGATTGTTGACATGTCTTAATAGTTGTACAAGTGTGTTTGTGCAGAACCATCTCTGATCACTCAGAATCACATATGTGATGTCAGAGACATGGGATTACTGGTGGTATTATTCAGATATTGTCCATGATTATGCATGCTTCTTTTGTCCATGATCCTTTACCTATGTCCCATTTGTTGGAGACCTCTGCTGAGATTGCTCTCATATTCAAGTAAATCAGTTTGCACAGATTCACAATATGCACCCTTCCCCAGTTGTATATAACATCCCTGATAGATGTCTTCTGCATTGTTTATGTAAGGATGCTTATCTCACAAAGGCAACATCCCCATTGTTATGTCACCTTGTGTGATTGTCACATAATACACATTTTCACTGTGCAGTCCATACTGTACCATACTGATATGTGATTGGTGTTTCTGCTACTACTGTCTTCTATTGACATACCCTCATCTTCTGTACGTTAGGTTTTTTCACCTGTCCTGTTTACCTGTGCTCATTCCTACAATTCATCTGTGTCCCTATTCAATACACACCCTTCCCCTGAGTGTTCTGTACTGTGTTTGGAACATGTACATAACTGTATGTTAAGCTCCGATAATTATTGTGGCATTCCGTGCAATCCCACTAACCTACTGTGCTCTGAGGTAACCAGGTTTGCTATCTGTATTGCTTTTCATGGTTTACTAGTTGGCAACACTGTTGCCAGCCGTGAAACCATGCTTATGTTTAAACACGGTGCACAGAATGAATATATAATTGCAGAAACACACCAAACAGCTGCGGTCCTAAAGAAAGCAGGAAGTAAAACCACTATTATTTACTTAAAGTTTAATGTCATGAGTGCTTTCATCCATAGAATTAAAAGACTTCATCAGATGATCATTTAAGTCTTACTAAAAAAAGACCTTTCAAACTACAGAAGATCCCTGGAAGGTAATATTATTCATGCTAATCTTGGTGAGTTGATAAATCTCTAAAAGTAATTCTAATAAATGTTAACATGTCCATCAAGAGGAACATAATTGGTAACTACTTGTTGAAGTGCCTATGTGGGCAGGCAGCTATCCTGGCATGTGTTGAAGATGTCCTTGCATCTGTCCAGAAGTTATGTATTTCATTCAGGATCATGTGCATCCTTATATATATATATATATATATATATATATATATATATATATATATATATATATATATATATATATATTTCTTCAGATGGTATTATCCTAGTGACATTAGTTTCAGTTGCCTTCCTCTGGACTGGGGATGCACATTGTTCTGTAAGGCTATGCATTTTAACAGCAAGTTGAGGTTGTGGTATTTCCAGCAAGAGCTTAGCATCTTTACTTAATGGGAGGAATTGGCTGGGAAAACATCTTCTCAATAATGGTATTAGTATATCCACCCATGGAGTTAGGTGACTCATCAGTAATCTCTTCAGTGGAAACATTTTCAGTTTCAAATGATCAATGTAATGCAAAGCAATGTTTGTAGCATGTTATTAAGAAATGATAGCAGTTTAAGCAGAAAGAATAATAAATTGTATTTTGGGCTTGCATTGGGTGACACTTCAGTGATATGTTGCAGTTCAACTTAGATGCTTTAACTATTCAGCAATATGGTGGTTATCCTAAGTGTATAACAAGCTCTAGCAGGGTACAGTATAATTTTTTTGTTTAAATAATTCCTTCATTCATTTATGCTGTAACTCAGAGATTATGCAAATGTCAGTAAGTATTAGTAGATACACAGTTTCTCTAACAATTCACTACAGATCCCTAAACATTGGAATTGATAAATCTAGACGGTGTCTGAGCTTAATAAAGTTGAAAAATGTGGGTAAGTTTCAGTATTCTAACTTCATCTGGGGATCATTTTTAAGTGTGTTACTGGAGGTCCAACCAGAGCCAGATCCAGCACTAGGCGACCAAGGCACTTACCTACGGCCCACTGGCTGGGAGGGGGCCTGCTTGCTGAGGGACTGTCAAATTTACTTTTTAATTACATGTTTTTGTTTTTAAGGGTGTTCTTCTTTAAGAATGCCTCCTGTGTCCGGTCGCAGACACACACCTGTTGCAGCTGTGCATGCATCATCATACAGATCTCCTGTTCTTCCTTTCCACACATGTGGAATTCAAATGCAAATGGTGTGTGTGTGTGTGTGTGTGTGTGTGTGTGTGTGTGTGTGTGTGTGTGTGTGTGTGTGTGTGTGTGTGTGTGTGTGTGTGTGTGTGTGTGTGAGTGTGTGTGTGTGTGTGTGTGTGTGTGTGTGTGTGTGTGAGTGTGTGTGTGTGTGTGTGTGTGTGTGTGTGTGTGTGTGTGTGTGTGTGTGTGTGTGTGTGTGTGTGTGTGTGTGTGTGTGTGTGTGTGTGTGTGTGTGTGTGTGTGTGTGTGTGTGTGTGTGTAAATTGCCCCATTTAGAGATAGAAGGTAGTTACTTAATTTGCTCAGATGGAAACCCTGTACCTAAGCTACAGGAAACAAGAGCCTGAATCCTCTACCCCAACCACCAAGCTATTTAAACAAATTGAGTTTCAAGCAGTTGATTTCAGGTGCATTTTGAAGGAGTTGAGCATCAAGTGGATTTTTCAATGAACTGTGACCTTCAAGTTCCTGCTGCTCATGCTGTCTGTTTACAATATGCAACTGTTGTTTAACAAATGGTATCACTTTTGTGCTAAAGGATTTAAAAGCATTGTTAGCAGCATAATAGATAGCATACTTGCCTTTGATGCTGAAGGCTGTGGTTCTACTCCCACAGCATATAGATGGATTGCTGATACTGTGTTGTACTTTAAGGGGGTGGGGAGGTGGCTGCAGTCCTGAATATGTCCTCCTTTGCATGAGATGCCTAGTAACTATGAACTTGTTACCAGTTTGCCATCCATGCCATATTGTAATATTACCAGCTTACCATTTTTAATGCAACATAGGCAATTTATTCTTGAAGGGCTGTAGGTACTGAATTTGTAGATGAAACACTGAAATACGCACGGCACAGTGGTGTAGTGGTAATGTTGTCGCCTCACAGCAAGAGGTTCTCTGGTTCGATTCTTGGCTGAGGTGCCTTCTGTGTGAAGTCTGCATGTCCTCCCTGCATTCGTGTGGGTTTCCTCTGGATGCTCCAGTTTTCTCCCATGTTAAAAAGACATGTCTGGAGCATTTCTCCCCGGGCTTCTGCTGAAAATTGGTTCATTCCAAGTCGGACTTTCCTCATTAACAAATATAAAAAAAAAAAAAAATATATATATATATATATATATATATATATATATATATATATATAAATATATAAAGTTGTTTGCTAGCAGCAACCTCTTCATTAGTTACAGCTCTCACTAATGTGGAATTACTTAGACGGCTTTTACTTCTGCAGAGATTGTGCATATTGACTAACACTAGTGGATTGTAATGACAGGAATTTGAGCAGAATGTTATTGTTGAAATGTTCAGAACTGGGCAGTTATTTTCATTATTGGTCCATATAATATTTTGTTTCATTGCTTACTGGAAAAATGTTCAAAACTACAAATTTAAAACACTGTCTAACAAGTGATGCTGTATTAGACAAGGAATATAATTTAAATCAATCAGTAAAAGTGAATTAAAGAACACATGCATATATGCATGGCTCTAAAAATGTGTGCAGAGGGCCTATGATTTGAAAACAGCCCAAAGGTAAACTTTATCCATTGCTGGCCAGATGCATTTTCTTTGAATATGGGTTTCAAAGTCTGTCTTCATTGTGAGACTGTATTGTTTTGTTTAACAGATGTCTATGAGTGTTTGTATTACAAAATTTAAAATAAACATTTTAAATTAAATCCAAATAATCATTGTAGAAGTCAAGCAGAAAACAGTATGCACACAGAGATCTTTGAACAGTATTTATGGTAACTGAGGAGAAATAGCCAGGTAATGGGACCACGGCTCTCAACCTCTTGGCACAAAAAATATGGACAAACCCACAAATAATGGGGAGGACAAATCCTCAAAAATAGGGACAAATTTTAAATACTGATCTTATAAACTTAGAAAGTTGCTAGAATAAAAGGTCTTGTTTACCATGCACTTTCTGAAGTATACAAAGTCTGAAACTCAAATGACTGTCATTATTTAGTGAATTCAAACCTCACTGATTTACCACAGAAATCCAGAAAATCACAAATTTAATGAGGAACAGACCAGAAATATGAGGCAAATATCAGGACATTCTGCGAAAATCTGTGCAGTTGAGAGGTATGAATGGGACATTGGAATGGCTGGGGGGGTTGTGTATGGGGGGGAGGCCCCAGTCCATTACCCTGCCTAAAGCCCCATTTGACCATGATACAGCTCTGGGTCAAACAGCTTAGGCTTAATATTAGTCCGTTATATACAGCCTATCTCTAAAGTTACATATTTCTTCAACTAAGCATTTCACATCATGAGTGTATTCTCCCTAAAAAATGTCTGCTAAAACTATTTAGAATAATTTCAGCTGCAATGATTCTCTTTGCACTGACTTAGAGCATGAGGTAGGCCCTAACAAACTGAGAAGGAATAAAAGATTTTAAACAGTTGGTATAAATTATCGCTTTTATCAAAATAATTATGAAATTATAAGAGGAAACTGTATTGAACCATCAAATTAATAACATCTATAGTAAAATGAAGCACACACACAGAATTTACAAATCATTTTCTTTTTCTTTAGCAAAGAAAACCAGGTACACTAACTCTTTTAGACTTAAATGTCATTATTTCATTAGCTAAATCCAAACAGAAACTCTGTTTGGCATATCATTGAGCTGTGACATCAGAAGAAAATTGCACAAATTCAAAAAAGAATGCATCTGCTTTGATATATTTTTTAAATTTTATACAATCATTGTTTTCAGCAAATATATGGCAAATTAGAAATCTTTTCAAATATATTTCAGACTCATGTGGTTCCAAAGTGTATATTTCCTGGCTAAATAAACACCTGTAGCACTCATAATCTAGTTTACACTAAATCTGAGGCTTGTTTCATCCAATGTTATATGGAATGGTAACCTGGATATGAATAGAATCCCCATTGAACTGATTTATGACCTGAATGATCTACTTTATCTGACTACCATTAATCCAGCCTTTCAACATGGACATTTTTTACCTCTTTGGAACAAGTTGAGGTGGCAACATAAATGGCAATCACTGGAATAGACCGATAAATCTCATTAGCATCATAGGCATGTTTTCAAGGTTTATGACTAAGCACCACTACGTCAATATTTCGATACTGACTGAGTGAAAGACTATTGATTGTTTTTTCATTTGTTGTCCAGGACAGTCTAACTGACCTATATTCCATTTTAAGTGCAGGGTATGGGAAAAAAGCTCTGTGAAAAACAAAAGAAAGAAAGAAAGACAAACAGCTATGGATATGAAATTGCAAAATCTTAAGAGCCATAAAAGGAGTATAGAAAGACAGAAATGAAGACTGTATACAAACATGCTGTAACATAGCATGTTGAGAATGCTACAGCAGCCAACTAAAAATGTACAATAGAGTAAAGTAATAATATATACAGTCAGAAGCTGTAGAGTGGCAAAATGAGTCGAGTGTTTTAGAGGATTGGGATATATTTATATATATATATCGGGTAAAACAGGAGTAAAGTTTGACTAGAGGGAACAATCATATATAAAACTAAGTGAAAGCAGCAAGGGGAGGTATAACATTTATGACAGTGATATGTATAGCAGAAGTGGGAATAGCTGAAGTGGCGTGTTAAAGATGTAAGACATCTGGTAATGTAGGTAGTAATGACAACTTGTGGTGCCAATAATGAAGAGAGGTAGCTTCGAGAAGGGCTATAAACTTACTGATGTACAGAACAGGTAAAGAGAGACAGCTGTATATACACAATAGGTAGGGTATTAGCAGGATGACATTAGGTTCCTGAGCAAGGTTGACAAGTTAGGAGTGAAGTCATGTTTTGTCTTATTTCTAATATGCTGGGGGAATAATTCTCCATGATGATGATAATTTTGCTAGCATCCTTGTTGGAGATTGTGACTGTCAGACCTGAGAGGCCTGTAAGGAGTGTATCTTGCATTAATATTTGATATAGATGGACATCTGTTAGGTTTTAATAATATGTTGGGGCAGATTTTAATTGCTGAAAAGTGAGTAGATTTTGTAATTCTAGCCAATGTATCTTATGTAGGACATTGATCAATATAGATTCATTCAGATGAGACCCTGCTTGACTGATTGTATAGGTGTTTATGATTGTAGCTATGAATGCAGGTAGGCTATGTACATCTGTCAAAGCATTTTGATAACACCTTGCATTGCATTCTTACAACTATATTAATATTACAAGAAATCAAACCTTATGTAACTAATTTCGTTAATAGTTAGATAATAGAATTAATAATTAGGGTCTCCATCAAAGCCCTTTCTTCCAAATGGAAACTGATATCCACTGGTGGGCTCAATGGCTTCATCCTAGGCCCTCTGTTATTTAACATCTTCTTTTCAAAATGATCATTGTCTAAGTGCTGACTGTATGAATTCACCAATGACATGCAGTTGATGGATCTCAAACAGCAGTACTCCCTTAAAGTTCAACACGTGGTACAAAAATAGTAGACTAAGATCACCATTAAAAATATACAATGATCAGTGTTAGGTCAGGTTAAAGTAATTCTTTGTGCCCTGTAAGATAACTCAGAATTCTAACATAATTAAGCTATACAAAGCTCTAGATATAATCAATAGTGCAAATCTGAACATCTTAATTTTAATGAGAACATCTCATCTGAGGACAACATTTCCCAGCTCCTCTCCCCTTCTGGTAGACTTGCAATGAAGAAATGAGTCTTCCTTCATTGACTTGAATATGGTTTCCCTTTGATTACACCTGCATCTAAACAGAATAAGGCAACTTTTTCAACATCACCCAACAACATTTGCAAATTTTAAATCCTCTCCCACAAATAGAAAATCTTTACTCCATACTTTCAAACCCAAAATGGCTTCCAGTTGAACATATCTCGACATCTCTAACAGCCTGCCTTACCAGTATTCTAATCAGCTGTAAACTCCTTCCCTTTTTGCTGGTAGACAACCACATCCTACCACCTGGGATCCCTCTCCACTTCTATCACAAACTTACAAACTTCCCATACAAAAAAAAAAAAAAAAACTCCACTACACAGACCATTCTTTCTCAGTACTAACACCCAAAATTCAGGCAACAACATAATTTTTCATTTAAAGGTGCATAACAAAAATGCTTACTGAATTACAGTGTATCACCAAGTGCAATTTGTTAGCTATAACATGGTCCACCCTCGTTAAGCTACCCAATGGAACAATCTAAACTTCTCAAAACAAGGCTCATCTCACGTCTGTCTTTCCTGTATGACAACCCTAATCCCGTTCCATGTTTTCTAACCTACCAAACTGATTGCTGACTTACCATGCTCCATTAAAATTTTTCTCTCAATAACTTATATATCTTGTTTATATTGTAAACATAAACATTGGGTATACCGTATCATGACATATATGATTGTTAAATCTCAAAGATTAATACCATGTTCTTAGTGTGTAAACATACTACTCTTTTGCTTACTCGTTCCTTATTAATTGTGATACATCCGGTTACTTGCTTCATTTGAAATCATGGGCTGAACCAGAAAAGGATCTAGAAAGATTAGTGTTCTACCCCAGTTAATAAATTCAAAATAAACATGCTTATATTGTAAGTAAGGCTTATGGTGTGAGTTACACCCTCTTTATGCATATTTCTTTCAGATCTTTGTTTCCTTCTGTGTCTTCTTGGTTAGAACATTGATGAACTATAACAGTGTGTTTTGTTATTCCAAGGGTACATACTCTTAATCAACTTGAAATGTCTGGAAAAACATCACATGCAAACCAAAGGGTAAAAAGGTGACTCTGACAAATCTTTTAGTAAAAACTGCAAAAAAGATCCGGCCATGGTAGAATCTTCACTTAAAACTCTTGTAATGGAAGCCCATTGGATATAAGCAAATGGTCCCTTAAGGACATAACAGTATTTGTAGAAGTTATGTATCATATGAAACATAGTTCAGAGAAATGTATATGTATTCTTATTGTTAGAGGTTTACAATATTTCTTATAAATGACTATGTAAAAGCATTCTCACGTACCCCGAACATATTCCCAGCCTAGCAGCTCAGGGACAAAGGTTTGCTATTAATTTCTTCCAAAAATGACATTAGATCCTGAACACCTCGACACCTAATACTTTTCTACATAGACAGTAATTCATAGTTTCATGCCATTCTTTCCCACAAATACTATCATAAATGGGGATATTGTGACAATAAGACATTTTGTATATGATTATATTGCATTCAACAACATGTATGAATGCTTAATGGCTTTAGTGTTACTCTGTATTATAATCTGTGATTTGTTTGTCAGTCTGCACATTTTAGTTAGGGTGCAAAAATGGCACTTTGATTGATGTAGTCTGTTCTGAATCATATCTGTGTAAATCAGTTGTACTGCATAACCCATTTTTTAAACTGCTGTCATATTCTAATGGATCCCAAGGTAAGACCAGGGCCTTGCCATGAGAATAATTGTTTTATAATCCGGTTCTTAGTGTGTATAACATCTGAAAATATATTTACAGAATTATATTGTAGGTATATTGTTTTAGTTTTTAGTTCCTTAAGTGTTTGACTGTTTTTATGTTTTTATATAGCTTTCTGTTTAAATTTGAAATGGCTGTTTAAGGTAAGAAGCAGCCTTATCTTGTAGTATTACATCAGAAGGTCTCATATGGATGAAAAAAAGTCCAGATGCAGAGTGATGGGGGTGGATTTAACTAACTCAGGGAAATAGTTATGAGGACTGTAGTACAAATGGAGCAACAACGCTTTCAGAAAGGAGGTGGAGTTTCATTGTGCAGGAAGTGAAGCTGGAGATAGACTCCATCTCCAGGAGAAAAAAGAAGATTTTGGTGGATGGAGATCATTTACCAATAAATTAAGACATTTAGCTAAGGAAATAGAATAGACCAAGCTTCAATGAAACCAGCCTTGGGTTTTGGATTTAGTAAGATGTGGAGGAGGTGACTGGGGGTTATGAAGTGGGGGGGTGATACTGAAGATGTAGACAACAGTGACTTTTAGCTAAAAAGAGCTGAGGAGGTAGCAAGCATGATCAGAAAGCTGACAGAAGTAGGATACCAGACTAGGGGAGTTAGAGGTAGCATTCACAGAACTATTTATTACCTGTATGTACTTGGAGCCAGCATGCCAAGGAAGCAGAAGATAAGTCTTAGTTCTGTGGACAACAGTCTGAGGAAAGGATGGAAGGGGTAATTCCAGTGTTGTTAGACAACAATGTGTGGTAAGCATTTGGTGAAAAATAGGTCATACCAGTGCTGGAGGGGAAGGGCAGGGCGTAGCAGAAGCACTGTACAAGGAAGCAACCCTAATAGCCACAGAAGAGGTGGGGACAGTAAAGAGACAAGTAAAAAGGAGATGTCAGAAGGAGTTAAGAAGGGAAGCAATGGCCTTTTGATATAGTAACAAAAAGGGACTAGGAAAGATAGGACATAGCTGGCCAGGCTGCGTAAGGATGGGGAAACATTCATAGTATACTAGAAAAATCTGTGGTATTAAGAATACTTTATTCCAGGAGAAAAGGAAGGGCAGTGCTGGCCAGGATGAGCAAGGACAGACTACAGATGATGAGATTCCAGGAAAAACAGTGGCATTTAGAAATTTTCATCTCAGCATTCACCATGGAATGAGAGCAGGGAAGATGCATGCAAGGAAGGAGGAGGAGCAGAGTGAGGAAAGAAGTGTTTGGGCAGGAGTTTAGAGATGGAGGAAGATAAGGCACAGAAACCAGTTAGGCCTGTCTCACATGGATCTCAGGAGTCTGGTCAGTATGTTGTCATTTTCTAATAACGATGTTAAAAAGATCATTGGGCTACTGCAGAAGTACATTAGGACAGACAGACAGACAACTAGAGGTTACTCTTGATTCAAGGGGAGCAGGAAAATTCCAAAGAAGCACATACATGTCAGCCTACCAATCGTAGAAATGGCTGACCACCAAGGAGCTAAAATCTTTTTAATAAAACAATTTGAGAACCATAAAAACAAAAGAAAAATTAGTTACAGTTTCAGCAGAGAAAATGTATAAGCACTTTCAGCTTAATAGCCTTCTTCAGATCCTCAGTTTGTTCTGCTTCAGCAAATTGTTTAAGTATGACAATCAACCAATCAGAAGCCTCAGAATGGGACAACTCCTTCTTTCTATTTAGTACTTCTCAATAGGGGCATCACCCCTTTAACACAGGTTTTATCGGAAATACTGCATTCAAACTGGGCTTTTGATTAGCCTGCAAATCCGCTATCCATTTAAGGAAGGTGATCAAAAGTCTGGTTTGAATGCAGTACTTCTGATAAAACTGGTGTTAAAGGGGCAGCGCCCCTATTGAAAAGTACTGAATAGTCAGAAAGAAGGAGTTACCCCATTCCAAGGCTTCTGATTGGTTGATTGTTGTACTTAAGCAATTTGCTGAAGCAGAACAAACTGAGGATCTGAAGAAGGCTATTAAGCTGAAAGCACTTATCCATTTTCTCTGCTGAAGCTGCAACTTATTTTTCTTTTGTTTTTATGGTTCTCAAGTTGTTTTATTAAAAAGATTTTAGCTCCATGGTGGTGCGTTGTGGATATTTTGTTTGCTGTATTTTCCTACATTTTCTAAGGACCTTTAGTGATATGCAGAGGCTTACTCTTATTTTTGTTTCACAGTGGTAAAAAGGAAGGTGATGGAAAGAACCATGAAGGCCTGACTACTTGTCTGAAAGAAAATAATGTCAACGATGGCAGCCTACCTGGATTTCTAGCCAGCAGGAACTGTCAATTAGACTTGGTCTTGTTCCCTGAGTGGGTTGTAGAATAAACTGACAGGGGAGTAAATGTAGTCTACCTGGACATCACCAAAGATTTTGATTCTGTACCATAAAATCTGCTGTTAGTAAAACTATAGGAGTTTAGATTTGGATAGGACCACATGTGGAACTGGAATATAGATCATGGCTAAAGATTATGAAGTAAAGTATTGCAGCAACGTGGATAATGCCACAGATAAAGAAAGTGATTATTGAAGGAGTAGCAAGGCTGACATTGTGTATTTTTGTTCTTGAAGCTGTTTGTTTAGGTGGAGCTAATGACCATAATGAGAGTAATACACCTGGGTCACTGCAGCCATGGTGTGAAGTATAAGCTGGGGGGAGTGAAACTTATGGTGATAATCTCACAGCAACAAGTCTAGGGGCTGTTTACCACACCTGGTGTTGCTCACAAGCAACAGTTTAAGAGTTTGGTGGCAGAGAAAACAATGCTGGGTGCATAGACATAAGAAGCAAAGAGGTCATGTTCCAAGAAGCCTGACAGGTGTGCACTGACTACCAATGAACTGAATTTGTCCTTCTCCCCCATGTTCTGCAGCTGTGGACTTATATGTTATAGGATAGTGGAATGTCCTTCTACATGGAGATATGGAGCTTATCCTCTGGCTAAGCTTATCCATTTTAACTGCTAGGTAGAGTTCTCCATTGTATTTATATTTTACAATTAACTGGTAAGCAATGTTTTACAAAGAAGAGTTAACTGTAGTAATGCTTTAAAGTGAAACCTGATCTGCCAGTGAGGGAAGTTGGAAGAGGAATGCCAAAAAAGTAGTACATAGTGTACAGTTTAATGCAGTGCAAGTTACTCTTGCAGATCTCGTTATCTAGCAGTGCTGCAGAAGATGCACCCTTCCTGCTTTAGAGCAAGTCTCTGTGTCTTTCCATTTTTTTAGGAAAATCCCTCCAGTGTCAATATCCTCCTGAGTAGGGCAATACTGCCCATGCGGTGCAGATGGCATATTAATGCATTCCATTGTTATTAGTTCTGTTTTATAATATTATGCAGATTGCTGCCTCTGTCCTATGGATGTATTAATACTGGATATCAGATGATGGTCATTCTGTTGCTGAATATTCATATTGCAATATATGTTTGTTACGCTGTTTTTGACTTACACAACCATACTAGAGAATAAGCCTCCACCTTCAAATATCACTTTTTTTAAACAAGAAACAACTTTACTAAATTATCACATATGACATAGGCAATCATACATTTATGTAAATGAAAACAAACTATATTGACATAATTTTAGTTGCAAGCATTATAAATATAATCTATCCAGTCATTACCAGTCAAACATTACAAAGCTCTTCCAGATCTTGCCTTTCTTTAAACCTTATATAAAAAACTGAGGGGCTGCCAGCCCAGCCAGATAGAATTTTGCAAATAATTCTAGGTCACTGTAAATATTAATATGATCCACAGGCTGGTTTCACAAATGTAAGAAAACTGTGTTATGTGCTAAGCTTCAAAAATGCAACCACAGTGCACGCTGCTGGAAGAAAGCTTATAAGTAAAGAATTTACAGCTGTGTGTGATCTCAAGCTAGGAGACAGGATGTCTGGGTTAGGAAATTCTTTCTATTGTCCTAAGAGATAATTACTCGGTTTTACATGTAAATTGTCTTTTATTGCTGTGGCTTCCTGGCAGGTGCAGATCACAAAGAAATGAAATTTTGATTTGGGTGAGTCTGGTAAACTTCAGCAGAAGTGACAAGAATGATGCAATCTGAAATGACTCAGCAGTAATGTGTATTATCAATTAAAGGACTATCTCAGAAAGAAAGTATTTTGCATTTTGTCCTGAAGCTGACAACAACTCACCAGCACTTGCTTTGCTCTGTAAGTAAAGTTATTTAGATCTCAGTATTTCTCTTAGAGATAGATAGGAATATAGCCAGATTAGTCTAGCTGTTTTCTATATTTATGTCAGACTGTCTTATGGTGTTATTTTAAACTATTTCCTGTGATTTCTGAACTCTCAATTGTCACTGTGTTGAATCTGTGAGTATTGTCTTATGTTTTTATTATTTATTATTAAATATTTTTCAGCCTTTTAACTGTGGCTGTTTTATGTAGAGATAATTTAAGCTCTTAGAGTACTTGCATGTATTTGGTGATACTGTATAAGCTACTCAAATAGCCTTGCTGTTCATCACACTTACTATTTGGATAACAGTAATATTGTACAGTAGAATTGTACACCCTTTGGTAAGGGCCTTTAGAGTAGCTGATAAGAGTAGTTGGTGGCAGTGATTACTACCTTATAGCCTGGGCAGAAGGGGAATAGCTAGTGAACCTGTGCCAGCCTTCCCCAGGAGTGTCTGTGTGTTTGTATATAATTAAAATCTCAAAGTGTGTGTGTCAGCTACTTGGGCAGGGACACAAAGCACTGGTTGGACAGAGAGGATACTGGAGGTTTTGGCTTGACTACTCAGCTGAGATCTGAACTCTATAGCTCTGCCAGTGGGGAGTCTTAGTGGGATCTGGAAAGAAAGGGAAAAACCAACCCTAGGCTGATGTGATCTCTGTGTGCTCTTAAGGGAAATTGTACTTTACTATGTGTGTACTTGTTATCCTCCCAATGTGGACACCCCTCACTGGTGCTAGTGTTGAGGATTGAGGCTCCTGACACATTTTAATTGTTTGGTAGTGGTGGGATAGCCACATCAAATATTAATTGTTTGATAGTGGTGAGTTAGCCCTATCACATATTAATTGGCTTGTAGTGGTATGGATATTGAATTCCTGTAGCTTGTGTACATTGATCACTGAAGGTGTTTTTGTACTCTAAATCAGCCACACAGTGAACATTCAGAGTTCAGATCACAAAGTTTAGAAGATGCAAATGTTTTTTCTTTCAATATATCCAAACATAGTCATCAACTGGGCATTCTATGTCTTCCTGTGTTTACAATGTCACCTTTAAATTTTTATTGTGTAGTTCTACATTTGATGTACCGCAATCACTTTCTTCATACATCCTTACTGTTCATGTTACTACAGTTTTACTTACTTTGATTGTGTGGAGCTTTTCTCCCTGGGCCTCCATTGAAAATGCACCTGTGTCCAGTCGGAATTTTCCGGTGAACAAATATAAATAAATAATAGATAAATAATTGTTTTATTTCTTTTGTTAGCTTAGTTAGTCAGGGAGAGCAGGCAAGCATGTCAGCAGAGGAGACTGGCAAGCTGACAAGGAGCCAGTTGGCTGAGATGTGCCAGGCTAAAGGACTGGTGCATGGAAACCTGGCTAAAACAGACATGATTGCAGCTTTAGCCACAGCTGCATCAGAGAATAGCAACCAGGAAGATGATCAGACTGGCTGTGAAGATGTATAACACTCAAAGAATGGACAGCTCAACCTTTCTACAGAGGACATAAAACTCTGTGTGTAGCTAAAGAGACTTGAGTTGGAGGCCAAGCAAACAAAAGCAGCAGAGAGACTGAGGTGTCTAGAGAATGAGGAAAATGAGAAACTGCGATGTCTGCAGGCTGAGGAGAAGGAGAGGCACAGGGAACATGAGAAGGAGATGTTGACTCTTCGCCAGAGTCATGGAGGTAATGGGGAAGGGAGTAACTGGACCCCAGAAGCACAAAAGGTGAATAAATTTCTTTTGCAGTTTACAGAGGGGGATAATTTTGATAGCTTCATTCATATGTTTGAGAGGGTATGTAAACAGTATGATGTTGTCAAAAGACTCTGGGTATGGTTCCTGACTCCCTTACTCCATGGTAAAGCTGCAACTGTGTTGTCCAAGCTATCTGATCATGATTTTTTTAACTATAATGTTGTAAAGAATTGTTTGCTAGAATTTTTTAAGTTAACGCCTGTAGCTTATAGGAAAAAATTTGTGAGCATTGATGCAAGGCTGATGAAAGTGTGTGTGAATATGTTGTTGAACTGAGCACTTATTTTCATAAGTGGGTGAGTGGATGTCAGGTCACCACTTTTGAAGAGCTGGCAGACCTTTTAGTGAGGGAACAAGCCCTGAGAAGTTTGCCTGAAGACATAAGGATCTGGTTAGCTGATAGACAATGCTATATGGTAGATGAGTTGGGGAAGAAGGGAGACCTATACCTAGCAAGCAGGGCATGACTGCACAGGAAAGGGACACCCAGTGCTGCTCATGGGTCTAAGGGAACCCATGGTGGGCAGCACAGACTGCCCCAACAGAATCTGCCAGTAGCAGGGGAAGCCACTAGTCCAGGAGCACGTTCAGGACCATGTTTTGAATGCAACCTGTGGGGCCATGTGGCATATAGATGTCCACAGAGGCAAGGTGGGGAACAAAAGGTGGGAGAGCCAGTAAGTGGGAATGACAAAATGCCAATAGTAGGTTGTCTTTGAGACAACAGGGGTACCAAACTACCATTCTGCATATGTCCTAATAGGGAAGGATTTTGATAAGGCAGTACCATGTGTATATGCAGTTACACACAGTCAGGCTTGGAGACAAGCATGTGGGTCTGGTAGCCTGGGGGAGACCAAGACAGACCGCACACTTGCATCTAGGACTGGTGAGGTGGTTACAGTGAGACTGAAGGTGAGCCACAGCTGCTTGTAGGTACAGATGTTCCCTTGGACAGAGTGACTGCAAGGGCAGAGGTGAGTAGTAGTAATACTCAGGCTGACAGTGAGGCACTGCTGTCAGAGGATACCAGACTTCCTGTGGAAGGGGAGCTGGGAAGGGTCACAAAGAGAGAGTTGACACAGGTTTAGCTCTCAGACCCTACATTACAGGCCTGAGGCAGGTAGCCAGTGAGGCACCTGATTCTCAAGGGAAGGGGGAATGCATACTGGGACAAAAGGTTACTGTATAGAGAGTAGACCCCTGAGGGAGGACTAGATAATGAGACAATAGGCAGCAGTTGGTAGTGCCTAGAGCCTACCGTCTGGCACTTCTAGCCATAGCCCATGATATTCCCTTTGCAAGTCATATGGGCATAAAACATAGAAAGAGAAGTATTATGCAGAACTTTTACTGGCCTGGGATTTCCAGAGATGTAACAGGGTACTGTAGGACCTGTGAGCAGAACCAAAAGGTAGGCAAGGCAGGAGACAAGGTGAGAGCTCCTTTGATGCCTTTGCCTGTGATTGAGGAGTCATTTCAAAGGGTAGCTATGGATATTGTGGAGCCTCTGAGTACCCCAAGTTCCACATTGAAAAAGTATATCCTAGTGGTAGTAGATTACGCTACAAGATAACCTGAGGCAGTGGCTTTATCCTCCATTGAGGCAGAAAAGGTAGCAAATGCTTTGTTAGAGATTTTCAGCAGGGTAGGTTTCCCAAAAGAAATACTGACTGACAGAAGTGCCAATTTCATGTCAGAACTGCTGGCTTGTCTGTAGAAATACTGTGGGGTGAAGCACCTAAAGACCACCCCCTACCATTCCCAGACTAATGGTCTTGTTAAGAGGTTAAACTCTACACTCAAGTCCATGCTATAGGCATTTGCAGACCAGTTTAAGAGGGAGTGGGACAAATATTTGCCCCATCTGTTGTTTGCTTACAGAAAAGTTCCCAAGGAATCCACAGTTTTTTTTTACCCTTTGAGTTGCTGTATGGGCATAGGGTGAGAGGGTCTCTAGACTTAATTCGTGATGAGTGGGAAGGTGAGTGTGAATCTCACAGGGAGACTTTTGTGGCATACATCCTAAATCTCAGGACAAGGCTCAGGGAACTCATGGGCATGGCCCAGGAAAACCTGTCATAAGCCAAACAGCAGAAAAAGGTCTGGTATAACAGGAATGCTTGAGATAGAGAGTATGCTGTAAGGCAGCAGGTAATGGTTTTCATTCCTGTCAGACACAACAAGCTACAGGCAGCCTGGGAGGGACCTTACAAAGTGGTAAGGAAGGTCAGTGATGTTAACTACATGGTAGAACTGCAAATGTAGTATACCCAAATAAACTTTGCAAAACACGGAGACACCAATGTATAAAAAAATGACAGTCTTTATTGTTGTAAGTGCTTTCACACCCTTCGGTGCTTCATCAGACATCATTATACATGTAGAAACTACACTAAATAGATCCATATAGGTTTAAACGAACCAATGGAAACTCTCATCTGATTAAGACTTTAATCAAATTTAAAGTGATACATCTAAAATAGCATGTAAAAACATAAATAATGCTAAAAAAATCTATTTGATTCTTAAATCATTATGGAAAACATCATAAATTCATTTTTTTATTAATTTACGTGCCTTTAATTCTGGTTTAGTAGAAACAGTATCATTAAGACCGGAGCCTAAATGTGCTCCAAGTCTAAAGATACATTTAATTTCTGCTGTATCAGTAAGGGCATAAATATCTCCCAACCTAATGTTTCCATGTATAACCTGAAATACTTGGAATGAAAATAAATGTGTTTCACCTTTTGATATAGTATGTTTAGCTAAAGCACTGTGTAACAATTCTTTTCTGGTAAAATAAATGTGGTCTGTTATGCATTCACAGAACCTTCTATTTGTTTTCCCTACATAAAATTTTGAGCATATATTGCAACTATTACATTTCAAACAACTGTTATGCTACCCCAATACCCAGTAAGTTGAACATTCTATGTTAAAAGGATAATGAAATGTAATAGTTGTAATTTCTGTCAGTTTATTAATGAGAATAGGCAATTTATACATCCCGATACCAAACGGGCTTGGCAGTTTAAAGTACAGGCTGACTGTAACACCAGAAATCTGATATATTTGGCTCAATGTAATATATGTTCAAAATTTTATATAGGGAAAACAAATAGAAGTCTCCGTGAACACGTAAGAGACCACATTTATTGCACCAGAAAATAATTTTTACACAGTGCTTTAGCTAAAGATACTATATTAGAAGGTGAAACACATTTATTTTCATTCCAAGTACTACAGGTTATACATGGAAACATTAGGTTGGGAGATATTTATGCCCTTACTGATACATTAGAAATTAAATGGATCTTTAGACTTGGAGCACATTTAGGCTCCGGTCTTAATGATACTGTTTCTATTAAACCAGCATTAAAGGCACGTAAATTAATAAAAAAATGAATTTATGATGTTTTCCATAATGATTTAAGAATCAAATAGATTTTTAACATTACTTATGTTTTTACATGCTATTTTAGATGTAACACTTTAAATTTGTATAAAGTCTTAATCAGGTGAGAGTTTTCATTGGTTCGTTTAAACCTATATGGATCTATTTCATGTAGTTTTTACATGTATAATGATGTCTGATGAAGCACCAAAGGGTGTGAAAGCGCTTACAACAATAAAGACTGCCGTTTTTTATACATTGGTGTCTCTGTGTTTCTGCACAGTTTACTTGGGTCTACTACAATTGCTGTTTTTGTAACTGTGCAGTTCATCACTGAGTTACTTGTTTTTGGACTATTTGGTGATCTTCTGATCATTTGGTTGGCACTCAGTGAGCATGGTGGATGGTTCGTTGGATCATTTGGATGGAAACCGTTTTGTACAAGGTAATGGTTTTAGTAATGAATGACTACAGAACTGTCTAAATGTCCGTATTAATCCTCTCCTTTCTATGGAGTTGATCACAGGTATATTGTCTGTGAATACTAATGCAGATATTAATGTACATGCCAAAGCATTAATGCGGGACATTGAAAATAGTTTATTCTGTAGTAAATGCCTTCGGTGTCAAAGACAACACATGGAGGCTTGTTTAAAAATGAATGTGGTCCCAAGAGGACTTAGAGTGTTGAATATGCCAGCGTATGGCAATGCTTTTCCTGATTTGTTGGCCAAGTGGTAAAAGATAAATCTCGATACAAGTAAAGCCTACACGCAGCTTATCATTGAATATTTTACTCCTGCTGAGAATGAATTGAATATGTTGATATAATCAAAATATGGAGAACTGTCCAGGGTAACAGATACTGATACTGCCGATGTGTTCCTGCATGAAACTATTGATAAAGTATTGGCATATGAAAATAAATTACTATTAACTAAGAAGAAGAAATTAATCCGTGATATGGATAATTTCAGGAATCAGCAGGTATTTGCATGGCCACAGAATGAATAACTCCATGAACCTATTACTACTCGCAATCGTACGGAGGACCTAGTTGAGAACCATGGGATGACCAATCCACAGTTAGATGGAGGTGTGGCCTCTGGTCAAGCTGAACCAATTGTGATTCTGACACCTGCAGCCATTGACAAGGATGCAGCTGGGAGCAGCACGAATACGAATGCTATAGAGGGAGAAGGAGTTGTGAGGAGGAAAGACCATTCCACTGTTTATACTGCTTCTGAACCAATTTTACCTCTTCCTTTTTGGGTACGGAGCTAGTCCGTTCATGAGAGGGACCATATACGTACAGGACAGAAATGGAAAGAAACCTTGAATCACAACAATGGACATACACTGAAGAAGATGTGGCCGACTGTACAAAACAGTTAGCATGGAATTTATCTAACCATCCCTTAACCACATCTGAAGTTTCGTTGCTCACTAAAGGTTTGGGATATGTACCATCAAATATAGCTAATGTTGATGAGACTTTATTAGAATTTAGATTGTTTGCCAGGAACATAGCTTTGCGCATGACTTTTGGCAATATGAACATATCTCAAAGGAACATTTTTTCTAAACCGAGTAGTTTTATGCCTAATTTTTCGTCTGCCATAGATGTTTTTGTGAAAGCCTGTGAAATTGACCTATATAGTTATTTTAACACACGGAGATACATTACAAATGACAATTTAAGTTGTGATGAGCGCCAAGCATTGAAAACATTACAAAATAACAGGCAAATTATTGTTAGACCTGCTAATAAAGGGGGACCTGTGGTAGTTTTAAATGTTGATTTTTTTATCTACAGCAAATGTCTCTGTTGTTGGGTGATGCCCTCACATATAAACTCAATGATTTATCTGTTATAGAACAAATACAACAAAATGTCTTTTTGGGTTTATATGAATGTTTTTGTATGGGACTTATTACTCGTGAGTTACATGCTTACTTTAATGTAGAATTTCCACTTGTGCCCAAATTGTATGGATTGCCTAAAATTCATAAAAATCTAACTTTTCCTAGCTTCAGACCTATAGTATCTGGTTCAGGTTGGCTTACTGAGCCTTTATCTTTTTATGTAGATAAACAACTGGGAATTGTTTTAGATAAATATTCTATAGTTCTGAAAGATACTGAACAATTTTTGCACAATCTATACATGGACTTTGGTCAAAGGACTCATTCATCTATAATTTTAGTGACTCTAGATGTTGAGGCTCTTTTCACTTGTAGTCCTAATGCTGAAGGCATTAGATTGGTTAAGAGTTATCTGACCAGGGATGGTTCTTTTAGTGAAAAACACATTGACCTATTATGCTATTTGCTAGAGGTTATACTTGACAATAATGTGTTTGTGTTAGAGGGAGCGTACTATTGGCAACAGAAGGGTGCTGCTATGGGAACCAGCTGTGCCAATAGTTACTCAAACTTAGTTATGGCAGAATGGGAATACTTCAACATTAGGGATCACATAGGGATTGATCTTTTTTCTATAGGTGTTTTGTAGATTATGTTTTTTTCGTTTGGAATAGTAATGAAATTTCCCTTCTGAGTTTTATAGAATATCTCAATAACAGTAATAATTTTTTGCATTTCATACAAAAATTATCACATACTAACACTGAGTTTTTAGATGTTATGGTTTCTGTAAATAATGCAGGTGTTTTTACTACAGAGCTATATCGGAAAGAATGTTATTGTCCCTCCTTTTTGCATAGGACTAGCATGCATCCCCAGCATGTTTTTTCCAGTGTAGTGCATGGACAGACCCTGAGGGTAGCAAGGCTGACATGCAACAATGACATTTTACATGAGAATTTAGAATCTCTGAAGTCAGAGTTTATAGGGAGAGGATATGAAGAGACAACCGTATCCAACGCCATAAGTGTAACTATGAGAGAGAGAGAAAGGGTACAGCAAAACCCTATTTTTCTCCTGCAGATACATCTTCTAGGTTGAATCATAAGCAACCACAAGATATGCCATTAGTTTTATCATACAGGTCTGACGTAAAACATATCAGAACTGTTTTATATAAAAATTGGCATATTCTGCATACAGATCAGGCTGTTGCAGAAGTAGTACGGGTGCGCCCTAGAGTGGTGTATAAAAACAAGAGTACACTCAAACAACTTTTATGCTACCCCAATACCCAGCAAGTTGAACATTCTATGTTAAAAGGGACAATGAAATGTAATAGTTGCAATTTCTGTCAGTTTATTGATGAGAATGGGCAATTTATACATCCCGATACCAAACAGGCTTGGCAGTTTAAAGTACAGGCTGACTGTAACACCAGAAATCTGGTATAATTGGCTCAATGTAATATATGTTCAAAATTTTATATAGGGAAAACAAATAGAAGGCTCCATGAACGCATAAGAGACCACATTTATTGCACCAGAAAATAATTTTTACACAGTGCTTTAGCTAAACATACTATATCAGAAGGTGAAACACCTTTATTTTCATTCCAAGTACTACAGGTTATACATGGAAACATTAGGTTGGGAGATATTTATGCCCTTACTGATACAGCAGAAATTAAATGGATCTTTAGACTTGGAGCACATTTAGGCTCCGGTTTTAATGATACTGTTGCTAGTAAACCAGCATTAAAGGCACGTAAATTAATAAAAAAAAATGAATTTATGATGTTTTCCATAATGATTTAAGAATCAAATAGATTTTTAGCATTATTTATGTTTTTACATGCTATTTTAGATGTATCACTTTAAATTTGTATAAAGTCTTAATCAGATGAGAGTTTTCATTGGTTTGTTTAAACCTATATGGATCTATTTAATGTAGTTTCTACATGTATAATGATGTCTGATGAAGCACCGAAGGGTGTGAAAGCGCTTACAACAATAAAGACTGTCGTTTTTTATACATTGGTGTCTCCGTGTTTCTGCACAGTTTATTTGGGTCTACTGCATTTGCTGTTTTTGTAACTGTGCACTTCATCACTGAGTTCCTTGTTTTTGGACTACATGGTAGAACTGCTAGGCAGGAGGCAGGAGCACAAATTGTAACCATGTTAACATGATGAAACTTTACCATGATAATGAGGCCCTTGTGCTGAGTATTTGCAGTGGATTACAGGAAGAGTCTGAGGGAGATCTGGTGACTGATCTCCTCAGTGAGACTCAGACTGACACCTCATTGGAAGGGGTAGCAGTGTCCCAGCACTTATCTCCTACCCAAGTTTGAAAAATCCAAGCAGTGTTACAGGAGTTTGGGGACATGCACACTTGAAAACCAGGGTGCACTCACCTGGTGCAGCACCAGGTGGATACAGGACTCCAAAGGCCTATTAGGCAGGCCTCTTATAGTGTTCCTGAGAGAGTCAGACAAACTCTGAGGGAGGAGATACAGGAAATGTTGGAACTAGGGGTAATTCAGGAGTCCAACAGTCCCTGGGCCTCTCCAGTGGTGCTGTTGTCAAAGAAGGATGGCAGCACCAGGTTCTGTGTGGACTACAGGAAATTAAATAGTCATACAGAGTCAGATGCTTACTCCATACCTAGGACAGATGAAGCCCTAGAGTAGCTGGGTGTGGCTAAGTAACTTACCACCATTGATCTTACCAAGGGTCACTGTTGGGTGCCCTTGACTCCCAGTGCTAGAGAGAAGTCAGCCTTTGTGACTCCTTTTGGCTTATATGAGTTCACAAAGATGCCCTTTGGGATGAAAAATGCCCCAGTGACTTTCCAGAGGCTGGTAGATCATATCCTAGCAGGAGCAGGAGGGTTTGCTCTTGCTTATCTAGATGATATTGCCATCTACAGCCATTCCTGGCAAGACCACCTTCAGCATTTCAGGGAGATGTTGGGCAGACTGCAGAGAGCAGGGTTGATCATTAAGCTCAGCAAATGTCAGTTGGGTATGGCGGAGGTCTCCTACCTGGGACATAGAGTGGGGAGTGGTAAAATCAGCCCAGAACCTGCCAAAGTGGAAGCCATTCAGGTATGGCCTGCACCTGTTACCAAAAAAGCATGTGAAAGCATTTTTAGGGGCAGCTGCTCCCCTCACAAACCTGACAAAGAAAAACAGGCCAGATAAGGTAGTGGGGACCACAGCATGTGAGCAGGCATTCCAGAAGCTTAAAAGATTTGCGAAGACCCCTGTGTTAGCCAGTCCAGATTACAGCAAATAATTTGTTGTGCAGGTGGATGCCTCGAACCATGGAGTGGGGCTGTACTTAGCCAGATTTCTTCAGAGGGAGAGGAGCACCCAGTGGTTTATCTCAGTTGTAGGCTGCAACCCAGGGAGGAAAGCTATGCAGTTTAGAAAAGGAATTTCTAGCCATAGTGTGGGCACTGCAGAAACTTCAGCCTTATTTGTATGGAAGGAAATTCACTGTAGTTACAGACCACAGTCCCTTAGCATGGCTACATCAAGCCAGCCAGCAAAATGCAAAATTACTAAGGTGGAGCCTAGGGTTGCAAGCATATGATATGTCAGTGCAGCACCACAGTGGGATTAGCAATGACAATGCAGATGGGCTCTCAAGACAGGGAATAGGGTAAGGTATACCCAGATAGACTCAACCCTCTCAAGCAATGTTTCTCAAGGGATACTTGAAAAACTAACTTGAGTTCTCAGGGGGGATTTAAAAAACTGAGGGACTGCCAGCCCAGACAGATAGAATTTTGTAAATAATTCTATGTCATTGTAAATAATATGATCCACAGGCTGGTTTTACAAATGGAAGAAAACTGTTATACGGTAATCTTAAAAATGTAACCACAGTGCATCCTGCTGGAAGAAAGCTGATAAGTAAAGAATTTATGACTGTGTGTGATCTCAAGCTGGGAGACATGATGTCTGGGCTAGGAAATTATTTATATTGTCCTAAGACAGAGATAATTACTAGGTTTCACATGTAAAGTGTCTTTTATTGCTGTGGCTTCCTGGGAGGTGCAGATCACAAAGAAATGTTAAAAATTTTGAGTTGTGTGAGCCTGGGAAACTTCAGCAGAAGTGACAAGAATGATGTAATTTGAAATGACTCAGCAGTAATGTGTATTATCAATTTAAGGACTATCTCAGAAAGAAAGGATATCATTTTGTATTTTGTCCTAACGCTGACAACATATCAGCACTTGTTTTGCTCTGTAAGTAAAGTTATTTAGATCTTAGTATTTCTCTTAGAGATAGATAGGAATATAGCCAGATTAGTCTAGCTGTTTTCTATATTTATGTCAAACTGGCCTACAATGTTATTTTAAAGTATTTCCTGTGATTTCTAAACTCTCTATTGTCACTGTGTTGAATCTGTGAGTATTTTCTTGTGTTTTTATTATTTATTATTAAAATATTTTAAACCTTTTAACTGTGGCTGTTTTATGTAGAGATAATTTAAACTCTTAGAGTACTTGCATGTATTTGGTGATACTGTATAAGCCACTCCAATAGCCTTGCTGGTCATCACACTTACTATTTGGATAACAGTAACATTGCACAGTAGAACTGGACACCATTTGGTAAGGGCCTTTAGAGTAGCTGATAAGAGTAGCTGGAGGCAGTGATTATTTCCTTATAGCCTGGGCAGAAGGGGGCATAGCTAGTGAACCTGTGCCAGCCTTCCCCAGGAGTGTCTGTGTGTTTGTATATAAATCAAGTCTCAAAGTGTGTGTGTCCACTACTTGGGCAGGGACATGAAACACTGGTTAGACAGAGAGGGTACTGGAAGTTTTGGCTTGACTACTTGGCTGAAATCTGAACCCTATAGTTGTGCCAGTGGGAAGTCTTATTGGGGATCTGGAGAGAAAGGGAGAAACCATCCCCAGACTGACTGTTATCTATGTGTGTTCTTAAGGGAAATTGTACTTTACTGTGTGTGTACTTGTTATCCTCCCAATGTGGACACCCCTCACTGGTGGCAGTGGTGAGAATTGAGGCTCCTTGATTACTGGGCCAGTGCAAGGGTGTCACACCTTGTTCCTCCTCTGCATGTATTGTTGCCAGAATTCCATTTTTTTTCTATGTAATTTGTTCCTACCCTTTTCTAAAGATCCCAATTTCAGTCGGTTTATCTCTGTTAGTATAATTGGTTTAGAGTTTGATTTCCATTTTCTAGTAATTGCTTTTTAACTTCTATTTTCACATCTCAGAGTGAGAGTGAAAATAAACTCCTTTCTTTTGTGGGCCAAAAGAATCTCCCCTTTTCTATATGAACCAGCCAAAGCAGGTATCAAGAAAGGAATTGTCCTCTCTCAGCCTATAATAATAATAATAATAATAATAATAACAATAATAATATAATAATATGGACTATCCGTGTTTTGCATTCTCCCCCTCTAAGATAAAATCCACCAAACTCTGGGCAACCTTCATCAGCATCTGTTGATTCATTAGAAGCTTGCCCTTCCATGAGCATCACGGAGTCACCCTAGAAAATGCCATATGGTTGCACATAAAATCTGTAACTTAGTGTGGTTAAAACAAAACCAGCGATATTTCATTTTAGACCTTCCCAGTTTGTGCCTCCTACAGCAGTGGGAAATGTCAATTGAGTGGCAGACTAAATCAATTCAGTGCAGTTTTTAGTGACAGACGTAAATGCTGTTAACCCTGTAAAGCACTGTCAAGACAGTCATGTTATAATGGATACTTCAAGACAACTACAGCAGATGAAAATGAGGTGGTTGAAGTACAGCAGTCAGATTTTCTTTGTTGCTGTTGTTAATAGTAGTAATATATCTGAGAATATGAACATAAAACATTACGCTTCTTAGGCTGTGCAGCTTTCTAACATAAATCACTTTTACCGGACAATAAGCACATTAACAAAAAGATGTTAATGAATGTTATGAAAGTAAAGAATACATAGATCAAGACTTTTAGTAATGACTTTTTAAAACAGTACTGTTTGTGGATGAGATTGGTCTGAAAATAATGCATTTTTATATCGAAAAGCAAAACATTTATTGGTCCACAGACAGCAGTGTCTAAAAAGTCATTACTATGAGCAGGGATCTGTTTTCTTTCATGACGTTCATTAGCATCTTCTTGTTAATGTGCCTATTGTCCAGTAGAAGGGATTTCCATTAGAATTCTGCACAGCCCTAAAGCATAATGTTTTTATGTTCATATTCTCAGATGTATTACCACTAACTATGAACAACAGCAGCAAAGAAAATCTGACTGCTATATAATAAATGCATTGGTTTGACTTTCATTAATTTCCCAGTGCATTTTTTTAAGTGGTGTTAAACATCCTCACACAGTTTATTACAGAAGGGACGTGACAAGGCAATGTGATCCATGCTAAAAGACGGTGCGTTTTAACTTAAAATATCACCACAAAGTCATTGTGTTGAAACAAGCTTAGGACAGCTAGTTTGCACATTAAACAGTACTACTACCAAATCTAAACACAATCTAACCTAGTCTAGTGTCAAGCTCTAGGGACTACCCAAGGAGACCTCTGCATAACCCAGTCCACAACCTACAGCAGCCCATCCAAATACAAATCCAGACAACATCGATATGCAATTTCCAAATATCTCCATAGCCAGCTTAGTAGATATGGGCATCCTGAGACACTGCTAGCAATTGTCTTAAGTTCACAGACAGCCATTTAATCCTTCAAAAAACAAACACAGTATGTGTGAAATGCACATACACAAATCCACTGGAGTAAAAAATCTCGCATACAAACAAGATTGCCAAGAACACACACACTGCATCCACCACAGAGTCCATCACACACACAGACCAACCACTGAGGCACTAAAAAACAATCTTCCCAAACCGCAAAGATATCCTAAGCTTATAAACAGTAATGCCTATCCTCAGCAATCTCTAAATCACACACCAAAAGCAACTCCAAATACCACACATACTCCAACACCCCAGTGGAGCCCCAAGAGTAAAGCCGATAAAGCAAGACAACACATTACCCAGGACTCTTATCATGGGAGACCCCACTGTACGACACAGAGATGCCCCACTCACCAGACTAGACAAAGAGAAGATAATGGTTAGTTGCTTATCTGAAGCCAGGATCTGCCACGTTGTACATGCACCCGTCACTACACCACAAATACCAATATTATTGTTGTACATGCACTCGTCGCTACACCACAAATACCAGTATTATTCTGTCACAGTCCATGTGGGAGCTAACCACCTAAGATGTGCTTCCCTGGACCATATAAAGAGAGACATTGTTGATGTCTCTGAGTATGTATCTCAGGTAGGTATGTGCCTTGCATTGAGCAGCATTCTACCTTCAACAAGGATGATGCCACAGTATGAACAAAAGATGACTAACTTCAAAAATTGGCTTAGTTTCTGGTGTCTTTCCAGGGGGATACAAACCCACCAACATAGAAAATAAAACCCAAAGAAACCTAAAGGTGTTGTTCCTTAATGCTAGGAGCCTAATCAAGAAACTCCACACTCTACAAGGTCTCCTCACTCTGGAGAATATAGGCATCTGTGCTACTACCGAGATATGGCTTAAATCTGCAGAAAGTACTTTGACAGTGCAAGGCTTCAGTGCCTTCCACACATTTAGACCATCAGCTGCACAGACAGGGACAAAGGTAGAGGATTCTCAGTCTATATTAGCAACAAGCAGAACTCTATGTTGGCTAAACAAGATGATGCCCTGGAATGTATCCATGTGCAAATCACCATAGACAAAGTCCCATACCATATCTTAGCAAGCTATAGGTCACCCTCTATGTCCCTGCAATCCAATAGCTCATACCTAAATCTACTGGAGACACTCACCATTAAACCAAATACCCTAATCATGGGAGACTATACCTTACCCCCTCTATAGACTGGGAAACGCATACTGTCTCATACATGTAGGCACAATGCTTCCTGGACTTTCTTAACATAAATACCATTGACTAGATATTGCACACCCACCAGATGTTCAAACATAATGGACCTGGTACTCACAAATATGGGAGATTGCTGCACCCCCCCCCCCCAGTGTCATATCCTAACTGGTGAGCTCAGAACACAAAGCTGTCTCCTTTGAAATAAAAAAATCAACTTAGTAACCCCAGAGCACTCTATAACAGTTAGGAGCTATTCCAAAACAAACTGCACCCTATTAAGTGATAGTTTATCAAAATTCAATGACCTTCCCAATCCTAGGTTCACAACAACATATACAGAATTGTTTACAGAGACCCTGTGCAACCATATAAATGGCTGTATAGAGATTGCTGTCCCAACTAGAAGTAATCCTAAAAGAAACTCTAAAACAATACACCACACTGAATTCTGATTGTAATAGGGTATATAAAAAAAGGAAAAAAGTCATGGCTAAAATCAGAAAGAACAACTCCCACAATTAAACAAGCTCTCTAATTCAACTAAATTGGGAACTAAGAGGAATAATTAAGTCCAACAAGGCTAATTATGAGGTCAAGATAGCCTCACGGTGCTAATATAACCTTAAGGCCTTCTACAGCTATGTCCGAAACTTTAAAGGCAGCACACAGTATGCTCAATGATGCAAATTTGCTGACTAAAAAATTCAGCTCAAACTTCACCCCCACTGCCCCCCACCTCCATTCCTAAAATGCCTACTAGCATAACACTTGCCAACTAATAACAGTGAGCAGGTCCTGCTGGCACTCACTAAAGCCAAAAAACACAGCCTCAGTGGGTCCAGACAATATCCAGGGATGCTTTCTAAATAGCTGGAAAGATGACCTATCAGGACCACTTGATTCACTTTTCAGCTATAGTTGTAAAACAGGCTTTATACCTTGAGAATGGAGGACTGCAACAATTATCCCTCTTTACAAGGGTGGACCCCAGAAACTACTGACCTATTAGTCTGACTAAACTAATATGCAAAGCCATGGAATGAATTATCATGGAAATGATCAACAAAGACTTGGGCAACATTCAGACACTGGACTCAGCCCAGTTTGGCTTTGTCAAGGGAAAATCATGCCCAGTAAACCTGGTAGACTTCTTTGAGAAGGTCACTAAAGCAATGGATGAGGGGGAAATGGTGCATACTACCTACCTGCACCTATTTTAAGGCATTGATACAGTACTCCACTTGTGTATAGTTGGTAAACTCACCAAACTGGGCATCAACTCCAACATAACTTGCAGACTTGCCAGCTGGCTCATAGACAGCTCATAGGCTGGCAGGATTTTTGATACCACCTCCACTAAGAGAGAGGCCACCAGCAGAGTAACTCTGGGCTCCATGCTGGGACCACTCCTATCTGTCATCTGCCTCTCAGAGGTAAAGGCAAATGTCAAGGGCCTTTGGTTGACCAAGTTCGCATATGACTGCAAATCGGCAACTATCACAGACACAAATATCTTACATGAAGATCTAACACAGAGATGACTGGTGCCAAAGTCACAGACTAAAACTCAGTGCCAAGAATTGCGTAATAGTGCCTTTTGGGGAAAAATGACAATCATTACTCCATTGATAAGACACCCTAGGAGTTGACCCAGTAGTCATGGATCTGGGAACATATGTAAATAGTAATCTGACCTTTGACCAACCTGTGACCAAGGTACCAAGAAAATCATTCTTTGTCACCTAACTTTTAAGTAAGGGCATGGCATCCAGGTCCAAGGAAGTTATAGTGTCACTTTATTCGGTCCTTATCAGATCCATCATTGAGTATAATTCTCCCTTCGACATGTACCTGACCAAACATATGCAAAAGATGGAATGCCCACAGAGGTTCCTTACCAGAAGAATGCAGGTTATAAACATATTGTCCTATACTGAACCCCTTAAAGCCCTATCTTTATACTCTGTCTCCTACAGATTACTGATAGGTGATCTATGTCTGGCATACAAGGCATCCTCAGATCCAGATCTGATGCAAAACAAACAGAATCAGAAACACTAGATCCAATGGTTTACATTTTGCTTGTGACATAAATAAGACATGTTGACAAGACACAGAGGACCACATGCTCTGTAAAAGACTCCTGTCCATGTGAAGCAGATTCCATCCCTAACTCTATTAAAGGTAACATTGATAAATGATGGGAAATCAGAAATTCACCCCAGGTCTGGCCCCCATGTCTCTGATAGACAAGGGCAGACAGTAATGCTCAAACAAATATACCCTAGTCCCGCATAACCTCTAGAAACTTCCTAACAAATATATCCCTTCTTAATATACATCCATGACACATAGGGACACATCAGGGTTGGATTGCATGGCTAGGCTTATAAAATCCCCGATGGTCATTAGCCTAGTATAAAAGTATGAACCTATTGCATCAATTTCTGTCTTTTATTTGTGAAATGTTTTGTATTTCACCCAGCATGAGCCTATAATTGTACTGATTAGTGTTCTTCTCCAGTAAGCAAAAATAAATAAATACATTTCAAAGCTGATCTTTTTTGCTTCAGTGTCACCAGTTAAATATTTTTGTTCATGTCATGCACACAGGGTTGCCAGACGTCCCTATTTGAGCGGGATTGTCCCGGGATCAGCAGCCCAATTCTGAGTCCCGTACTGCCGGTTTAAATCCTGGTGAAAAAGCCCTCCGCTTTTTTTTTTGATTGGCCCATATACTGGCATACGGGTCAATCAAAAATCACTAAACACGGAGCTACCTGTGTTTAATGTGGAACATCAGGTAGTTCCGCATTAAACACAGCTCTGTTTTTTGAGATTTTGATTGGCTCGTATACCGGCATACGGGCCAATCAAAAATTGGTAAACACGGAGCTAAATATTTAATGCGGAACTGCTTGATGTTTCGTATTAAACAGAATTAGCTCTGTGTTTAAAGACCTTAAGACTTTTGGTCCTCACGTAGCGTGAAATCCTTTTTTTTTTTGGTCCACACTTTGTCCTTACCCGGCCAGTCGGAAATCTGGCAACCCTGCATGCGCACAGCTAAAGTGAAACTTATAATCAGATGTAAAATGCTACCCCATCTTGGAAAATCATTTCTATTCACATTTCTTCTTTTTGTATTCTGCCTTCCCTCCATTTTGTTCTCATATAAGTTACTTACAGGCTTACTGTGATTTGCTGCTGACCATGTATTCTCTAGCTAAACTACTTTTATATTTTTCCCACCATGTATACCCGCCCCTAACTTGCTCTTTTCTGTTCTTTTCCCTTTTTCTTTCTCTCTTTGCACAGTTTGTTTTAATGAATCAGCTCTCTTCCTGTCTCTGTTTTATATTGCTGTGCTTACCGTGGTGGGGGACGCACATCATTAGTCCCTGTTGGTTTTTGGCCAGCTGCTCACTCCTAATTCATGTCCTGCAGGTGCTGCTATGAAAGTTTCCACATATCAGCTCTCTCATAGGCACACAAAATGTACTACTTCCTCAGTCTGAATGCTGCAAGAGTTAAGGTAGCAGTAACCCTGCTAATTCTGAATTTTTACTGCAGGGTAGAGTTGTCCGTTGTACTTATATTTTAAAATTAACTAGCAAACAATGTCTTTTATAAAATAACAGCCAGACACATTACTGGTTTAACATGGAATATGCCTTGTCAGAGAGGGAAACTAAGAGAAATACATTGATAGTATAGCATAGTATGCTATTTCATCTCATTGCAAGCTACTCTTTCAGAACTATTCATCTATTGGTTCTCTTATGTATGTTTTTGTAAATTAATTGCAAGAAACATCTTGGCAAACTTACTGGTATGAGTCATGTGATAGCACCTTAGAATCTAGCAGTGCACATGTGCACTCTGATTGGCTACCATTGGCTACCAATGGCTATTGGATTGATGCTCAGCTTTATACTAACATCATTCCACCTGCCTTCCATCAATAATCATGCCACCCTTACAGCCACATAACAAATACTAATATCACCACTAAGAAACACCTACACAACATAACAATATGCCCATGCTGATGTGACCTCTGCCCTCCAGCTTTAACTGATGCATACTCATCCATCATTTCCCAGTGACAAATACATTCTCTGTGAACTTCTTTCCTTTCTCTCTTCTTCTCAACCCCATTTAAAAAAACAATCACTTTAGCTGATTCAATTACAGATTTTTCCCTGGGCAACTATCAATCCACATCCACTACTTCCTCCTATTAATCTCTCCAGACAGAATTTATACCACTTTCTCCAAACCCTAATTTACACTTCCAGAGTTCCTCTTTTAGCTCCTAACATCAGCCTGCTTAACCTTTACTCTTCTCACAGATGCCACACTAGGCAAACACACTCCACCCTTATGACAGTGTCTACCTTACCACATTATTCTTAGAATGTATATAACACACCAATGTGCAGAACAGTGATTATCATTCCTATCTAAACCATACCTGCACTAAATTTCTAACACTCACTAGCTACACTGGAGCTTCTCCAGTAGACCTCAACATTCAGTCACCTTCACTGCAACATTTCACCAACCAATCCCACGAAATTATGCATCGCCTCACCAACATCTGAAAAAAACCTTCCATAGATGCTTGTTTTCTAACCACATATCCATCTTTTTACTTTGCACACCACCAGAATTCTAACAGATGCTTCATAATTATACCCCAATCATGCTAACAATACTACTGAGTAAAGCTATCGGGCCCAAGCCTGACTCCACTCCCCTCACCTGCTTTCTAATAAACATGCAAAGCATGAGTAACAAAACAGTCCCAGGGAATGTCTTTATAGTATGATCCAGGCCTTGTGGATATTACAGAATCCTGGGTAAAAAAGGACACTCCCCCATGGACCACTTCTTCCCCAAGTGCAAATACTTTCTGGATGGCACTCCAGGACTAAGAAATGACAGACAAACCTCTTCCTGTATAAATGTCACCTGAAACTATGACTTACAGCTTCAGTGAATGCACTGTTTGACTCTTTGCCAAGATGGCTACTGATAAAAGTATTAAACTAAACTAAAATAATACCTACCGAACCAATTCATCCTGCATTTGCTTATCTCCCCTATCGTAGTTCCTTAGAGAAATTCAAAAATCTTTTACAGAACATAACCCCCAACATAACTTGCAGAATTGCCAGCTGGCTCATAGACTGGACCCAGGCACACACACACACACACACACACACACACACACACACACACACACACACACACACACACACACACACACAATACTCAGTTACTTCAAGTTAAACCTATTTAGCCCTATCTATAATGATGTCCTTGACATTCTGGCCAAGTTCAGCCTTATCCAAATAGCATAGCAGTCCACCCTCCTCATCATCAAAACACCCAACCACTCTTTACTCAACACAGTTATCACTGATAATCCCTTTTTAATCTTGGACATTACCATCCACCAAGACATTTACTTCCCATTTATATCAAAACTATGCAGTTCTAAAAAGAATGATTAGATAACCAGCAAACTAAGAGAAGAGATCTGAATACGTAGAAAGGTAAATTATACCCCAGAAACATGACAAACCTTCACACAACTTAGAAACTTATCAAAATAATCCAAAAGTTATCATAAAAGTTAAAATCATGAAATCTAAATAAGACTCCCCTCTATATAGTTTTGGAAAGAGGTAAACTGACTATCTGGGAGAAAACCCCCAGCAACTCACCAAAATTTCACACCTAAATTATCCCCATCTGACTTTATCACAGAATTTTGTAACTTTCCTATAGTCTTGAATACCAGTACATCTTCCCCCTGTAACCTAACCACCCTTATATTTCACCTGTTTGCTTTAAACACATAAAAACTTAATTAATTGACCCAATCCTAGAACAAATGCATTTTGGAAGTCCCCCTGAGGCTAACTCCAACATCCACAGTTCACTTTTCACTGTGGTTAAATCATTGTAGCACCTCTAAAACATATATACAGTCTATTTATAATTTAAAACACAATACTATGTATATATTGAAATACCCAATAACAAATCCACTCCCCAAACAACCTGACCCCTCCAAAGTATCACACTACTGTCCTATCTCCATTCTTCCAATCCTAAGAAAAACTCAAATGTAACCATTTTGCTCAATTCCCAGCAATCACAATCTTTTTTTCACACAAACAACATGGCTTTTGGTCAGGTGACAGCATTATAGACGGTGACAGACAATATCCTCCTAGATATGAACAAACGACAGCTGAAAGATCTTATCAAAGCGTTTGATCTTCAGGATAACATTATTTTATTATCTATATGTCAGGTAAGACATAGACCGTTCTCTGATTTGACAACTTTATATCAAATCTTCACTTCTCTACTAAAGTTTTTTCTTCACTTTCACCATCTCCACCCTCAAGAAAGGTGTTCCCCAAACTCCATTCTGCTACCCCCATTCCTCATTTCCACTAAAATATCTAATTTTTTTAAACACCTTTATTGAATTATCACTTGTGGTATAGGCGGATTTATATAAAATTATTCAAACCATATTAACAAGTTCACATTTACAAACATTGTACATCACATATGTTCTTCTAAACAATATAACCAAACCAACAGTGCATGAATTGTTCAATTCCTGCCCTCTACTAAATCTCATTCCTCATCCAAAACATTGTTCTGCATGTATTGTTCCCACAATTTCCAATTTTTTCTATGTAGTTTACTCCTACCCTTTTGTAGAGATCCCACACCTAGTTCTTTTATCTGTGTTACAGTATTCACAACTTCAGTTATGTTTGTTTTAGACTTTGATTACTACTTTACAGCAATTGCTTTTTTGGCAGTCACCAGAATTAAATGTAACAATATTTTACTATGTCTAGGCAATTCATATCCTATATCCCAGCTCAAAAAATGATTTTCTTAGTTACAGTCATTGCTTGCCCAGTATTCCTGACAGAACACTCTGTAGGGATTTTTTAAAGTCTGCCAACTCATTACAATCCAAGAACATCTGCTCCCAGGTACCTTTTTCTTCCCCATTATACCTTCAACATTTGCTATCTGCCTGTGGAAAAATTATTTGGAGCCAGCTTGTGGTATAAAAAGTACCTCTGCAAACACTTCCAGACATGAATCCTAAATATTCCTGACTTTACTGCATATTTGGGAGCAATACATATGTCTTTTCAGTTTTTCTTTGTGAATTGCTTATATAATCTGTCTTCCCAATCTTTTCTTACCTCCTTGGTTGATTCCAATAGTTATTGTGCAGTATTTCATATACCTTGCCAATTATCCATTTTTTACAACAGCTTTTGTAATAGATTCATCTAAAAACTCTACCAGAGCAGGTCTTTAACTTGGGATTCCCCTATCCCTATCTGTTTGCCTATACTCTGATATCAGTCCCTGATACAGGAGGCAATCTCCAGACTGCAGTCCAAATGTCTTCTTGGCCTCTTCCCATTCTGTTACCTTTCCCTCTCTAATTACTTGTTCCCAATACCTTGGTTCTTTTGCCATCTTCCTCCAGTAAATTCCAGCCCCATCTTGCATATTTTCTGCACCCGTAATTGCATTCATCCATATGAGGAAAATCTTCTTTCTCCATTCCTGTGTTGGCTTAGTTCTTAGTATAGTTTCTGCTACCTTATGAATGTAATATCCTGTATGACTGTTGTGTTTATTCTCCTTAAGGTTCTGCATCAAAAATCCCATCTTTCCTTATTTCTTCAACACCTCACCTGCACTTCTTCATCATCCCTTTCCACTTTGAATTATAACCTTCTGCTTGTGTTATGTATAAGAACCTTAACTATGTAGCTCTAAAATATCACTTCAAATCAGTAACTAGAAACAGCAAATGAACACGTGTCTAAAAAACTTAACCAAGCAGTTGTACTGTTGAAGAAAATCACTTTAATTAAGAAGATACAAACATTAAGCACTTTCATCCATTATAAGGACTTCTTCAGAATAATGTTAAAAAAGTGAGCCCATTTTAAACATACCTTAAACACCTCCCCCTAAAATGTATTGGCTATACAATAAATTAATTACTAATTAAATTGTAAGATATAGTTAAATATAAAAATGAGTGTAGAAAAAACAAAAAATTCAACCATAACAATATTGAACAAGACATCTGTAGCAGCAAAATTGAAGCATATTTACAAGAACAAACATGATTTTAGTTGCATAACACTGCCTACAGAAACCATATCATTCAAGCTGCGTCCATTAGTGGAGTCAAGCTTGAGTTGCCATCTTAACTCTTTCCACTCTAAAATATCTTTCCAAGGACCTCTCCAAGCTATGCATTCTATGTTGTCTAATACGTAAAATTTAAAACAATGTGTAACATTTGCTTTGATGTGTTTGAATAAGACATTATTCTTGTCTTTCTTTCTAATATCATATAAATGATATAATGATGGGCGGCACAGTGGTGCAGCGGTTAACGTTGTCGCCTCATAGCAAGAGGTTCTCCGGTTCGATTCTCGGCTGGGGTGCCTTCTGTGTGGAGTTTGCATGTTCTCCCTGTGTTCGCGTGGGTTTCCTCCGGGTACTCCGGTTTCCTCCCACATTCCAAAGACATGCATCTGGAGCATTTCTCCCCGGGCCTCCGCTGAAAACAGGCTCTGTGGAACCTAGTCGGACATTCCCGGTCAACAAATGTTAAATAAATAAATAAATAAATAAAAAATGTTTTTTTAGATTATAATTCTTAATGGGTTTTCAGTTTTTCCTATGTAGAAGGCAAGACATTACTGACAATGGGCCATGTAAACAACTCTTGCTGTAGAGCAATGATATTTTTGCTTCAAAACTGACTACTAATCACATAAATTATAACTCTAACACTCCACCTTCCTCCTCACTCTCTCCAGCTCCCTGCTATCCACTTTTCCACTGATTTACTATACTCATTTATTCCTTCTACATACGTCCATTAATGTACTCTCTTTGACTTCATACCATTTTTCCCCTACTCTACTTTATCTAATCTTGATCCCCTATTGTTCAAATACCCACCTCCACTAGATATATAACTTATTTGGTTTCCCCTTACTAACTACTTATATGCTATTCCTTACCAACTACTTCTCACTGTCTCTTCCTGTAAGCTATTCATCTTATTCAGATGGACCTCACACTCTATCTTTTCATTATTAAATCTTTCTCAGTGTAAATATGTATATATGTAAATATGAGAAAAATCTATGTCAAAACAATTTACCTAAACAAACTGTAAAACAATGCCAATCACAGTTATTTATGTGACAACATACTCATATGTGTAGCCATGTTAACATCTGTACACTTCAATAATTTGTATTCTACTCTCCATAACTATATACTACTGTAATATACTTGCATTTACTGTTAATTTCTGTATTATTTTTTATTCCAGTCTACTTTGTATTGGAGCTTTTCTTCCCGGATCTGCACTGAAAATGGGTCTTTGACCCAGTCCAACTTTCCCGGTAACTAAATGTCAAATAAATAAATAAAAAAAACCTTTATCAAAATCAGCTATGTGAAATGTTGAGCCTTCCATGACATGAAAACATTAATTGCAGTGGCCACATGTTTTCATGTGACAATGTTCAGGCCTTAGGTCCATATTTCCAATAAGAGATTTAAATGAAACATCCTTTTTATACACAAAAGGATTGGGACCCAAAATGTGAAACTGCTTACCAGACATTTTTAGAACATACCAATTTTTCTTTACAGTAGAGCTGATGTCTTTAAAATCTAAGTTATATGTAAGTATCATAACCTTCCCATATCTGTCCACTGACTTTAGGGCATGTCACAACCAAATCTCTATTACCCAATATAGGTGTAAAAATAGACTATCCTCGCTTAGCAATCACTTCCCACGCAATCACCTGAATGAAATTAGTTGGATAACCACATATTTCAAACATCATCTTGAGTTTAACAGTCTCATGTAGAAATGTCTCATATTGGGAAATCATGCATGCCAGTCTAACCATTTGCCCTGTAACTAAAGCTTTTTTTTTCTGATGTAAAGGGTGTCAGCTATTGTAATGCATTAATGAATTAGAGTAAGTTGGCTTTCTGTAAATGGTATATCTGAAACATAGTGACAATCTATTTTTAGAAATTGTGACATCTAAATAATTGATATAATCAAAGAAAGGGTTTATAGTAAACCTTAAAAAGGAGTATTATTGTTAAGGTAACAAAAAAATTCATTAAGCTGCTCTAGGCTGCCTGTCCAAAAATTATAATATTGTCTAGGTAACAGCCATAAAGGGACCACTGGTCACTAAATGGAGAATTAAAAACATAGTTAAATTCCTATTCAGCCATAACCAGGTGAGGAAAAATTGGAGCACAGGTGGCTGCCATAGCAACTCCTATGCATTGCCTAAACATTTGTTCCTGAAAAATTTTGAAGCTGTTCTTAAGTACAACTTCTATCAAATTGATATGTAGTCTAATCTTGGCATGGTCAAATGTACAGTTCCTATGTAAAAAAATCATAGAACCACTCTAATCCTATATCATAAGGAATGACTGAAAAGAGGTTTGTGCATCAATCATAGCCAGTATAATATCAATGTACAGATCATTAGACACACTTTTAGGAAATTTCGTAAATCTTTATAAAGGTAAGAGATGTTACCACCCACTTTCTTTAATTGGTAATGAATATAACAAACTATAGTAAAAGTTTTTGAAAAATGTGTGTCAACAATAGGATGAAAGGATGGATGCATCAAATCTTTATGCACTTTTGGGATTCTGAAAATAGTGTGGATTTTAGGATCTATCACCATCAAAAATTCAAGGTTACCTTGAGAGATGAGACCTTGTGTTACACAATCGTTAAACATAACATCAATTTTATAATAAGCAATGTTCCTCTCATTGATTGATACTCCCTCATAGGTGTCACAATAAAGTAGATCAAACATCTTATTAATATAGTCATTGGTGTTCATGACAACAGGGCCACCCCTTTGCAGGTTTCATTACTCTAATTTGTCTGTTATTTGTGATCTGCCTCAATAAAATCTATTCTCCCTTGGTTAAGTTAGAATTGTGGCAAATTCTCTTATTCCTCAGAATCTGTCTAATTCAAATTCATAAAATTTTTCAAAGCTATAAAATGGTGCAGTAAGAGGTTAAAAGTACTGAGTCTAAAAGGAAAAAAATCTATTCTGAAAAGAACTGAAAATGTATTGGAGACATCTGCTGAAGAATCTTCCTCAGTTTTGGATATTAAAACAGAAGCAACAAAGATTTCTCCTATGGCCAAAAGAGGAATATGTCTGCCTCTTTTGATGATGTAGAAGAGCTGGCCGTAAACATAACAGGTGATGTGCTGACCTTAGAAACGTTGTTACAACTAATAGTTCTCAAGCAATATGTGATCAAAATATCCATAATATCTCTTCCATTTCTTTAACCAGTGATGAAGTTGAATTACTTAAGAAAAGTTTTTGTTTATGTACCCAGTTATTCAGTTTCTGTTAATATTTTTGTTCAGGATCTTGTTTCTTTTTGTAGATTAGCATCAAATGGCAGAAGAGCAAACAGAGCTTTAACTTAAAAACAACAAGTCCACATGCGTTGAAATATACAAAGTAAATCGATTTAATAAGTAGTGAACTGGCAAGCGCTTTCACCCAAAAGGGCTTTATCAAGCCAAAAACTTTTGTAGATTGTTGAATCTTAAAATATATCTTTCTGGAAAGGAATCACTTGGTGATGGTTTGGATATGGAATTTACTTTTAAACAATCTTCTTTTGTATCTCCACCTAATAAGTATGTTGCAGCTTTTCAACAACAGGCATTAAAGGAGTTACATTTTAATTTTAATTCAGGTTGTCATATTTTTCCACATAAATATAATCTGTCCAAATCTCAATTTCAATCTTTGATGAATCTCAAAAATAATAGTCTAAAACAAAGCAAACAGCACAATTTCAACAAGAAATGTTTAATAAAGCAAAGCTTTCAGGTTTAACATCAGAACATCAGTGTATAAAATTTTTAAATATTCCTTCTATTGGCACAGACTCTTTGGCAAAACATATTAATGAATTTGGAATTGATCACAAGTTTAATTTTAGGGTGATAGATAAGGTTTATAAAAATTTAAGGAGCGGTGACATTAATAACAGGTTAGAAATTAAAGAATATGAGTGGATTTTGCAGATGTGTACTGACATATTTCCAGGTTTAAATCAAACAGTGTCACTAAAACCGGTTTTGAAATATAAACAAATGTGCCTGTAATAGGCATTCTTTGACTTTAAAAGTTTTATTAATTTTTAATCGATTGTTAATTATTTAATTTGTTGGCAAGTGTGTGATTAGTATATAAATGGATTATTTGTTAAGATTTTATACACTGATGAAGAGTTGTTAAACCTGAAAGCTTTGCTTTATTAAACATTTCTTGTTGAAATTGAGCTGTTAAGTTTGTTTTGTTTTAGACTGTTTTATTATATCTGTGGACTGAAACTTTACTCTGTATCTTGTTTGGTCATTTGGAGAGTTTCTCAAAAATAATAAACAGCTGGTGATTAATGTAGTGGATAAGAGATGTGCTTTGGTGATCTGGGACTTGTCCATGTATTTAGCAGAAGCCCAGAGGCAACTTTCAAATCATTGTTTCTATCAAAAGATGTATGTGGATCCTACCCCTACTTTTAAAGTGGAGACAGGCAAAATTCTGTTGTTGGCTATGGAGGAGGGTATAATTTCCAGGGAAGTAGTTCATCAACTAACTGTACAAGATCCTGCCAAACAACATTTTTATATGTTACCAAAGATCCCTAAAAATTTCACAAATCCCCCTGGTAGACCAATTGTTTCTGGTTGTGGGTCATTGACTGAACCCTTATCAGCATATTTGACACAATATGTGAAACCTTTATTGAGTGGGGTATGTTCCTGTATTCACGACACCACTCAGTTTCTTAATAATGTACAGGATACACAGCTGGATAAGGATTAGATGTATCTGCTGTATATACTAACATTCCACATTGGGCAGGTCTTATGGCCATGGAATATAGGCTTAATTGTACATCTTTGGGTAGTGTGGGGTTTAATACATTCCTCTTATGCCTCACAGAACACGTTCTGAAAAAGAATGTTTTCTATTTTAATGGAGAATGTTATTTACATTTATGCAGATTTGTTCATGAGATTTATAGAGGAACAAATTATATATGACTATAGTCATAATATTTTTTGGATGCAATTGATATTTGGCATAGGTACTTGGATGACTGTTGGATGGTGTGGAAATTGGATTTGCTATATCTATGGGAGTTTGTTGTTTAGCAAAATGAGAACAAATGGGGTATTAATTTCACAGTCTAATTTGATCTTAAACAGATCACATTTTTGGATGTCCTATAGACAGTGAATGATGATGGAACATTAAATGCCACCATAAATAGGACATATCACCAATATAACACACTTTTATATCCTTCTAGTTGTCATCCTCTCCCTCATATCATCTGCAATATTCCCAAATCCCAGTTTTTGAGAGTTCATCTACAGATGAACTTTTCCAGCATTGAAGAGATCTTGTGGACAGATTTTGTAGGAGGGAGTACAATTAATATACTATATCTAATCTTTACATTCAGTGCAAAATATATAGAGAGCTCTCAGCTTTTGCATTATGAACAGAAGAAAAGAGATGAGAAAATTAGATTTGTTAGTAATTATGGTAACAGTATAAAGTTATTTATGGATATAGTGCAGAAACATTGGGAAACTTTATTATTATTCAATAATTCGAATGAATTGATACTTCCTAGGTGCCTGTTTTCTTTTCGGAGAGGCAAAACTTTAGGAAGTTGGTTCAATCACTATAAAAAATACCAACAGGCTGATTCAAAACAAACCACCATTGAGGGTGAAGGGGTTGTCAACCATGGGGACATTGCACTTTTTGTAAATATGTCTGCAAAACAACATAGTTTACTTCGAAAAATGCATCCAAAGTGTTTGATATTTATGTTTTCAGTAATTGCAACTCTGATTGGGCGATTTATTTGGCTACATGTAGTTGTTCATGTTTTATGTTGGCCAGCATGAATTTCAGAATGTATGAGTGATGTCAAATGTGGTTGTGTAAATAATGTGTTATTCAAATATACTAAAAAATGTCTTACAGCTAAATTTAACTTTACTGTTATAGACAGAATTATGTTTGATAGAAATAATAAGTTAGGGTGGCACAATACATTCAATTATAAAGAGACATTTTGGATTATTTGTTTGGGTGGTCTGTTTTCACCTGGTTTGAATGAACACCTATAATTAACCAAAAGGAGAGGGGGGATTCTTATTTGACCTGATATTGTTATAGTGTTTTTTCATTACACTGATGAAGGCACCTAGTGCCAAAATCAGTCTGTAATTTTTTTTCATCCTTTGGATTTGCAATAATTTATATTTAACACAACAATTAAAGTAAGTGCTATTTAAACAGCTGACTATTGTGTGCTAGCATTTTCTTTGGATTTATGGTTGATTTTTGGTCATGCTCCATACCATACTTGTGTGGAGTTAGTTTTGTTATCTATGATCTGCTTCAATAAAATCTGCTCTCCCTTGGTTAAGTTATAATTGTGGCAAATTCTCTTATTCCTCAGAATTTGTCTAATGTCAAATTCACAAACATTTTCAAACAAAGCTATGAAAGGGTGCAGTGGAGGGCTAAAAGTACTGGGTCTAATGCAAACATTGGTCTTTTTTAAATTCCTCTGTTCTTTCTTTGCAAAATACAAGTTGAAGTTAAGCTTGTGAATAAAAAGCTTCAAGTCTACTAAAATGTCATCAATGTGGGCTCTTCTAGTTGGTACAAAAGTTAATCCTTTTTCAAATAGCTGAGCCGACTCTTGGTTCACAGTTAAGTCACTGTAATTAAAAACTTTAAAATCTCCACTCTTATTATATATGATAATTTGGTTCTTCATCTCCTGTGGCATCTCACCATGACTATCCCCCTCCTGTTGTTTCTTTGATTCTGACCCCCCCCCCAGTTGTCTGTTTTGTATCCTTTCTGACCTCCTGGGCAAAAGAAATCTTAAAGGGGATTCATCATGGAACTTACCGTGAACATTTTCATGAATAAAGTCACAATCCATTCGGTCAGTTTTCATATTATAGCTGTTGTTAGCTCTATCACCACTGTTACTGATAACATAATATCCAGGTGACTTGTTTTTCTACTAATAAGGAGGGGGATATACTGTGCCAAATTCATAATCAATTAAAACATTTATTTTTTGCTTTTAGATTTTGCCCTGAGTTATAATGGAATCAACCTTATTGAACACACTATAGCATTCATTAGTTTTTTCTAAAAAAAAAAGTCAGCATTTAAGCTATCATTAATAATATTAATTTCCCTCAACAGTTTGTTCGTATCTCTTATGTTGTTTTTAATGAGGACTTCTATCAATTCACAGCTGCATCAGTAAAAAAGAGAAATTAATTCATTATGTAAAAATGAACCTTCAATCATTCCAGCTGGATATTTCCAATAACATCGGTCCTTCAGAATCTGGTTTACATGGATATGCTCCTTGAAGTAATTAATTTCAATCTGAAACTTTCTGTATTTGATTAACATAGCTTGAAAAACCTGCAGTTGTTTATTAAATGACTGCAGAAAACTTGTTTGATCATCTTGTAATGCACGCATGCACGCAACTCAGCTTTTACATTCAACCAATCCTGTAGTTTGCATTTGGTAGTCCGCAGTGACATAGAATCATGTTCAGTCTGGTCTGTTCAATTGGTGGTTTTCCCAGAAGTGTATCATTGCTTTTCATTACCAAAACCAACAACGGGATGGGTGAATTATATTCTGGTTTAGCAGTAGTGGCACTGTCCACCATTCCACTCCTAGCTGCATTATTCATGGAGTGATTGCACAAAGCTCTCTCAGCATTTTCTCACTGACTCAAAATACTGTCAACTTCTCTGGTTGATAAAAAAAATGCCTAACCTGTGTATAAAATTAAAGGGACTAGAAAAAAATGTACTGCTTGTATCTTGCTGTCTATATCCATAGGCAAGAGCTTTCAGTTTATCAATTTTTGTATCTTTTGTTTAGTCTCTTCCCATGTATCCTTAGCTGCCATAACATCATCTTATTTAACCCAAACTACTAAACGCTTCATTTTATCATGTTCCCATAAATATGAGTATTGCTGAATGGATTTCATGTGGGGGTACACAGTGTACAGCTATAACCTTTGTTTTATTTTAATTAATTTTATATCACCCCCAGAAAAGCAAACCTGTCTCAGAATGTTTCACAACACTGAGATGTCCTTTTCTAAGTTTTATTAGGTACACAATAATATTATCTGCAATAATGCCAATTTTTCTTGAACACCATACCAAAATTACATCCTTGAATTTCTAAGTCTATTATTTTCTTTGCCAGTGGTTCTAAATATAAGGCAAATAATAAAGGGAACATAAGATATCTCTGCCTGGTTCTTCTGTTCAGACATAACTTATCAGAGAGGAACCCTCCCAGAGAGGAACCCTCCCACTTTGATTTCTGTTTCTGATTCATCATTTATCATAATTAACCTTAATAACCTTATTATTGTATCAGGAAATGCAAATGCTTCCATTGTCCCACTCATAAAATCCCAGCTTACTCTGTCAAATGTCTTCTCTGCATCAAGATACACCAACAGTGGTATTTTCTTACATTGTGCTTCCCTCTAGATAATCATTGTTTTATTAATGTTATCAAATGTTTGCTTCCCCTCCACAAACCACAATGACCCATATCTGTCAACTTTAGCAACACCTTTGCCATTCTTTTAGCCTTGACAAGCATAAAAACTTTATAATCATGGTTTAAAATTAAAATGGACTTGTATGAAACTGGATCTGATGGGGTTTTACCATCTTTAGGCATTGTAATGGGACAAGACCAGCTTATTAAAATGTATATTTCAGTTTATTAATGATGCTATAATATGATTGTTAAAAAGCAAATATAATTTGTATGCAGGGCTGGGAAAAATACAGCTTCATAAGCCATAATATTGCTGTCTGTTAAACTGCATTCTTTTAGTATGTAACAAGAGAGAATAGTACGTGTTGCAGTTACTACAAAAGGAATTTGTTAGCTTGACTCCTCCAGGCTAGGAGTGTATTGTTGCTAGGGCAGGTTTGAAATATCCAAGGTCAGACAAAAGACCCCTTGCAAGCAGGTGGATCATGTATAAGAAGGTGTTCACGTGAAGTCTAAGGTGAAAATCAGGAGGGATGAGAACATTTGCAAAGTTTTCTATAGCACACAGTCATTGTAACATAATGAAATTGCACAAGCAATTTGATAAGAAAATGTATAAATATACATTTTTTTGTATGTAAAGTGAGAATGCTTCATCAAGGGCTATGAAGACTGACTCCCAGCCCAGTAAGAATAAAATTTCTGTTTGCACATCCTGAAGTGTTGTTCCTGACTAAAGGCATATAAGGTAAATTCTTAATGTTATTTATTTATGACTATAACAATTTGGTGCTGTTCTCTGGATATGAACTTTGGTATTGCTGCAGGGCAGTTCTAGAATAGGGCCCATCACAGATTTTCTGTGAATTCCACACTGCTTTGTATGGAATAGTCAGAGACTCAGATGTGCAGCTATTCAGGGTGTGCAAACATACTAGCCTTGGCAGGGAAATTGTTTTGTAGGGGGAAAATGGTTGGTTTGTGGGTTTTTTCTTTCTTTTTTTTTAGACAATTTTAGCAAATGTAAGTGCATGACTGTGTTTGTAGTACAAGTGCATAACTGTGTTTTTGTTTGACTGAGTGGTTGTAAGGTATACAAGTAATTGTGGGAGGACCCCACAGTAAATGAGTATAGTAAATGTATGTGCACATACAGTAAAGGACAAATTAACACAAGGAGGCACCTTGTGTCAAGGGTGGCACCCTCAGGATTGAAAGATAAGAAGTATGAGAGATGTTTTTATTCTGTCAATGTATGAATGTATGAGAGAAAGAAAAGAAAAAGTTAAAAGCTAAAGATAAAGTTAAAACAAGTTCATGAGCCCACTGCATGATTGGGACATAGACTGTAAAGCTGAAACAAGTTCATGAGCCCACCGCATGATTGGGACCTAGACTATACAGCAAGTTCATAAGCCCATAGCATGATTGGGACAGAGACTATATACTGTTAAAACAAATTTATGAGCCTACCGCATAATAGGACTTAGAGGTATGCATTGTTAAAATAAATTCATGAGCCCAAAGCACACTATGACTTAACAGTGTGATTGTATGAAAGTACCCTAAGAGGGTCTGAAAGAGTGGTTAGTTCTGGACACAGTACCTATCATCCCTGTTTTCCCCGACCGCAATGCTAGAGTTGCAACTTTTGAGCTCGCGTAGGGATGAAAGCAAGGGGTTGCTGTGGGAAAAGGCTGATAAAAACCTCTCCTCTGTTGCTGCATGCCAACAGACTTCCAACCTTTCCTTCCCTGTATGGTGTGTGGATTACTACAGTTATTTTCTATCTTTGGAACTGACAGGATCCAGGAGTTGTATGGTAAGCCTAACATTTTTATTATTACTGATTTATAAAATAAGTAAAATGGGAGCAAAGATAGGCAAGCGAAATCAAATCCCTGAAAATGGAACACCTGCATATTTTATGTATTTTAATTATGGGAAGGAAAGTTGTAAATATCTGCATGACTGGTTTCAGCTTACTAAGAATTGTGCTGGTGGGGTATTTCCATTAAAAGGAACTTATGATAAGACTAAATTGCTGACATTGAAAGGTATTTTGGAAGAAAAGAAAAGCAAAGTAAGTGGGGAACAAATGACAGCATTTTATTCTTGGTACAGTGACGCACTTAGGTTCATAGATTCATAGGTAGGTTCATAGGTACTAGGCTATTGGCCCAAGGGCCTAAGTAAGCCTAGCCAACAAGGTTCCCTGGCTTACGCCACCCAAGAAAGTTATTTTCCTGTGCCCCTGTCGAGCAGAGCCACAGAAGTGCTCCCTGGGGAGTATTTCCTAGTTCCCATCCACTTATCAAGATTTTTATAGGTTCATAGGTAGGTACTAGGCTATTGGCCCAGGGCCTAAAAATGGAAATGGCTGTGGTGAGGTTCAAACCATGAATGACTACATGCAAGGTGTATGCTCTAACCACTAAACTATTGTTAAAAGGGAAAAGGGGTCAGCATTAAGAGGGTTGCAAGATGTTAATAAAAAATTGTTGCAACAAGTAAAAGAGGTTAAAAGGCAGTACAGACCAGTAAAAAGGGATCCCTTTATCCTGTCTTAGCAGATTTGAAACAAACAGAGGATGGCCAAAAAGCAGAGACTTTTAAAGAGGATGATAATCCTGCAGTAGCTACTGCACCCCACCCCCATATGTACTGGTATGGGTGGCCCCTGTACAAGATTTTGCTGTTTCTCTGACCTCTGCATTTTTGAACACATGGTCAATGTGGTACTGTTACATCTGAACTTAATTCACCTGTTCAACTCTCAACTCTAGAGCAGGCATCTGCAGTTAACATTTTTTTTTCTTTCTTCATTCTCAACAAGCTTCTACCTTTCCAGCAGGAGCACTAGTGTTTGACACTCCTGTGGCTCATCACAAGTGCTCACATGATAGGGTAGGACAAGAGGCTATTGGCTCTGCAGAAGATTTTTTTTGGCACCTTAAAAAAATAGGGGGGGGCTAATGCTGATTTGCATACTATGTCTAAATGTTTTCTAACTAAAAGAAGAAACAAAATCCATTAAGGTTTAAGGAGGAAGTTAGAAAATAAAAAACTATTACAACCTTACTTTGACAGATTTAAATCAGCTGCTTCAGGAAGTTACTTCAAATGAAATAAGAACACAGTTACATAAAAAGGCTAAAATAACAAATTTCACTCCCACAGGAAATGCACTAATAGATAAAGGATAGCATTGTTAAATTACAAAAGTGTGTCAGGTATGAAGACTAAATAAAGAGAAAGCCCCTGCAGATTATTTGAGTCAGCTTTAAAGCAGCATTTGCTAAACATTCAGAAATACCAGACCCAAATGAACAAGCTAAACCAGCTATTGCAGCTGCCTTCATGCAGGGTTTGCAAGCCCTGTACAAAATTAAATGAAGCAAGTGCTTATAGATTGGCGGGAAAAAGACTAAGTGCTGCAAATCACCGTACTGACTATGGAAGGGTAATAAAACAAAAATAAATCGTAACCCATTTGCTGCCACTTAAAAAAAAAAAAAAAAAAAAAAAAGACCCTATGTTAAAAAAAAATAAATGCGAACCAATTCTATTTTTGGTAAAACTGGCTACACTAGTTCTGTATTAAAACTTACTTCAGACAGTTAAATACCAGTATAAAAACAAAGTAAAGGCAGTTGGTGTAACAAATGCTACTGTTACATATTCTGTTTTAAACCCTAGAACCATTTATTTAGGTCCAATCAAGGCAAAACATTCTTTCCTTTGAGTACTACTGCACCAGTAAACCTACTAGAACAAAATTTGTTATGTAAGCTGGGTTGTACCATTTACTGTACACCAGGAGGGGTGTATCTAAATGTTCCTACAGAATAAAGGGGGAAGTATTACAATTCTTAGCAAAAGCTAAGAAAAGCCATTTGAAGGCATATAGACAACTAAAAACTGCTGCAGCAGGTACCTGCTAACTTATGGGTTAAACATGCTAATAAAGTAGGTATATTAAAATCTACAAAACCTGTAAAAATAAAACTGAATCTATCAAAACCCCTCCATAAAATTCCACAGTATCCACTAAAATCAGAAGCACAACAGTGAATCAAACCTGTCATTCAATCTCTAATACAGCAAGAAAAATAATACCAGATAAAAGCCCATGTAATACTGCTATTTTTCCAGTGAAAAAGCCAGGAAAGGATACTTATAGATGTGTACAAGACTTAAGGGCTGTAAATAATGCAGTGCTACCTACTTTTCCTGTTGTTCCAAATCCAGCAACAATACTGAGTTGCATACAACCTACAGCTAGTTACTTTTCTGTGCTAGATTTATGTTCAGCATTCTTTTCTATACCTATTCACCCTGACAGTCAGTTTCTGTTTGCTTTCACTTATCATGGACAGCAATACACATGGACATGGTTGCCACAAGGATATACTGAATCTCCTTCATTATTTTCTCAAATTCTAAAAAAAAGATTTGGAGAATGTGACATTTCCGGGTGGGTCTGTGTTAGTACAATACGTAGATGATTTACTACTAGCAACAAAATCCTTTCAGCAATGTCAGCAGGATACCTTGCATCTTCTGACTATCCTTGCAGAAAAGGGACACAAAGTGTCTAGAGAAAAAACTACAACTGTGATCATGTCAGGTACGTTATCTTGGTCATTTAATATCTCAGAGTAGGGTCTTACAGTAGCTATCCCTCACTCTAAATCATATTCTTAAAAGTAAACTCATCCCTTCTTGACTGCATATCTAACTAAATATGAACATACACTTCTTTCTGATCTATTTCTCTGATCCACTGTCCTGTTCTAAATCTTGCATCTCTGTTGCCTACTGCTGAGGATGGTGAGGAACATGATTGTGTGTGCGTAACTATTTGCTTTCTCCTAGGGAGGACTTAAAGAACACTCCTATACCCAATGCTGACAAGCATTTGTTCATGAATGGCTCCTGTGGAAGAGATCAAACAGAAAAGTTGATCTCGGGAATAGCAGTCTGCACCAAAAAAAAAAAAAAAAAAAAAACAATATAGTTGGGAAAAAAATTAGAGAGTGTTCACTCTGCTCAAATACCTGAGCTAGTGTAGTGGCTTTGCAAAAAAAAAAAAAAAAGCCTGTAAATTACCATGACAAGGTGGCCAATATTTTTACAGACAGCAATTATGCTTTTAGTGTGGTACGTGATTTTTGGCAAAACAGAAAGGGTTTTTGACCCTTCAGAAAATCAAATAAAAAATTCAGAGTACATAAAATCATTGTTAGATGCACTTTTGTTACCTAAAAAGTTGTCTGTAATCAAATGTGCATATAGGTTCATAGGTTCATAGGTTTATACTAGGCTATCTGCCCTAAGGCATTTATAAGCCTAGCCCAAATTTTTGTGGCTTACGCCACCCCTTATATGAAAAAATACTGTGCCCATTAGTTTGTTGTGCCTCTGTCCAGCAGTGACACAGAGATGATTCCCGGGATAAACCTACGATCTCCCATCCACAGGTCAAGATTTCTCTTGAACAGAGCCAGCGAGGTGCTCTGCCTCACATGGACTGGGATTTTATTCCACAGCATAGGGAGTCTTTGAGTGATAAATCTATCCCTCCAGCACGTCCTATTTATATCCGTGCTAAGGTTTAAGTCGCTTGCTCTAGTGGTTTTGGTGGATTTGGATTTTTTGAGGTGGAGCATGTCCATTAATTCCGGGTTGGACATGGCCTTGTATGTCAGGCACATGTCACCTCTGAGCAGACGGTATGCAACTGAATAGAGCTGGAGTTTCTTCAATCTGGCAGCATATGACAGATTTTGGAGTCCCTTTATCCTTTTGGTGAGGAACATTTGGGGTCTCTCCAATTGCTGCAGATGTCGGGTGCGATACATCCCGAATGGGGCATTGTACTCGATCATTGGTCTGATAAGTGAAGAGTACAGGGGAACAATGACCTCACTAGATCTGGATGTGAATCCCTTCATGATCAGGTGGGCAATGTAGAAGGTCTTTCTAACCACTTTAGCAACGTGAGTGTCAAAAGAAAGGCCACTGTCAACCTGGGTCCCCAGGTCCCTGATAACCTCTTCTGTGCTTAGTGGATTGCCACCTATATGGTAGCTTGGGGTTACCTTGTTTTTCCCGAAGGGTATGACTATACATTTTTTGGCGTTTAACTTCAGGCCATGGCTCTGGCACCAGCTATCTGTTTCCGTGAGTCCCTTCTGAAGGATATCCGTGTCCGATGCACTTTCCACTATGGCGCCCAGTTTGCAGTCGTCTGCAAACTTTGTCAGCCAAAGTCCTCCCATGTTGGCCTGTACTTCTGAGAAGTAGATGCCAAACAATAGGGGGCCAAGGACCGAGCCCTGTGGGACACCGCTTGTGACCGGCTTGGAGTCTGACATAGCGGCAGCAACTCTAACCCTGTGGGTTCTGTCCTTAAGCCAGTTTGCAACCCATCTTGTGACATATGGGTTTACATTTAAACTGGTAAGTTTTTCTACAATACCCGAGTGGGGTATTGTGTCGAAGGCCTTTGCAAGGTCAAGGTAGGCTGTATGGACTGCCTTTCCCTCATCAATGGCCTTGGTGACTGTTTCGAAGAAGTCGACCAAGTTCAAAAAGCATGATCTGCCCTTGACGAAGCCAAACTGGGTCGGGTCCAAATGTCTGAAAGTCCCCTATATCTTTGTTTATGAGCTCCATTATGATCCTCTCCATAGCTTTGCAGACTAGACTTGTTAAGCTTATGGGGCGGTAATTACCAGGGTCCGTAGAGGCACCGCCTTTGTGGAGTGGGACCACAGTTGCCGTACGCCACTCCTTGGGCACGTATCCTGTGGTAAGGCTGAGATTAAACAGCTGCCTTATGTGCGGGTTTAATTCCTCATTTAGCTCAGATAGCACACAGCCGGGACACCATCCGTCCCATTGATGCTGTGTTTTTAGCTTTAGAGAGCGCAGCTTTCACCTGCGCATTTGAGATGTCTGGGAGGCTACACTCTGCTGGGATAGTTATCTCTCCTTTAGGGGAGAGGGGTGAAGTTTGCACTGAACCTGTCTGCCAGTATGTTGGCAATGTCTGTGGGTTCAGTGATTTTTGTATCATTTTGGACTAATTCTGAGCATATCTGGGAGTTTCCACCCAGGTTCCTAACATAGCTGAAAAAGGCCTTATGATTGTCCTTTGAATCCATGGCAATTTTTCTCTCAAAATTGGCCTTAGTTGATTTTATGAGTGCTCATATTTTTTACTAATAATGATCAGGGGTGACTTCCCTTTTATGGATTTTGTTCTATCATGTAATAGCTTTCTCCTCTTATTGTAAAGTTTGTTAATGGCTGGGGTCCACCAGACTGGATGTTTGCCCTTTGTGGAAAGAGTCTTGGTTTTATTTGGGATTGCCTGATCCATGCAGTCCTGGAGGTGTTCATAGAAGGCATTTGTAAGGGCTTCCGCAGCTTGGGTTGTGGTTTCCACTGGCTCAGGGGCCTTGAAGGATACCACACCAGTCTTGAGTAGTGTGAAGTTTGCTTTAGAGAAGTTCTTCACTGTGGTCTTTTTGTTTGGGGTGGGGTGGGATGTGGATTTCCAGTGAGATTAGTTTATGATCAGATCTCACCAATGAGGGATATACTTCCGTGTGGAGCATTTTGTCCCCATGTTTGTGATAATGAGATCTAGTATATTTTCTCCTCTCGTGGGAACAGTGACTAGCTGTTCCATGGCATTTGAATTTATGAACTCCAGGAACCGTTGGGCTAGAAAGTTAGGGCTTGAGTAATGTTCCCAGTCTATATTCGGGTAGTTGAAGTCACCCAATATGATGGTGTTTGGAGATACATTTACACCCTCCAGTGTCTTCAGGAAGGCTGTGTGGGGTTCCTGAGTTTGAGAGGGTGGCCTGTAGCATGCTACAATTTGTGGAGCAGTTTTGCCTATGGTTAGTTGCACCTGGATGGTTTCCGAAGCTCCGTGCGTTGCCACCAACCTGGAGGTGTGGGTATCCTCTATGAATATGGATATACCCGCTCCTTTTGTGGTGTGGTCTGGGTTTTGGGGCCGGAACGCATGATATGAGGTAAAACCTAATAGTGCCGGGGTGCTCTCAGGAGCCTTGAACCAGGTTTCAGTTACAGCACAGACATCGATGTTCTCCATACTGAGAAGGGCCTCGAGTGCGTGCATTTTGAGATTTAGACTTCTGGCATTGAGCAGCATTACCCTCAGTTTCTTCCCATTTTTGTTTTCTAGGGTGGTAGGTTTAGAATTTGAGCCTTGCCTAAAAAAGGCACTATGGGGGTGGCAAGAGCCTTAGCCAATATCCGGAATCCCAGGGGTGACAGGTGCAAGCTGTCCCTTGCGAAGCAGCATGGCTTGTCAAACATGTCATCCCAGGCAGACAGACACTGGATCCCCTTTGAATGACACCAGACATTAAGCCAATTGTTAAAGCTGATCATCTTGTCTCTATATTGTGGCATCATTCTTGGTGAAGGAAGGATACTGCTCAGGGTCATACCTGCCTGGGCTACATAATCAGAGAGCTCCTCTATGTTGCTTTTCATGTAGTCCAGGGAGGTACGTCTCAGGTCGTTCACACCAGCATGGACAATGACTGTGTCATATTTGTACTTGCCGTGGAGTAACCAGAGTGCTTGTGTTATGTGGTGGATTCTAGCGCCCAATAGGCAGCTTACTGTGACCCTCTCCTTGTTCAGCCTGGTGAGTGGGACGTCAGTGTGTCTGACTATGGAGTCACCTATGACAAGTATGTTTGGTGTTGTATTTGGCCTTAAGGGCTGTGACTGCTTTGCACACTGCTTTTGTGGTTTATGTGTTGCTTGTGGGGTGTCTTGAGGTAACAGTTGTTTGGGTGTCTGCTTTGGAGGCCTCTGCTGTTTAGGTAAATTTTTACTCAGAGCCTCTGAGTATGTCTTTGTGTGTTTATGTGTTTGATTCAGTGGTGTGGTAGCATTATGTGAGGCTGGTTTTGTGGTGTCTGTAGTTGCCTTCTCCTCCTGTCTGGTCTTGCCAGTCCTGAGTTGAGAGAGCTCAGCCTCCAGTTTGGCTAAATAGCTGCATCTCTCATAAGTATTTGTGTTATGTGGGAGGAGGAGAGGGTTGTCTGTGTACATGAGGCAGTTATAACATTGCCTCAAGATTCCCAGATTCACCAGCTGGACCGGAGAGGAGATTGACAACTGACCTTTGGACATGCTAGAATAATATTGGGAATTCCTTAATAATTGAAAACAAGGGCCAGTGGGGAGTGAGGGTGTAGTGCTTTTAATTTTAGTGCTGACTTATATAATTGCTTTAGTGAGCAAGTGCCAGGTAACTTGAGTGCAATGTGTTACAAGTAACTAAATGCAAAAACAACAAACAGTAACTTTCTTTCAAGTGAAACAAGGAACTAGTACAGTAAGCAATGCAGATATCACTAGTGATCCACAGAAGCGCTGAGAAGCCGCGTATTAGGTGGAATTAGCTTCCAGGAAATAACAAGCAAACAAACAACAAGCATATAAACAAAGCTAGATTCAGCAGGCCTGGATCTAGTCTATGCTAGAGCAAACAAGGTGTACCAATTTCAGTAAGATACAGTTCAAATATTCAGGCACTATAAACCTTTAACCAGAAATTCCCAGCTCAGAAGGGCAGAGTCCAGCCTCTTCTCCCACAAGAGTGCAGACCACAAACCTTCTTAATGTAAAATAACTGGCCTGAAGCCCAAGTGCCTAAACCAGAACTAATACCCTTGGACACTGGGCTCTCAATCAGCAGTTCCCAACTTAGAAGGATGAAAGCTACCTGTCCTGCCACCACAGTGCTTGCCACAAACCTTCCTAATGTAAAACAACTGGTCTGAAGCCCAAGTGCTTAATCCAAAAGACTTAGAATGATAGCTACACTTTAATCAAGTTACAACCAAACAGTAATAAATACAATTGAATACTTTAGAGAATGTCTGGATTAGTGCTCAAGTTACACAAACAAAGCTAGATCCAGCAGGCCTGAATCCAGTCTATGCCACAGCAAACAAGGCGCACCAACTTCGGTAAGAAGCAGTTCAGATATGCATGCACTATAAGCCTTTAACCAGAAATTCCCAGCTCAGAAGGGCAGAGTCCAGCCTCTCCTCCCACAAGAGTGCAGACCACGAACCCTCTTAATGTAAAATAACTGGCCTGAAAGCCCAAGTGCTTAAACCAGAATTAATACACTTTTAGAATAACAGACACTGAGCCCTCAATCAGCAGTTCCCAACCTAGAAGGATGTAAGCTACCTGTTCTGCCACAACAGTGCAGACCACAAACCCTCTCAGTGCAAAACAACTGGTCCGAAGCCCAAGTGTTTAAACCAAAAGGCTTAGAATGAGTTACACCAAGCAGTAATAAATACAATTGAGTATTTTTAAGATGATGCAAAAGTAAAATGAAGTAGGTAGAAATATAAGTACAGTAAAAGCAGATACATTTTTTTTTTTTTTAATCTGAACAAGTGCTGAGATCAAAAAATGGATTTGAGTGCTGAAACTAGAAAACTGGCTAGTTATAAGAAAAAAAAAACAAGCCAGAAGGCTTCCCTCAAACACAGAAGGGCCTGGGGGCTCAGAAGCCTACAAATAGTCTATACCACTTAACAGGAAAGGCAGGAAATAAGCTTAATTTTTTTTTGTCTGTTTCCCAGATGCTCTCTTTGTACACAGTAGGAGTGCCTGAAATCAGAATATGATCTCACTGCACTCAGTTGAGTGAGCAAATGAGATGGGCCCAGAGGCAGGCTGAGGGGCGGGCAGTTTCAAGGCCACCAAGATTAACACCAAAACAAAAACAGGGAGGGTGGGTGGGAATAACTGAAGAGCAGAATAACTGCCACTTGAGTTAAATATTCCTTCAACACAGTTTAAATCAAATTAAATACTGTATTTTTTTTAAAAAAGTGCAGATAAAGGTACTTAAATTCTCTTATACGTCCAGTTGAATATAACCAAGTTCTTAGCTGGCCAAAGCTGAGGTTTTTAAGCAATAAAAATTTCACAATGCACCACTTAAAAAGGCAAGGACAGGAAATCAAAGAATGTGGCTACCCCCACACCTGTAATTACTAGCAAATAACACACTAGTTTCAGTTCAAGTTACTAAAGAGCAGAATAACTGCCACTTGAGTTAAATATTCCTTCACACAGTTTAAATCAAATTAAATACTGTATTTTTTTAAAAAAAAGTGCAGATAAAGGTACTTAAATTCTCTTATACGTCCAGTTGAATATAACCAAGTTCTTAGCTGGCCAAAGCTGAGGTTTTTAAGCAATAAAAATTTCACAATGCACCACTTAAAAAGGCAAGGACAGGAAATCAAATAATGTGGCTACCCCCACACCTGTAATTACTAGCAAATAACACACTAGCTTCAGTTCAAGTTACTAAAGAGCAGAATAACTGCCACTTGAGTTAAATATTCCTTCACACAGTTTAAATCAAATTAAATACTGTATTTTTTTTTAAAAAGTGCAGATAAAGGTACTTAAATTCTCTTATACGTCCAGTTGAATATAACCAAGTTCTTAGCTGGCCAAAGCTGAGGTTTTTAAGCAATAAAAATTTCACAATGCACCACTTAAAAAGGCAAGGACATGAAATCAAAGAATGTGGCTACCCCCACACCTGTAATTACTAGCTTCAGTTCAAGTTACTAAAGAGCAGAATAACTGCCACTTGAGTTAAATATTCCTTCACACAGTTTAAATCAATTTAAATACTGTATTTTTTTTTAAAAAAAGTGCAGATAAAGGTACTTAAATTCTCTTATACGTCCAGTTGAATATAACCAAGTTCTTAGCTGGCCAAAGCTGAGGTTTTTAAGCAATAAAAATTTCACAATGCACCACTTAAAAAGGCAAGGACAGGAAATCAAAGCATGTGGCTACCCCCACACCTGTAATTACTAGCAAATAACACACTAGCTTCAGTTCAAGTCACTAAAGAGCAGAATAACTGCCACTTGAGTTAAATATTCCTTCAACACAGTTTAAATCAAATTAAATACTGTATTTTTTTTAAAAAAAGTGCAGATAAAGGTACTTAAATTCTCTTATACGTCCAGTTGAATATAACCAAGTTCTTAGCTGGCCAAAGCTGAGGTTTTTAAGCAATAAAAATTTCACAATGCACCACTTAAAAAGGCAAGGACAGGAAATCAAAGAATGTGGCTACCCCACACCTGTAATTACTAGCAAATAACACACTAGCTTCAGTTCAAGTTACTAAAGAGCAGAATAACTGCCACTTGAGTTAAATATTCCTTCACACAGTTTAAATCAAATTAAATACTGTATTTTTTTTTAAAAAAAGTGCAGATAAAGGTACCTAAATTCTCTTATACGTCCAGTTGAATATAACCAAGTTCTTAGCTGGCCAAAGCTGAGGTTTTTAAGCAACAAAAAATTCACAATGCACCACTTAAAAAGGCAAGGACATGAAATCAAAGAATGTGGCTACCCCCACACCTGTAATTACTAGCTTCAGTTCAAGTTACTAAAGAGCAGAATAACTGCCACTTGAGTTAAATATTCCTTCACACAGTTTAAATCAATTTAAATACTGTATTTTTTTTTTAAAAAGTGCAGATAAAGGTACTTAAATTCTCTTATACGTCCAGTTGAATATAACCAAGTTCTTAGCTGGCCAAAGCTGAGGTTTTTAAGCAATAAAAATTTCACAATGCACCACTTAAAAAGGCATGGACAGGAAATCAAAGAATGTGGCGACCCCCACACCTGTAATTACTAGCAAATAACACACTAGCTTCAGTTCAAGTTACTAAAGAGCAGAATAACTGCCACTTGAGTTAAATATTCCTTCAACACAGTTTAAATCAAATTAAATACTGTAATTTTTTTTTTAAAAAGTGCAGATAAAGGTACTTAAATTCTCTTATACGTCCAGTTGAATATAACCAAGTTCTTAGTTGGCTAAAGCTGAGGTTTTTAAGCAATAAAAATTTCACAATGCACCACTTAAAAAGGCAAGGACAGGAAATCAAAGAATGTGGCTACCCCCACACCTGTAATTACTAGCAAATAACACACTAGCTTCAGTTCAAGTTACTAAAGAGCAGAATAACTGCCACTTGAGTTAAATATTCCTTCAACACAGTTTAAATCAAATTAAATACTGTATTTTAAAAAAAAAGTGCAGATAAAGGTACTTAAATTCTCTTATACGTCCAGTTGAATATAACCAAGTTCTTAGCTGGCCAAAGCTGAGGTTTTTAAGCAATAAAAATTTCACAATGCACCACTTAAAAAGGCAAGGACAGGAAATCAAAGAATGTGGCTACCCCCACACCTGTAATTACTAGCAAATAACACACTAGCTTCAGTTCAAGTAACTAAAGTGCAGAATAACTGCCACTTGAGTTAAATACTCCTTCACACAGTTTAAATCAAATTAAATACTGTATTTTTTTTTAAAAAGTGCAGATAAAGGTACTTAAATTCTCTTATACATCCAGTTGAATATAACCAAGTTCTTAGCTGGCCAAAGCTGAGGTTTTTAAGCAATAAAAATTTCACAATGCACCACTTAAAAAGGCAAGGACAGGAAATCAAAGAATGCGGCTACCCCCACACCTGTAATTACTAGCAAATAACACACTAGCTTCAGTTCAAGTTACTAAAGAGCAGAATAACTGCCACTTGAGTTAAATATTCCTTCACACAGTTTAAATCAAATTAAATACCGTATTTTTTTTTTTAAAAAGTGCAGATAAAGGTACTTAAATTCTCTTATACGTCCAGTTGAATATAACCAAGTTCTTAGCTGGCCAAAGCTGAGGTTTTTAAGCAATAAAAATTTCACAACGCACCACTTAAAAAGGCAAGGACATGAAATCAAAGAATGTGGCTACCCCCACACCTGTAATTACTAGCAAATAACACACTAGCTTCAGTTCAAGTTACTAAAGAGCAGAATAACTGCCACTTGAGTTAAATATTCCTTCACACAGTTTAAATCAAATTAAATACTGTATTTTTTTTAAAAAAAAGTGCAGATAAAGGTACTTAAATTCTCTTATACGTCCAGTTGAATATAACCAAGTTCTTAGCTGGCCAAAGCAAAAGGGGTTAAATGTTGTTACCAAAGGTAATAATTTGGCAGACCAAGGTACTAAATAAGCAGTAGTAAATTGTTGTAAACATCTTTGTATGTTGACAGTAAGAAACTACAACAGTAATGATGTGTTTAATTTTGAAAAGTTGTCAGCCTTTCAAGCTGAATCATCACAGGGAGAAGTTCTGAGGTGGCTCAAGAATAAATGTAAAAAAAAATCCTCTGACAGCATATGGCAACATCTGAATGGTCAACTGGTGGCGCCTGCCTCTTTGCTACCTTATATAGTAAGTGCATATCATCTACTGGCCCATACAGGTAAGACAGCTTTATTTAATCAAATTACCCGAAGTTGGTATGCCCCTCATGTCTCCTCTTTGATACTTCAGTATGTACAAAATTGTAATATTTGTTTAGAATATAACATAAGCAAACATGCCAACAGCAAATCTGCATGTTTACCTCACCCTGAGGACATTTTTTTAATATACAGCTGGATTTCATCCAGATGCCTAAGACTAATAATTTACAATTTATTTTAGTGGTAGTGTGTAGCTGATGCAGTAACAGTTATTAAAAAAATATCTGATTATATACCGAAATTTGGTATACCCAGTATTGTCAACAGTTACCAGGAAACTCATTTTAATAATAATCTGTTTAAAGAGTTATGTAAAGCTTTTAATACTAAGTTGAGTCTTCACTGTCCCAAACATCCGCAGTTATATTTTTATTTATTTTATTTTACATTTGTTGACTGGGATAGTCTGACTGGATGCATGTCCATTTTCAGCGGAGGCCCGGGGAGAAAAGCTCCATGGAATAACAAATCATCATAACGTCACATATTACAAATAACAAATAACAAATATATTATTTACAGATATTAGATGGGCAGACAATACAAATTACATATATAATATTTTCAGTGATTAGAAGAGCAAACATTATAACAAATCGTCAGGTAGTGTTATTCAGTGAGAGAATCAGATACAATTACATAGCAGGCTACCTAGCAGATTTACACATTCCAGAGACACGTTAACCAGGCTTGATACAGTGACATAGCCAGTTTGTTCCCAGGTGGTGTTTGAGCCTAGTTTTGAACTGACCAAGTGAAGAGTAAGGTAATATCAGCTGGTATAGAGTTCCACGATCTACCTACAGAATTTACAAAGAGTGAGTCATCAGCTGAGTTATTAGTTTTACATATCTGAATAAAAAGTCTGTTGGATGAGCGCAGCGGTCTAGAATTATTATAGAGGGTGACAAGATCTTTAAGTGCATGGGTATTGTTAGGGTTATATATGATTTTATGGGCCATAACCAATTGGTTATATAGTATTAGACTGGGTAGTTCAAGCCATCCAAGCTGGATTAGATTGATGCAGTGATGTGTCCTAAGAGGCAGCCCAGTGGCAAACCTGGCAATGTGGTTATAACAGATTGAGAGTTTGTTCATGACAGTCTTGTTAACATTAGAGAGAAGAGGGGATGCATACAGAAGAGTAGAGAGAAGGTGAGATTGAGCTATGGCAACTTTGGCTGGGGGGTTAGGAAGGCTTTTATTATGTAAAGTGATCCTAGTTTTTTGTTGATGGTTTTGATCAATTGGTTAACATGTAGGCCAAATTTTAGATTATTATCTATACTGACACCTAATAGTTTAGTGGAGAGGTCAACGGAGATTATTGTTCCATCATTTGCTTTTATTATAAAGTTAATGGCAGTAGACTTTTGTGTAGGTAATAATAACAGCATTTTAGTTTTTTTAGGATTTAGAATCATACATCATTGGGAAAGCCAGTTTTCTATTGTGTTAAAGGTGGTATGGGTGGCTAACTGTAACTCTATTGGGGATGTGGCCGATGTGGTATATGAATTAGTAAAAAAGTGTAAACAGGACCCTTAAAAATAAAATTTCAGAAATTTGTGCTAAAACCAAATTAAAGTGGCCCAAAGCCCTTCCCTTAGCATTAATGACTATGAGCGCCTCACTGAATGCCGCCAAAAAATTGAGCCCATATGAGATATTAATTGAGAGACCCATGGCCCTTCCAGCTACCCCTCCAGTGGGAAATGCTGGTTTAACTTTGTCAAATGATGCTATAATTTCTTATTGTAGGAAACTCATTAACATCTTGCAGCAATATCATCAAACAGTAAGAGCAGCATTACCAAAGCCTCCTGACCAACCCTGTCATCAACTACAACTGGGTAGTCGGGTGTATGTAAAATTTTTTCAGAGAAAAAACTGCCTGAGCCTGGGGTGAAAGGAGCCTTTTCAGGTCTTGCTCACCACTTTGACTGCAGTTCGCTATGCTGGACTACCAACATGGATCCATTCATCTCATTGCAAGAAGACCTGTCATGTGGGGACCCCAGATGAATCATCACAGCCAACAGAGGGAGATCGAGGTGTGACAGATAAATCATCTGCCCAGTGAGAAGGTCAACTTCAGTAGCCGTCCATAATGAATCCAGTGGCAACAGGTACTTTTGCTTTGTTTTTTATTGCTGTTCCCTTCTATAAACTGGTCAAGAAAAAAATAAAACAGTTTATTCCTGGTCCTTCAGTAATATGCCAAAAAGCTAAACAAAACAAACTGATGAATATTTTTGCATATACCTCATCATTCCTAGGCAAGAATTCCTATGATTCTCATCCCTGCATCACAGATGTCATTTGAAAAGGACCTTAATGACATCAGCTTAATCTGGCATAATGTAACTGATTTTCAAAGGTTGTGTCTCTTCAGCTTGCAACCACACATCATTAGACACATGTTATGCCAGAAATGGGACTGTACCAGTAGGAAAAAGCAAATGTAATGACACCAGGCATAAAAGTGTGTTGAACTCTTTGCACTTAAAAAGCTATGACTGGGGGTGTGGCATGGCCATGATAAGTGACTGTTACTACATCTGTGGTGATCGTGCCTACCCCTGATTGCCTACAAACTGGTCTGAATGTAGCTTTGTAGACTATATTACTCCTGCCATTCAACATTTCAAACTCCCACCAGCAGGTAGACTTAGAAATAAGCGAGCAATCTACTGGACAGAGCAAGTATTTTCAATTTCTAATCCTGGGTATGGAGTGCAAAGAACAATGCTTGAAAACACCATGCTTGCCCAAATTCTACAGGAGGTGGCCAACGAAACTTCACATCACATCAGGATGACAAATCGAGAAATGACTGAAATGTGAAATGTGGTGTTACAGAATTGAGTGGCACTTGATATAATGCTTGCTGCAAAAGGGGGGGGGTCATGTGCCCTCATAGGGAGTTGTTGTTGTTCATATATTAGTGACTGTCATGATAAACAGAAAAAAATGTCAAACTTCATGAAACAAAGGGCCAAAAAATTGGACAGCACATCCAAAAATGGATCACTTGCTGGATGGTTGGGCAGTATTTTTGGTAGCCTGTGAACTAGCATAATCCAGTGTTGTCATTGTACTTTTTATTATATTTGTAATCATTTTGGCATTTTCTATTCTAAAGCCTGTGATTACAAGATGTTTAATCCCACCTGCACATGAAATGCCACTGTATGCACAAATCAATGGCAGTACTATTTTGACAGAAAATGATGATGACTACTATAATGCTGAGGCATATTTTATTAAGTTAAAAAAATAAAAATATAATTATATGTATGGTATGACACTAATAGTGTCAGAGGGAGGAAACTGTTATGGGACAAGACCAGCTTATTAAAATGTATATTAATTTCAGTTTATTAATGATGCTATAATATGATTGTTAAAAAGCAAATATAATTTGTATGCAGGGCTGGGAAAAATACAGTTTCATAAGCCACAGTATTGCTGTCTTTTAAACTGCATTATTTTAGTATGTAACAAGAGAGAATAGTACATGTTGCATGAAGTGAGGCATGTAGTTATTACAAAAAGGAATTTGTTAGCCTGACTCCTCCAGGCTAGGAGTGTGTTGTTGTTGCTAGGGCAGGTTTGAAACATCCAAGGTCAGAAACAAGACCCCTTGGAAGCAGGTGGTTCATGTATAGGAAGGTGTTCATGTGAACTCTAAGGCAAAAATCATGAGGGATGAGAAAATTTGCAAAGTTTTCTATAGGACACAGTCATTGTAACATAATGAAACTGTATGAGCAGTTTGATAAGAAAATGTATAAAAATGGATTTTTTGTATGTAAAGTGAGAATGCTTCATCAAGGGCAATGAAAACTGACTCCCAGCGCTGTAAGAATAAAATTTCAGTTTGCACATCCTGAAGTGTTGTTCCTGACTAAAGGCATGTAAGGTAAATTCTTAATGTTATTTATTTATGACTATAACAGCATTATAGCCACCATTGCCTTTTCCAGAATGTTGGTACTTCCACTCATTTTAAAATACCATTTAACAAAATCTCCCAGATCTTTATCACTTTCTTCCCACATAGCTTACAATCTTCTACTGGAACCTTTCGTGCATATTGATTATACATCACCATTTTTATCTCATCTCTACCTATCTTAACTGTAAATTTCTGAGCTTTCTTTACCTCTAACCTTAACATATTTAAGTCTTCCATAAATATTTCCATTTGTGCTTTTTCTTGATTTCCCTACTTCTCAGCTTTATTAAAATTTTAATAACATTTCCAAAATGTGCCAATAAATTACCTTATAACATTTCTTACCTTTGCCTATTTCTTTATGCAGGTAACATAGTCATCTACCACGCTAATCACTTGCTCTGACTGTTGTAAAAAGAACTTCAATCAGACTTCCTTACACTGATCCAATGTATAACCAGGAAAAACATTTAAAGTCATCCAAAAAATGCTCTTAAGTACAAAGAAAATACTCAAAAATGTCTTCACTAGTATATTAGTATGTCATTTGCCATAAAACACTGTCATATAAAATACCAAATCATTTAAATATCTAGGCACAAGAATAGACCCTCTCACTAAACTTCACTTCCCATATAGACAACACAAGGACAGTATTAATGCATTATTGTTCTGGGGCAACAAAATATTCCCCATTCTTTCCAAATTATCCAGAACAGCAAAAGGCAAAGGCATTCTCTCCCAACTGGAAGGGAATATGGGTTATCTTTAAAAGCATCAGCATTGAAAAAAACTATAAACACATACAAGCAATTAAAAACAGAATATTTAGGTTTATTACACTCTCACCAAAACACAAACACCACTGTAGAACCACAGAATAAATACAATGGCTCCTAGTCAAATAACAAAGTGAAGGTCTTAAGCACTCATTTTAAACTTGTACATCAATACAAGATCCTGATACCAAGCTTCACTGCAGAGATCATGGGTTCTCACCAAGCTTCACTGCAGAGATCATGGGTTCTCAACTCCCAAACCATGAGAATCTCTTCTCTCACATTTAAATTAGCACCTTTCTACTCCCACTTCTGGCCACATTTAAAGCCTAATCTTAAATGTCAATGCCTTGTCTGTGGCAAAATTATATAATCCTTATCAATATTTCTCTGCCCCCCCACTTGATGGCAACGTACACTGCTTAAAACATTTAATGCTTAACCCGCTTGCACATCAGTGTGTCAATTACTAAGAGATGTATGTAGCTGTATGTAGTTTCATCTACTATGTATACTACAGTGCTGTATCTGCAGTTCTACTCTATCAACTGCAGTGTTGTGTCTGCAGTTATTCTGTGTTTACTGCAGTGCTGTGTCTGCAGTTATTCTGTGTCTACTGCAGTGCTGTGTCTGCAGTTATTCTGTGTCTACTGCAGTGTTTTGTTTGCAGTTATTCTGTGTACTTCAGTGCTGTGACTGCTGTTATTCTGTGTCTACTGCAGTGCTGCATCTGCAGTTATGCTGTGTATCCTACACTGTTATGTCTGCAGTTATACTGTCTGTACTGCACTTCTGTGTCTGTAGTTCTACTGAATGTACTGCACTGCTCTGTCCATAGTTATACTGTGTGAATGGCACTGCACTGTCCATTATTGTACTGTGTGTACTGTACTACTGTGTCTATAGTTATACTGTGTGTACTGTACTGCAATGATTGTAGTTATACTGTGTGCTGCAATTCTATGTCTATATTTATAATGTGTATTCTGCATTCCTCTGTCTGTAGTTATACTGTGTATTCTGCACTGCTATGTCTGTAGTTCTATTGTGTGTACTGCATTGCTGTATCTGTAGTTATGCTGAGTGCTCTGCACTGCTGTGTCTGTAGATATATTCTGCATCCTGTACTACTCTATCTGTAGTTATACTGCGTGTATTGCACTGCTGTGTCTGAAGTTATACTGTGTGCCCTGCACTGCTCCGTTTGTTATTGTACTGCATCTTCTGCACTACTGTGTCTCTATTTATACTGTGTGACTTGCACTATTGTATCTGTAGTTGTACTTTGTGATCCGCACTGTTCTATCTGTAGTTATACTGTGTGTTCTGAACTTCTCTGTCCTTGGTTATACTATGTGTACTGCACTGCTCTGTCTATAGTTATACTGTGTGTACTGCACTGCTATGTCTGTAGTTATAATGTATGCACTGCAGCGCTGTGTATGTAGTTATAATGTGTGTTCTGCACTACTCAGTCTGTAGTTATACTATGTGAACTGCATCAATGTGTCTGTAGTTGTATGATGTGTCCTGCCTTGCTGTATCTGTAGTTATACTGCGTGTACTGTGCTACTCTGTATGAAGTTATACTGTGTGGTCTGCTTTACTTTGCTCTGTCTGTAGTTATCCTGTGTGTTCTGCACTGCTCTGTCTTCAGTTATACTGTGTGTTCTGCACTGCTCTGTCTTCAGTTATACTGTGTGTTCTCAGTAGCGGCCTTAAGTCAACTGGTGCCCTAGGCAAAAGGGCTCCACAGTGCCCCCACCACACCACCTGGTGTCCCATCCTGGTCTACCTACACCAAATAAATACTGGAAAAGTGCTTATGCTAGAGCGGCGCCCTAGGCGGCCGCCTAGTTGGCCTATGCCTAAGGCCGGCTATGTGTGTTCTGCACTGCTCTGTCTTCAGTTATACTGTGTGTTCTGCACTGCTCTTTCTGCAGTTATACTGTGTTTACTACACTGCTTTGTCTGTACTGATACTGTGTATTCTGCACTGCTGTATCTGTATTTAAACTGTATATACTGTACTTCTCTGTCATTAGTTATACTATGGGTACTGCACTGCTTTGTCTGTAGTTATACTGTGTGTACTGCTCTGCTTTGTCTGTAGTTATGCTGTGTTTACTACACTGCTGTGTCTGTATTGATACTGTGTGTTCTGTACTGTTGTGTCTGCATTTAAACTGTGTGTAGTGCACTGCTCTGTTGGCAGTTATGCTGTGTAGACTGTATTGTTGTGTTAATTGTTATGCTGTGTGCTCTGTCCTGCTCTGTCTGCAGTTATACTGTGAGTTCTGCAGTGCTATATTTGTAGTTACTCTATGTGTTCTGTACTGCTGTGCCTGTAGTTATAGTATCTGTATTGCACTGTTCTGTCTGTAATTGTACTGTGTGTTCTGTACAGCTCTGTCAGTAGTTAGACTATGTGTACTGCACTACTATGTCTGTAGTTATACTGTACCTACTGTACTGCCCAGTCTGTAGTTATACTACATATGCTGCACTGCTCTCCCCTTGGTTATACTCTATATGCTGTCTACTCTGTCTGTAGGTATATTGCTTGTGCTACACTGCCATGTTGACAGTTATACTGTCTGTCCTGCACTGCTCTCTATACAGTTATACTGTGTGTTCTGCACTGCTGTGTCTGTATTTATACTGTGTGTACAGCACTGGTGTGTCTGTGGTTATACTGTGTGTACTGTACAGCTCTGTTGTAGTTATACTATGTGTACTGCTCTGCTGGTTCTGAAGCTATATTGTGTGTATGACACTGTTCTGTCTGTAGTTATACTGTGTGCTCTGTTCTACTCTGTAGTTGTACTGTGTGTACTATATGGCTCTGTCTGTAATTATATAATGTGTACTGCACTGCTATGTCTGCAGTTATACTATATGTATGTCACTGCTCTGTCTGCAGTTGTACTGTATATACTGCACTGCTGTATCTGTAGCTATACTGTGTGTTCTGCACTGCTCTATCCATAGTTATTCTGTATGCACTGCACTGTTGTGTCTGTAGTTCTACTGTCTGTACTGCTGGGTCTGTAGTTATTCTGTGTGTACTGTACTACTTGGTCTGTAGTTATAAGGTGTGTCCTGCATTGTATTGATAAGGTGTGCCTTGCATTGTTCTGTCTGTTGTTATACTGTGTGTTCTGCATGGCTCTGTCTATTGTTATACTGCATGTTGTGCAGTACTGTATAGTTATACTGTGTGTCCCATACTGCTGTGTATGTAGTTATACTGTGTGTCATGCATTTGAATGTCTCTAGTTGTACTGTGTGTACTGTACTGTACTGTTCTGGCTGTAGTTATACTGTGTGTACTGTACTGCTCTGTCTGCAGTTGTACTGAGTTCACTGCATTGCTGTGTCTGTATTGATACTGTGTGTACTGCACTACTCTGTCAGTAGTTATACTGTGTGTGCTGCATTGCTGTGTGTAGCTATGGTGGGTGTTCTGCACTGCTGTGTCTACAGTTATACCATGTTTTCTGCACTGGTCTGCCTGTAGTTATACTGCATGCTCAACACTGCTCTCTCCATAATTATATAATGTGTTCTGCACTACTCTGCCATAGTTATACTGTGTACACTGCACTACTGTGTCTGTAGTTATACTTGGTGTACTGCACAGCTCTGTCATAAGTTATTCTGTGTGTTCTGCACTGCTGTCTCTGTATTTATAATGTGTGTATGGCACTGCTGTGTCTGTAGATGTACTGTGTGTACTATACTGCTCTGTATGTAGTTATACTATGTGTACTGCTCTGCTGATTCTGTAGTTATACTTTGCGTACGATACTATTCTGTCTGTAGTTATACTGTGTGTTTTGCACTACTTTGTAGTCATACTATGTGTACTATACAGTTCTGTCTGTAGTTATATAATGTGTACAGCACTACTGTGTCTGTAGTTACACTGATTGTATGACACTGCTCTGTCTGTAGTTATACTGTATATACTGCACTGGTGTGTTTGTAGTTATACTGTGTGTTCTGCTCTTCTCTGTAGTTATACTGTGGACTGCACTGCTCTGTCCATAGTTATACTGGGTGTACTGAACTGCTCTCTCTACAGTTATATTGTGTGTCCTGCACTACTTTGTCCTTGATTATACTGTATATACTGCACTGCTCTGACCATAGGCATTGCACTGTTGTGTCTGTAGTTCTGCTATGTGTACTGCTGTGCCTGTAGTTATGCAGTGTATACTGCACTGGTGTGTCTGCAGTTATACTGTGTTTACTGCATTGCTGTGTCTTTATTGATACTGTCTGTTCTGCACTATATCTGTATTTAAACTGTGTGTACTTCACTGCTGTGTCGGTAGTTGTACTGTGTTCTTCACTGTCCTGTCCATAGTTATCACAAAAACGAGGAACAAAGCAAACAAAAACTTCCACAATCACCAAAAGTTGCTCAAATGAGAAGGAAAGACCACAAAGAGCATAAAAGACATTTAATATAGAAAGCAGTCCAGTAAATTACACAGCCACAATAAAACACCAATGTTAAACACAAATACTTAAAATACACGTTTTTCGTTCATGCATTTGAACTTCCTCAGACAAACAGCTATTCCATACAAAAACCTAGTTTAAATACAAACACATGCCCTATCAAAGGCTATAAAATTACCATAACTAATTACCTTAAAACCATTAACTCATTGCTGTCCATTAACCAACATATTAAAATATATAAAACCATATGTGATATGCTAAATAATGGTTAAAATCTGTAAAAGATATAGATTAATATGTACCTTACATTATAAATATAAATATACAGACATATAACAGTAATAAAGCAAGCTTATCCTAATGTGAACATGAAAAGGAATATATATATTGTTCAATGTATGCATAATAAATTAAATAAAACACCTTATTATTCTTGTACTATATAAAAAACATATGAAATTACAGTCTAGCAGCCCTCATTTTTAATACAGAGGCTAGGGAGACATGGTCATTAAGACCTGGTGGTGTACATGCTTCCAGCACTAACTGCGAGAATAATTCTCTATATTCAATTTTTGTCTCCCATTGCCCCCTCTAATATCCAATGGCACTTCCTCTAAGACAAAAAAGTAAAACTAGCATTTATACAAGTGGTAGTGTGTTTATACAGAGCATTCCATGGATCCTTCCTACGGATATCATATGTATGCTCATAATTTTTTTTTCTTAAGCATTCTTCCTGTCTTCCTGATGTAGAATGAAGGGCAACATTTACATTCAGCCAAATATATAACCCCCCCCCCTTACTTTCACAATTCAAAAAACTTTTTCCATACAGGAATCTATCTCTGCTCCTGAGGTAGGTTTTCTCTCCATTTTAATGTATACACATTGGGGGCACCTACCACATTTATATGTGCCTATTTTTATATTTGTACTTCTCTTATTTTTCTGAATGTCATTTTCTGAAAATATTTTTTCATATTCTTATCCTTTTTATATGTAAAAATCAATGGCTGCTTAAAAATATTCTCCTGATCAGATAACTGCAAATATATTCCAATGTTTTGTAATAACTTTCCTAATGAGGGCTGTCTCACTGTTAAAATTCAGAATAAATTAACTTTTAAAATTCTCATTATTTTCTTGAAACATTTCTATCTCAACTGCTTGATGCCCACTATGAATTCCTGTTCCTAAAATCGGGCTAAATCCTGAATTCCTCCCTTCCATAACTTCCATGATTACTTCGTCAATTAATGTGGATGGATAATGTCTATCCAAAAACATATTACATAGTACTTCATATTCTTGTAAAAATTTCATATCTTCAGATACCATTCTGGAAATGTGAACAAATTGACCTTTTTACAATAGCTCTTTTTTTGTTTTTATGGATGGGCACTAGTAAAATAGAGATATGAGTTTGAAAATGCATTCTTTCTAAAAATAGTAGAAGTAAATCTATGGTTAGTGTCATCTTTCTGTATAGTGACATCTAAGAAATTTATTTCTTCTGTAGATATATTATGAGTAAACCTTAAAAAGTTCATAGCAGTATTAATATATTCCAGGCACTCATTCAACTTCTCTTTTGTGTCTAGCCAAAAGATACATAAATCATCTAAGTATCTTTTGTATATGCACCGACATTTACTATAGGGGGAGTTACTAATATATTTTTTTTCCCATGTTTTCAAAACAAGGTTAGCATAACTGGGGGCACAACTTGCCCCCATAGCTACTCTCTTGACCTGCTTAAAAAAACTCCCCTTCAAAATGTATAAAGTTGTTTTTGAGAACCATATCTATCATTTCCATAACTACTCGAAGATCTCTATTTATAAACTTATTAGTATCTAATAGAGCATCCTCCATCCAGTCTATTCCTATCTGGTGAAGTACCACGAAGAACAAGTCCATTATATCAATAGTGACAAAAATAATGTTTGTATTATAATCCTTTTGTTCTACAGATTTAAAAAAATCCCATGAATCCTTGAGAATATCCTCCTGCCCCATCCATATAGTTTTTAACTTAGAAGCTACGTATTTAGCCATGGTGTGAGTCTTAGAGCCATTGGCTGCAACAGTAGGTCTAAGGGGGGACTATCCAGACTTTTGTGGACTTTGGGTATTCTAAAGATGGATGGGGGTGATAGGGGTTTCTGTCCATACATAATTAAACAATGTAGAGTCTATTACTTCATCATGTAATAGTTCTCTCAAGTCTAAATCAATTTTCAAATAGGCGATATTAATTTAATTAAAAGATACTCTATGATATTTATCACTATCACCTAAAATTTCTTAGACATGTACATAATATTGTCCATTAATACCATTCCTCCTCCCTTAACAGGCCTCATGACTCTAATATTGTAGTTCTTACTTAATTCACCTAATACATTTTCTCTTCATAAGAAGGATTAGAATATACTTTATTATGACTCAATGTCTCCCTTAATTCTCTCTCCACCATTTTCTCAAGGTTTTTAAGTTGAGGGTGTATAGGGGGATTGAAAGTTCTTTTCCTTTTAAAACCTATTTCTTCTCTTAGTGTCTTATCATTTTCACCATACATAACGTTAAAGTTTTTCTTTCTAACAAAAAGTTTCAAGTCAATAAGAAGTTTACTAATATCGCATTTCCTGTTGGGCACAAATTTTAAACATTTAATAAATAGTTTAACATAAGTTTCAGTCAATTCTATTGTACTATAATTAAAAAATGTAAAATTCTGAAATGAAAATACATATCCATTCTGTGAAATACCATCAACTGGCCCTATATTATTCTTTTCTACTATGACAGTATCTACCACCTATGCTATGTCTGTATTTAAACTGGTGTACTGCACTGCTGTGTCGGTAGTTGTACTGTGTTCTTCACTGTCCTGTCCATAGTTATACTGTGTGTACTGGAATGCTGTGTCTGTAGTTATACTGTGTGTACAGCACTGCTCTGTCTGTAGTTATACTGTGTGTACTGCACTGTTCTCTCCATAGTTATATTATGTATCCTAAAGTGTTCTGTCTGCAGTTGTATTGCATATTCTGCACTACTCCGTCTTTGATTATACTGATTGTACTGCACTGATCTGTCCATAGTTAACTGTGTGCACTGTACTTTTGTGTCTGTAGTTCTACTGTGTGTTTTGCACTGCTCTGACTGTACTTATACTGTATGTATGGCACTAGTCTGTCAGTTCTACTGTGCGTCTTGCACTGCTCTGTCTGTAGTTATACTGCACTTTCTGCAATGTGCTGTTTGTGTTTATAGTGTGTGTACTATACTGCTCTGTCCCTGTTTTTACTATGTGTACTAAACTGCTTTCTCAGTACTTATACTGTGTACAGCCCTACTCTGTTCTTAGTTATACTGTGTATCCTACACTACTCTGTCTGTAGCTATACTGTGTTTACTGCACAACTCTGCCCTTGATTATACTGTGTGTACTCCACTGTCCTGTCTGTCATAATACTGTGTGTACTGCAGTGCTGTGTCTGCAGTTATACTATTTGTATGCCACTCCTCTGTCTGTAGTTATACTGTGTGTACTGTACTAGTCTGCCCATAGTTATCCTGTGTGTAGTGCACTGTTGTATGTTCTGTTTATAGTTATACTATGTGCACTGCTCTTTCTGTAGTCATACTGCATGTACTATACTGCTCTGTCCCTGTTTTACTATGTGTACTAAACTACTTTCTCAGTACTTATACTGTGTGCACAGCCCTACTCTGTTCTTAGTTATACTGTGTGTCCTGCACTGCTCTGTCTGTTGCTATAGTGTGTTTATGGCACTACTCTGCCCTTGATTATACTGTGTGTACTGCACTATCCTGTCCACAATTATACCATGTGTACTGTACTACTCTGTCCATAGTTATCCTGTGTGTACTGCACTGTTGTATCTGTAGTTATACTGTGCATTCTGCACTACTCTGTCCATAATTAACCATATGTACTGTACTACTCTGTCCATAGTTATGCTTTGTGTACTGCACTGCTCTCTCTGCAGTTATACTGTATGCATTGAAATTTAGTAGCTGTAGTTATACTGTGTTTACTGTACTAATGTGTTAATAGTTATGCTGTGTTTGTACTGGACTGCTGTTTCTGAAGTTATATTGTCTGTTTAGCCCTGCTATGTCTGTAGCTATATTATGTGTATTGCACTGCTCTGTCTGTCATTCTAAGGTGTGTCCTGTATTACTCTGTCCTTGGTCATACTATGTATACTGCAGTGCTCTGTCTACAGTTCTACTGTGTGTACTGCACTGTTGTGACTGTAGTTATACTGTGTCTGCTGCACCGCTGTATCTGCAGTTATAGTGTGTGTCCCACACTGCTGTGTATGTGGTTATACTGTGTGTTCTGCACTACTCAGTCTCTAGTTATACTGCGTGTAGTGTACTGCTCTGTCTGTAGTTATACTGTGATCAATGCATTGCTGTGTATGTATTGATACTGTGTGTTCTGCACTGCAGTGTCTGTATTTAAACTGTGTGTAGTGCACTATTCTGTCTGTAGTTATACTATATGTACTACACTGCTCTGTCTGTATTTATAGTGTGTGTACTGCAATGCTATGTATGTAATTATTCTGTATATTCTGCGCTGCTCTGTCTCTAGTTCTTCTATGTGTCATGCAGTGCTGTGTCTGTAGATATACTATGTGTATTGCACTGCTCTGTCTGTACTGTGTGTTGGCAGTAGTCTGTCAATTGGTCTACTGTGTTTTCTGCAGTGCTCTGCTTGTAGTTATACTAAGCATTCTGCACTGCTCTGTATGTAGCTCTACTGTGTGTATTGTACTGCTGTGTCCTTGGTTACACTATGTGTACTAAACTGTTGTCTCTCTAGTTATACTATTTGTATGGCCCTACTCTGTTCTTAGTTATACTGTGTGCCCTGCACTGCTCTGACTTTAATTATACTATGTATACAGCACTAGTCTGTCCATGATTACACTGTGTATACTGCACTGTCCTGTCTATAGTCATACTGCATGTACTGTAATGCTGTGTCTGTAGTTATACTGCATGTATAACCTTGCTCTGATTGTACTTATACTGTGTGTATGGTACTGCTTTGTCCATAGTTATACTGTGTGTACTGCACTGTTATTCCTGTAGTTATGCTGTGTGGACTGAACTGCTCTGTCTATAGATATACTGTGCATACTGCACTACTCTCTCTGTAGCTATACTGTGTGTACTTCAATGCTGAGTCTTTGTGTTCTTCACTCTCCTGCCCATAGTCATAAACTGCACTGTTGTGTTTGTAATAACACTGTGTGTACTACACTTCTGTGTTAATTGTTATGTTGTGAACTGTGCACTCCTGTGTCTGTAGTTATATTGTGTGTCCTGCAGTGCAGTATCTGTAGTTATACTGTGTCCTACACTGTAGTATCTGTAGTTATACTGTGTGTCCTGCAGTGCAGTATCTCTAGTTATACTATGTGTTCTGCACTGCTGTGTCTGTAGTTATTCTTTGTCTACTGTACTGCCCTGACTGTAGATATACTGTGTATTCCACACAGCTGTGTCTGTAGTTCTACTTTGTGTACTGAACTGCTATGTCTATGGTTATATGGTCTATTCTGGATTTTCTGTCTGTAGTTATACTTTGTGTCCTGCACTGCTGTGCCTGTAGTTATACTGTGTGTCCTGCACTACTGTACCTGTAGTTATGCTTTGTGTACTGCACTGATGCACCTGTAGTTATACTGTGAGTTCTACACTGTTGTGCCTGTAGTTAAACTGCATGTCCTGCACTGCTGTTTATGTAGATATACTAGTGTGTACTGCAGTTCTCTGACTGTAGTTATACTGTGTGCACTGCACTGCTCTCTCTGTATTTATACTATGTGAACCACACTGCTAATTCTGTAGTTATATTGTATGTACTGCACTGCTATGTTTTTAGTTATAATGTGTTCTTGACTGTCCTGTCCATGATTATACTGTATGCACTGCAATGTTGTGTGTGTAGTTATACTGTGTAGACTACACTGTTGTGTTAATTGTTATCCTGTGTACTCTGCCTTGCTCTGTCTGCAGTTATACTGTGAGACCTGCAGTGCTATATTTGTAGTTACTCTATTTGTTCTGTACTGTTGTCCCGGTAGTTATGCTGTCTGTATTGCACTGTTCTGTCTGTAATTATATTGTGTGTTCTGCACAGCTCTGTCTGTAGTTATACTGTGTGTACTGCACTGCCATGTCTGTAGTTATACTGTGTGCTCTGCACCGCTCTGTCTATAGTTATAGGTTCATAGGTTCATAGGTAGGTACTAGGCTATTGGCCCTAGGGCCTATATAAGCCTAGCCAAAAGGTACCCTGGCTTTCGTCACCCAAGAAAATTATTGGAAAAATTATACTGTGTGTTCTCTATTTCTCTTTCAGTAGATATACTGTGAGCTCTGCACTCCTCTGTCTGTGTTTATACTGTGTGTCCTGCAATAGTCTGTCTTTAGTTATTACTGTGTGTCATGCATTGCTGCATCTGTGGATATATTGTGTGTACTGCACTGCTATGTCTGTACTTATACTGTGTGTACAGCACTAGTCTGTCAGTTGTTCTAGTGTGTGTCCTGCATTGCTTTGTCTGTAGTTATGGTGCACACTCTGCACTGCACTGTCTGTTATTATACTGTGTGTACTGTACTGATCTGTCCTTGGTTACACTATATATGCTAAATTGCTCTCTCTGTACTTATACTGTGTGTACAACCCTACTCTGTTCTTAGTTATACCATGTGTCCTACACTGCTCTGTCTTTAGTTATACTGTGTGTATGATATTACTCTGTCCTTGATTATACTGTCTGTACTTCACTGTCTTGTCGATAGTAATACTGTGTGTACTGCAATGCTGTATCTGCAGTTATACTGTGTATACAGCACTGTTGTGTCTATAGTTATACTCTGTCTTCTGCATTGTTCTGTCTGTAGTTATATCATGTGTTGTGCGCTGTTCTGCAGTAGTTTTGGTGTTTTTATGGCACTGCCTTGTCTGTAGTTATGCTGTGTGTTCTGCATTGCTGTGTCCATAGTTATATACTGTGTTCTGCACTGATCTGCCATAGTTATACTTTGTATATGGCACTGCTGTGTCTGTAGTTGTACTGGTATTCTGCATTCCTCTTTTCATAGATTTGCTGTGTGTACTGCACTGCATACTCTGTAGTTATACTGTGTATTCTGCACTGCTCTGTCCATAGTTATATTGTGTGTCCTGCACTGCTCGATGTGGGGTTGTACTCTTAGATTGTGATGATGTCAGTGATGTCCCAGTGCATATAAGGGAAGCACTTAATGCTTTCGACTCTTTCTCTGTTTGTGAAAGTAATGTTCTAGAAGAAAATAGGCCTGCAATGGTAGATTCATGTTTTGCTACTTTGACTGAAACAGTGAAGTAGAAAGGACTACAAAAGAAAGTGGATTATATGAAAAGGAAGGTGCAAGAGCAAAAAATACTGCTTTTCTAGGGAAGAGCAAAGTACAACTGAATCTCATAATACAGATACAGCACCCAGTGAGATCTGTGAGCAGAGGAAGGACTCGGAAGAAGGGACTGATCAGAGAACCAGCGACATCAATGCAGATGGGACCAAATACACCTATAAAGGTAGGACCAGTAACTCAAAGCAAAAAGAATTAAATGTAGTTGGACATACTGTGGTTAATTTATCTAGTGTGCAGTTCCAAGATGCTGAATTGAAAGTTTTGGACAGAGGCTTAACATTTATTCCATCAAAGGATGGATGTCTGAATGACAGTTTAACTAACCTTCAATTATTTGTGAGAAATTTGGACTTGAAACTTATGTTTAGAAATGAGAGTGGTTGTTATGATGGGGCATTGAAGAGAGTCCATACCTTTAAACCTAACAGCTCTTCTACAGTTAATACTTTTTTTTAAATGTGTGAAAATGATATTTATGACTTGTTTTTTTAAAAAAAAGCTAACAATTATTTCAACTTAGATAATGATGAAAGGAAAGTGTTACTTAATTTGTGTTTTAGAAATGATGTAGTTATAAAGCAGGCAGATAAAGGAGGAAAACTGTAATAATGGATGTAACAAAATGCAATCAGCTTATGTTGCAACTATTGGAAGACAATACTTTCAAAAGAATTAATATAAACGATTTAAACAGCATGATTTATTAGGTTAAATCATTTTTGTATGATTGTTTCATGGAAGGTATAATCACACCAGACTTATATAATTATTTATATACCCCTCACCCTATCTACCCAGTAATATATTGCCTTTCCAAAATACATAAGCATGTATCCTCCCCATCCATGAGACCTATAGTATCGGGAGGAAAATGGGTAACTACAGCTATATCAAAATGTCTTGAACAGCAACTGAAACCAATATTAAGATTTAGTAACAGTTTTATAAGAGATATCAGTGATTTTCTTGTTGTTCTAAAAAGCCATCTGAGTGCCAATCAGATAAAAGGTATTTTACTAGTGACAATGGATATTAAATCTCTGTTTACTATTATTCCTAATGATATTGGCATTCAGTATATAAGAGAGCTGTTAGCTCATCTTAGTAAGTATTTGCCAAGTAAAATCTCATCTATTTGCTCTGTGTTAGATATAGTACTGGAAAACAATGTATTTTCCTTTGGAGTAGTTTACTATCACCAGTTACTGGGAGTGGCTAAGGGAACCCCAGTGGCAAGCAGTTATGATAATTTGGTGTTAACAAGGTGGGAAGAACTTTATATTTATGATTTAACTACATCATGTGTTACTTTTAAGATAAGTCAGTTAAAGTTTTACAAAAGATTTGTGGATGACATCTTCTTTTTCTGGAAGGGTGATTGTAGATCCTTAGAAACCTTTGTGCAAAAATTACATGAAACCACAGCATTTTTTGAGTTTGATTTAAAATTTACAAAAGATAATGTTAATTTTTGGATATTACATTATGTATTGTTAATGAGGAGCTGCATACATCGATATATAGAAAAAATGTTCAGACAACTAGATATGTTCATACACTGCTTTTTCATACTGCTGCATCTGTAGTTATAGTGTGTTCTTCACTGTCCTGTCCATAGTTATACTGTGCATACTGCACTACTTTGTCAGTAGTTGTACTATGGCTACTATACTGTTGTGTCTGCAGTTATACTGTGTGACTACACTGTTCTGTCTCTAGTCATACTGTGTGGCCTGCAATGTTATGTCTGCAGTTATTCTGTGTGGAATGAACTGCAGTCTGTGTAGTTTTACTATATGTACTGTACTGCTGTGTGTAGTTATGTCTACTACACCAGTTCTGCTGTGTGTAGTACAGTGCCATGTCTGTAGTTATACAGTGTGCACTGCATTGCCATGCATGTACTTATACTGTGTGTACTGTACTGTGTAGTTGTACTGAGTGTACTGCACTACTGTGTCTGCAGTTATACTGTGTACTGCACTGCTCTTTCCATGGCTATTGTGTACGTACTACTATATTCTGTCAGTATTTATACTGTGTGTGCAGCCCGTCTCTGTCTGTAGTTGTACTGTGTGTTCTGCACTGCTCTGTCCAAAGTTAAATTGTTTGTTCTGCAATGCTCTTCAGTAGTTGCACTGTATTTTTCTGGAGTTATATTGTGCGTTCTGCTCTACTCTGTCCATAGTTATACTGTGTGTGCTTCACTGCTATGCCCATAGTTATACTGTGTATTCTCTACTGGTCTGTTCATAGTTATATTGTGACTCCTGTACTGCTGTCTCTCTAGTTATACTACACATTCTGCACTGCTATGTTGGTAGCTGTACCATGTGCATGGCCCTACTCTGTTTTTAGTTATACTGTGTGTCCGGCACTGTCCTGTCCATAGTTATACTGTGTGTTTTGCAATGCTTTGTCCATAGTTATACTGAGTGTACTTCATTGCTCTGTCTGTTGTTATACTTTGTGTACAGTACTGCTCTTTCTGCAGTTGTACTGTGTCCTTCACTGTACTATCCATAGTTTTACAGTATACATTGTAATCCTGTGTCTGTAGTTCTGCTGTGTGTACTGTACTACTATGTCTGTAGTTATACTGTGTGTCTTGCATTGCTGTGTCTGCAGTTATACTGTGTGTTCTGCACTGTCTTGTCCAACGTTATACTGTGTGTGCTGCACTGCTGTGTCTGTAATTATTCTGTGTGGACAGCACCACTCTCTTAGTAGTTGTACTGTGTGTACTGTACTGCTCAATGTGTATTTATACTGTGTGATCTGCACTGCTCTGTCCTTGGTTATACTTTATGTATTGCACTACTCTCTCCATAGTTATATCATGTATGTTGCACTGCTGTGTCTGCAGTTATACTGTGTGTACTGCACTTCTCTGTCCATAATCTTAGCCTGTTTTCTGCACTGCTCTGCACTGCAGTGTCTGTAGTTGTACTGTGTGTATAGCACTGCTCTGTTCACAGTTATACTAAATGTAATGTACTGCTGTGCATGTAGTTACAGTCTGTACTGCACTCCTTTGTCCACACATATTCTGTGTGTACTGCCGTGCTGCGCCTGTAGTTACACTGTGTGTACTGCACTGCTGTCTCTGTAGTTATACAGTTTTGTATGACACTGGCCTGTCTGTAATCATATTGTGTGTTCTGCAGTGCTCTGTCCATAGTTATATCATGTGTTCTGCACTGCTGTGCCATAGCCATACTGTCTGCACTGCACTACAGTGCCTGTTGTTGTACTGTGTGTTCTACACTGCTCTGTTTGTACTTAGACTGTTTGCACTCCACTACTTTTTCCCTGGTTATATTTTCCACACTGTACTGCCCTGGCCAAAGTTGTACTGTGTGTACTCCACTGCTGTGTCTGTAGTTATGCTGTGTGTACATCATTGCTCTGTCCATAGTTACACTGTATGCACTTATCTGCTCTGCATGTAGTAATACTGTTTGTAGTGCACTGCTGTGTCTGTAGTTATACTGTTTGTACTGCAGTGTTATACCTGTAGTTATACTGTGTGTAATGCACTGCTCTGTCTGTAGTTATACTGGGTGGCCTGCACTGCTTTGTGATAGTTATACTGTGTTCACTGCACTCCTGTGCCTGTAGTTACACTATGTGTACTGCACTGCTGTGTGTGTAGTTATACTGCGTGTTCTGCACTGCTGTATTAGTAGTTATATCATGTGCTCTGCACTGCTCTGTCTGTAGTTATACTGTCTGCACTACACTGCTGTGTCTTTAGTTATGTTGTGTGTTCTGAATGGCTCTGTACATAGATTCATCATGTGTTCTGCATTGCTCAGCCATAGTTATTCTGTGCGTATTGTAATATTGTGTCTGTAGTGATACTATGAGTAGTGCTTTGCTGTGTCTGTAGTTATACTGTATGAACTGCACTGTTGTCTCTCTAGATATACTGTGTGTACTGTGCTGCTCTGTCTGTAGTTATACTCTGCATTCTGCTCTGCCTTCTCTCCATAGTTATGCTGTGTATACTGCATTGCTGTGTCAATATTTATACTGTGTTCTTCACTGACCTGCCCATAGTTACAGTGCATGCACTGCAATGCTGTGTCTGTAGTTGTACTGTGTGTGTATTGCACTGCTCTCTCCTTGCTTATACTCTGTGTACTGTACTGCTCTATCCAGAGTTATACTGTGTGTTCTACAGTACTTTGTTAGTAGTTATACTGGGTTTACTGCACTGCTGTATCTGCAGCTATACTGTGTGTACTGCACTGTGTGTATTACACTGCTGTGTCTGTAGTTAAATTGTGTGTACTGCACTGTTCTGTCCATAGTTATACTGCATGTACTGCAGTTCTATATCTGAAGTTATACTGTGTGTACAGCACGTCTCTCTCCATACTTACACTGCGTCCACTATACTGTACAATCTATAGTTATACTGTGTGCACTGCACTGCTCTTTCCTTTGTTATTAAGTATGTACTTCACTACTCTATCTGCAGTTATACTGTGTGTAGCACTGTTGTGTCTGAAATTATACTGTTTGCATCGCACTGCTCTGTCTGCATTTATATTCTGTGTTCTGCACTGCTCTGCCATAGTTATACTGTGTGCACTGCTGTGTCTGTAGGTATACTGTGTGTACTGTGCTGCTCCATCTGCAGTTTTACTGTGTTCTACACTTTTCTGGCAGAAGCTATATCATGTGTCCTACTCTGCTCTTTCTGTAGTTTCGTTGTGTGTACTCCACTGCTGTATGTGTAGTTATACTCTGTGTCTTGCACTGCTCTGTCTCTAGGTATACCGTGTGTTCCGCACTGCTCTGCCATAGTTATATTGAGTATATTGCACTGCTGTATTTGTAGTATTACTTTGTATACTGAACTGCTGTCTCTGTAGTTATAATAGTGTGCTACACTGCTGTGTCTGTAGTTATTGTGTGTACTGCACTGCACTTTCCTTGAGTATACTGTGTGTACTCCACTATCCTATCCATAGTTATGCTACAAGTACTGCAATGCTGTGTCTGTAGTTACACTGCTTGTACAGCACTGCTCTGTCCTTGGTTATACTTTATGTACTGCACTAATCTGTCCATAAATGTACTATGTGTGCTGCACTAGTCTGTTCATATTTATATCGTGTTCTGCACTGCTCTGTCAAAGTTATACTGTGTGTACTGCACTGATGTATGTGTAGTTATATTATGTGTACTGCACTGCTCTGTCTGTAGTTATACTGTGTGTTCTGCAGTACTCTGTCAATAGTTGTATCATGTCTTCTGAACTGCTCTGTCTATAGTTATACTGTGTGTTCTGCACTGCTCTCTCTGTAGTTATATCATGTGATCTTCACTGTTGTGCAATAGTTATATGGTGTACTGCACTTCTTTGTCTCTACTTTTGCTATGTGTACTGCACTGCTCTGTCCATAATAATGTGTGTTCTTCACAGCTGTGTCTGTATTTATCATAGGAGGTTACTAGGCTACTGGCCCTGAGGCCCTTATAAGCCTAGTCAAGAGTTTAGCCCATGTTTAGACAAATTAGCACCCAATGCCCCTGTCCAGCAGGAACATGGGTGGAATCCCAGGGGTATATTTTCTGTTTCCCATCCAGTTATCTAGGTTGCGCTTAAAAAGGGGTAAACAGGTACTCTGCTTGATGTGGAGAGGGAGTCTATTCCATAGATGAGGGAGTCTCTGGGACACAAATCTGTCCTGCCAACAAGTCTTGTTAATGTCACAGACCAGGTTGAGGCCACACATGCAGGTTACTGGAGTGGAGCTTGACTTGCGGATATGTAGCAGTCCCATCAAGGTGGGGTCCATGATCACCTTGTATGCCAGAGGTCCCTTTGAGGAGTCAGTATGAAACTGAGTAGAGGGATAGGGCCTTTAGCCTATCTGTGTATGGTAGACGTTTGAGGCCCTGTATTCTCCTGGTGAGGAACCTCTGTGGTCTTTCCAGCTGCTGCATGTGCTTTGTAAGGTACATGCTGAAAGGTGCATTGTACTCAATAATGGGCTTTATAAGGGAAGAATACAGGGCTGTTATGACCTCCTTGTCCCTGGATAACATGCCCTTACTTATGAGGTGGGCCATGTAGAAGGCTTTCTGTACCATAGAAGCAACATGATGGTCAACGTCAGGTTGCTATCAACCTGGGTACCCAAATCCCCTCATGACTGATTGTTATTAATGTAATAATTTGTGGGGACATCACTCAAGGGAATTATGATGCATTTTTTTGGTATTCAGCTTGAGGCCATGTTTCTGTAACCAGTTATTTATCTGAGTGAGACCCTCTTGGAGGATGTCCACATCACTAGGGGAATTGATGTCAGCACCCAGCTTGTAGTCATCTGCAAACTTGGTCCACCATAGCCCAATGATTTTGGCCTGCACCTCAGAAAAGTATATCCCAAATAACAGAGGCCCCAAGATCGAACCCTGGGGTACGCCGCTTGTTACGGGTCTACTGCTTGAGGTGGCTTCCCCTATTTTGAATACATGGGTTCTATCAGTGCATCAGTTTGCTACCCATCTGGTAACATATGGATTGATGCCTAGCTGAGAGAGTTTATCTATTATGTCCGAGTGGGGAATAGAGTCAAAGGCTTTGGCCAGGTCCAAGGTAGGTGGCATGCACCATCTTCCCCTCATCCATGGTTTTGGTGACTGTCTCAAAGAACTTGACCAAATTTAGCAGACATGACCTCCCCTTGATGAAGCCAAACTGTGTGGGATCAAGTGTTTGGAGGTTGCCAATGTCCTTGCTAATGAGATCCATGATAATCCAATCCATGGCCTTGCAGATTAGGCTAGTTAGGCTGATGGGTCTGTATTTTCCTAGATCTGTGGATGTCCATCTTTGTGTAAAGGGATGACAGTGGTTGTCTTCCATTCAGCTGGGATGAAGCCAGTACTCAGGCTTTGGTTGAATAGGGTGCCTAATGGTGATCCATGTTACTGCCTGAGTTCATGTAGGATGCAGCCTATGATGGTGGGGACAGAGGGGTAAAGTTTTCAGTGAATCTGTCAGCCAGCAAGTTTGCTATATCTACAGCATTTGTATATTTGGTGTCCTTGACCACCATTTCTGAACAGATCTGGGTGCTTCCTTTGAGGTTGCGGACATATGTGTAGAAGGCCTTATGATTGTCTCTAGTAGATGTGGCCAATTTGGACTTGAAGTTTGCTTTGGAGGATTTCACTAGTGCTCTTATTTGCTTGTTCAGGCTAAGGAGACATTGCTTCCATTTGGGCACCTGCTCTTTCTTGGTCTTGGACAGCATTTTTTTTCCTTTTGTTATAGAGTTTATTTATTGCAGATGTCCACCAGACAGGTTTACTCTTCCTTGAGGAGGATGATTTAGTCCTGTCGGTTATTCCTGATTCCATGCATCTATATAAATGCTCATATAGTGCTTTGCTGTAGTTTTGGATATTGGTGCCAGTTCTGGGTCTGAAGAAGTTGAGTGGAATAAACTTGACGAAAGTGCTTTTATTGAAGGATTTTTGGCGTCTGCCTTTTTTTGTTGGTTTCTGCTGTGTCAGTAGTTATACTCTATGTACTTCACAGTTGTGTCTGTAGTTATAATGCGTGTGCTGCACTGCTTTGTCCTTGTTATACTGTGTGTACTGTACTGCACTGCTCTGTCTGTAGATGTGAAGTTGTCCTATCTCGCATTTATTCTTTACTGATGGGTTCAGAACCGATCCTTGGTTCCTACTCGTCTGTTTACACAAGCTCGAGGTCTTCAACTAACTCGTGGCTTATTCCCTATCCCATGATGCTCTAGTGCCTTCCCCAGATCTTGTTTGCTGCTGAAACAGATCGGGTGATTCTTCTAGCTCTGGCTAAGTTGAATACTTTTTTCTTCTTCAATATTTGTGCTACCTTTAAGATACCTAACGTATATTGTTGTGTGTAGTGTGTTTGCTCTTAGAGTAGATTGTTAGTTTTTGGCTTGATATTTAGTGTATTTCAATATATTTCTGGCTGTGTTATGTTTAGGCCTACATACCCCTATCCCGTTTATTTTCAAGAAGTTTTTTATTTGATGTACTGCATAAAAAGAGCTGTTTAAAAAGAAATATTAATTAGGATTTTGCTTTCCTGTCGTTTAGTGACAGTTTTTTCACTGTGTACTTGTGATGACTGTGCCGGCTTTGTTACAGACAGTTGTAATTGCTTTTGTTTACATATATATATTAGAAGTGTGCTGTTGTTGCTATTTTCTTTTCTGTAGCTCGCCTTTTTATTAGAACACAGCCCGTTTAACTTAGAGGGCTCTTTTCTTCTTTTCTCTGTCCTAGTGGCTGCCAAAAAAAAAAAAAAAGTTTATAAGTATTCATATATAAGACCGAAGTTCTGGTTGTGTGTTTGTTGTTCCTTTTGGTGCTTTTTTCTTCACACTTTACTTAGTTATACTCAGCTCATTTAAATTAGAGAGCTGCAGAGATTGTTACTACTTAATTGATACTGTTAACGAAGGAAAAGAGGTTAAACCTTCGGGTTTCAAAAAGTGCCCAAAGTGTGGTCAAAAGATGTCAATCACGGATGGACACACAGAGTGTGTATGCTGCTTGGGGGCAATTCACTTACAGGAGTCATGTACCACATGCCACTCCTTTAGCTCCAGGGTACTCCAGGAGAGAAAAAATAAATTGATATTAAAAGGTCTGCTGAAATCTCCCTTTACAGAAGCCCTAGGACAGGGTCAAAGTCCACATAAAAAAATCTATGTCACCTACATCGGACAAGACAAAGAGTTCAAAAAGGTTATCCCCTTCTACCTCGGAAGGGTCACAGCCATTAAAGAAAGCACCCGGAATGTCTCTGACAGTTTCCAAAGCTGTTGATTCCAAGAAACCATCTACCTCAGCTCCACTGGAATCAGAGCTGTTGGTTTTTCAAGTAAGAAGCTGGTATCCTGCCTTGGAGCTGGTATCTCCTACATTAAGGTCTCCCTTATTACAAGTAGCAACATCTCCAGTTCCCTCATCTAGATCCTCTAGAAGTCTTTCTGATTTTGATGTGGATTGTGTGGTGCAGAGACTATTGAGGACACCAGCTCTGGCTAAACTTTTGTTGGAACTGACCCAGAAGGCCTTGGAACCAACCAGACCTATCCCTTCTACTTTGATTCCTCCTCTGACCCGAACTGTGGTTTCAGAGCCTGAATGTGTGGAGCTGATTATGGTGGATCTGTTGGGACTGAAACCTGCACCAGGATCTTCAGATCTGACTGCTCCAACTACCTCGGTGCCATCTGAGGGGTCTAGGAGCTGCAACTCACTGGTCGGGTCTGAGGAGGAGAGTTGGGCCAAGTTTTTGTCGGATCCGATCTTGCCTCTGAGGGCCTTGGTGTGCATGAGCTCCGCTCCTACCTCTGCTTTGGAGCCTACCCCTATAGTGCTGGGGAGGCCTTCTGGTTCTTCGGAGGTGGAGGTTTTCTCAGATCATGGGCAGGGGCTTTCGAGGCTATGAGGAGAGCACTGTCCGCAGAGATAGCCCCACCTTCAGGTCCAGCCATTCCACTCCATAGGGCACAGGTGTCCATCTCAGCACAACCGATTCCACACAGGCATAGAGACCCAGAGCCTCAGAATGCACCGGTGGGTGAATCCTTTTCTTCTGAAACCTCTCCAGAATACCCTTCCAAAGAGGTCCCCGGAAGAAAACATGCAAGAGGAAGCACCTGGATTCCCCGCAGGAGTCAGTCATGTCAGACACAGACCTTGATGAAGCAGAAGGGTCCCCACAGTTGCCCTCTGAGGAGATCTCATTTACTAACATCCTAGAGATCCTGAAACAGAGAGGTGGCTGGAAGCTCATCACCCCTTCTGATGAGGAGTCTGTTTACCTGAAGGCTTTTGGGTCTCGACCTTCCATCACTTGAGTGCCTCCACCTTTCGATGAGCTTATGGAACTAGTTTGTCAAAAAGCATAGGAGTCTCCAGACACAGTGGAGCCCATCCCTAGGAGGCCAAATAAGTTTACCACTTCCCCTGAAAATAAAACTTTTTTGACAAAAGGTGTTCCTGTAGATGCTATGGTGGTGTCAGCCTCCACTAAAAAGGAGTTATCGGAAATGTCCACTTCTGTTCATCCTCCAAACAAAGATTCGCATACAATGGATAGATACAGAAAGCGCATGTTTTCTTCAACGACCTTTACGCTTAAGTCCTAACCCACTTCACTAGATTACAAAGAGATCTCCTTAAAGAGCTTGGAGACACTCTCCAGGGTTCAGTAGCTGAGAGGATAGCAGACAAGGTATCCCAGCTCTCCACCCTTAATTCCATAGTGAGCTCATCCATGAGGCTAATCTTTTATGCAGCCAATGGAGCAAGTATGTCAGTGGGTTCAGGAGTTGCCCTTAGGAGACATTCCTGGATGTGCTTGTGTAATTTCACATAACCCTTCAAGTCATCCTTTATTAACACCCCCTTTGATGGCTTGTCTCAATTCAGACCTAAGGTTAAAGAGACACTAACGAGATGTGAACAGGAAGGGAAAACTCTCTCTGCTGTCAGGGTCTGTTTTTCCACTCCTTCTAGACCCTATCCCGAGGGACAAAAAGGGAGAAAGATATGGTTTTGGAAATCCCAGAGAGTTTTTCAAGACAGACTTTGTGAACCTTCCTCCAGGGGCAGTGGAGGAGATAATAATGAAAGACACCGACCAAGTGGCAGAGGGGGTCTGCAGAACCAGAACAACTGTGAATCATTCTTCAGTAAGCCCTTTCAGCACTCCTGAAAGGAGGCCTGCCTGTCCCACTCTGGAGGCAGTTGGGGTCACTTATCTTTGTACCCAGATGCCTGGCTAAAAATAACAAAAGACAAGTGGGTACAAAGTATCATATCCAGTAGCTACTCAATACCCTTTTCAATGCCACCTCCATGAAGCAAAAAGATCCTGGATGCTCCACCCAATCACAGGGATCAAGCAACCATAGAAATTCAGAAGTTGCTAGAAAAAAGAGTCATCCAAAAAGTCCCCACAGACCAGATAGGATCTGGGACTTACTCAAGGTTCTTTTTGGTTCCAAAAAAAACAGGGGACTGGAGACTGATATTGGATCTCAGCAGACTGAACAAATCAGTAAAAAAGACAAAGTTCTGGATGGTCACACTGCAGTCGATACTTCCTTCCTGGGAAAAGATAACTAGATGTGCTTTATAGACCTCCAGAATGTGTACTACCACAAAATAATGGACATGCCATCCAGGAGTCATCTGCACTTTCAGCTAGGAGCCAGTCATAACCAATTTCGAGCTCTGCCCTTTGGTCTCACTACAGCCCCAGAGTGTTCACCAAATGTATGGCAGTGGTCACGCCTCACCTGAGATGTTTAGGATTCTGGGTGTCTCCATACCTAGATGACTAGCTCCTAACTGCCACCACCAAGCATCTCCTAATACAAGCAAAAGATACCACCTTACAGCTATTTGTGCATTTAGGTGTAGGAAAACAAGAGATCTGAAGAAGGTGAAAGCCAAAAGTTCTCATCTTTTGTTTCTAATGCCTTTACAAGTGTGTTGGAATTTTAATAAATACATTTTGCTGTGGTATTATCTCTTGTTTTTCTACACTTGGATTCATTTTTCCAGGAGTAATTTTACTGGCTTACTTGGATTCATTTGTTCATTTGCACATTTAGGGATTACTATAAACTACAAAAAAATCTGCCTTATTGCCATCTCAACATATCATCTTTGTAGGTGCAGATTTAAATGCAACTACAATGATGGTAAAGCTTCTAATAGAAAGGATACAGGTCCTTCGAGTGCAAGTGTTGGGCCTCCTGTTCAAAACAAAAACTCAAGCAAGGGAAGTTCTCAAAGTACTGGGTATGATGGCAGCAGTAATCAGTGTAATTCCTCAAGCTCGTACGCACATGAGAATTCTACAATGGCTTCTTTTCACACAGTGGTCCATGCAGGAACTATCAATGTTTCACCAGATAATACTGATGGAATCTTGCAGGAAAGATCTACACTGGTGGCTTCACTCAGACCAAGTGACATTAGGCTGACCTTTTATTCTCCCAATTCCACTAGCCATGGTGACCACGGATGCTTCCCAGATGGGGAGAACATTATCAGGGAAGATCAGCCCAAGGTACGTGGCAGGATCATGAGGCCCATTTGCATATCAATATCCTAGAGATGAGAGTGGTGCTACTAGCATTGCAAGCATTCCAGGACTCTCTTCCATTAGGAACAATTGCAATCCAGACAGACAACATGTCTGTTGTATGGTATATAAACAAACAAGGAGGAATCAAATGTTATCCCCTTTGTTGAGAGGCCCTGAGAGTATGGTAGTGGGCAACATCCTCTCAATGCTTTCTGATAGCAAAGCACATCCCGGGGAAATCCAACATGATTGCGGACAAACTCAGCAGAGAAATATTGATGCCCCACAAGTGGTCCCTCAAGCAAGAAGTAGCAGAAATGATTTTCTGCAGATGGGGCCAGCCTTGCTGTGATCTCTTTGTCATGTCCACAAATACAAAATGCAGCAGCTACTTTGCCCAAATTCCCCCTCCGAGGAATCCCCCAAGGGATGCACTAGTGCATGATTGGCCCCCGGGTCTCCTCTATGCTTTCCCCCCATTTCCTTTGATACCCAAAGTTCTTCAGAAAGCCAGCATATTGGGAAGGACCTTAATACTAATAGCCCCATACTGGCCTCATCAAATTTGGTTCCCCTTCTTGAGGCCTCATCTTCAGGAGGAATCTTGGATTCTGGACCCAGTGCCGGATCTTCTGACTTACTCATCGGGAATTCCTCACACATCCTTTCAAGCCCTCAAATTGACAGCTTGGCTGCTCTAATTCCAAACATAGCCAGGCTACAACATTTTTCATCGGCTGCTTGACACATTTTGATATCTTCACACAAGACATCAACAAGAAAGTTATATCTTAGCAAATGGAAAAGATTTTCAGTTTGGGCATCAGAGAATCATGTTGATCCTTATTCAGTTTCTATGGCTTCTATTCTGGAGTTCTTGACAAAACATTTTAATGAGGGGGCAGCTGCAGCGACTATTCGAGTCCAATTGGCAGTGATTTTGAATTTTCACTTTGGAATTGATGGTCCAAGCATTATGTCCCACAAACTGTCTAAAGCTTTTCTGAGAGGCACTAATCTTTTGAGACCACCTATTAACCCTCACTACCACCTTGGAATCTAAATTTTGTTCTAGCTAGAATAATTCTTCCCCCCTTTGAACCTGCATCTTCATGTCACTTAAAATTTTTGACATGGAAAACTATCTTTTTAAAAGCCATAACATCAGCTAGGAGGGTATCAGAACTGCAGGCATTATCAATCAAACCTCCTTACCTATTATTCTACAATGATAGAGTATAACTACGTACAAACCTGTCTTTTCTGCCAAAAGTATGTTGAGAGTCCAATCTAAATCAGTCCATAGACATGCCTGTATGGCAACAAGGCAGAATATATGCTGGATGTTCATAGACAATTCCTTTTCTATTTACATAGAACAAAAGAGTTTAGAAAGTATGATCAACTGTTTGTTTCATTTTCTGATGCCAAGAAAGGTGCACCTGTAGCAAAATCCAATTTATCTAGGTGGTTAACAGAATGCATTTTGTTCACATATAATTCAGTGAATAAACAACTGCCAAACAAAATAAAGGCTCATTCTACTAGAGCAGTTTCTACTTCTTCTGCATTTCATGCCAGGTTGCCAATAGATACCATTTAAGCAGCAGCAACTTGGGCGATGCCTCATACCTTTATCACTCATTACAAAGTAGAATTGGACTCCAGGGACAGGGCCTCCTTTGGGTCCACTGTTATGAAGAATACACTCCCGTGAACCACCAAAGATCATGGTGCTAGGGACTCTGTCCCATCAGTAAAGAATGAAGATGAGATAGGACAACATCACATAAAGAAGTTATGTACTTACCATAACATTCCATGTGAGTTATCCATCTCGCCTTCATTCTTACATCCCACCCTCCAACCCCCAGTCTGTAGCGTCTAATGGATCAAGAGATATCTAATTGGCACCTCCTTAGCTTTGACCCTATTCTAATCTTCTAGACAGTTGGTATGTTTATATATATATATATATATATATATATATATATATATATATATATATATATATATATATATATAAGGGTACATGAACAAACAAGATCTGAGGAAGGCACTAGAGCATTATGGAATAGGGAATAAGCCAAGAGCTAGTTGAAGCCCTCGAGCTTTTGTAAACAGCCGAGATGGAACCAAATATCGGTTCCGAAGCCATAAGTAAAGAATGAAGGTGAGACGGATGACTCACATGGAACATTATGGTAAGTATATAACTTCTTTTTATACTGTGTGCTCAACACTTATATGTCTGTAGATTACTTTGTGTTCTGCACTTCTGTGTATGTAGTTATATTGTGTATCCTGTACTGCTCTGTTTGTAGAAATACTGTGTTTTGTGCATTGTTCTATCCGTAGTTATATTATGTGGTCTGCACTGCTGTGCCATAGTTATACAGTGTGCTGCACCTCTGTGTCTGCAGTTTTCTTGTGTATCTGGCACTGCTCTGTTTGTAGTCATATTTTGTATTGCGCACTGCTCTATCCATAGTTATGTCATGTGGTCTGTACTACTGTGCCATAGTTATATAGTGTACTGCACCTCTATGTCTGCAGTTTTCCTGTGTGTACTGCATTGCTCTGTCTGTAGTTATACTGTGAGTTCTGAACTGCTGTGTTTGTATTTATACTGAGCATACTGCACTGCTCTGTCTGTGGTTTTACTGTGTGTACTGTGCTGTTCTGTCTGTAAGTATACTCTGTATTGCACTGCAGTGTCTATAGTTATACTCAGTGTAGGGCACTTCTCTGTAGTTTTACTGTGTGTTCTGCACTGCTCTGTCTATAGATATACTTTCTGTACTGTACTGCTCTGCTTTAGTTACACTGTATGTGCTGCACTGCTGTGTCTTTAGTAATACTGTGTCTTTGGCATTGCTTTGTCTGTAGTTGTACTGCATATACTGCACTGCTCTGTCTGTAGTTATACTGTGTGTTCTGCACTTCTCTGTCTCAGGTTATAATGTGTGTTCTGCTCTGCTGTTTCCTGTATTGCTCTGTTGGTAGTTACTTGTTGTGTTTTGCATTGCTCTCTGTGTAGTTATACTTTGTGTGCAGCACTAGTCTACCCTTTCTTATACTGAGTGCCCAGCACTGTTCTGTCTGCAGTTATATTATTTTTTCTGCACTACTGTGCCTGCAGTTATACTGTGTGTGTGCTGCATGCTGTGTCTGTAGGTATACTGTGCATATTGCACTGCTCTGTACGTAGTTACACAGTTTATACTGCACTGTTCTGTCTGTAGTTATACTGTGTGTACTGCACTGCTCTCTCATTATACTGTGCATACTGAAATGCAGCATCTGTAGTTATACTGTGTGTACTGCAGTGCTGTGTCTGTAGTTATACTGTTTGTTCTGCACTGGTCTGTCTGTAGTTATACTATGTGGCACTGCACTCCTCTGTCCTTGATTATACTATGTGTACTGCAGTACTCTGATTGTAGTTATACTATGTATTCTACACTGCTGTGTCTGTAATTATACTGTGTGTGTGTGCTGCACTGCCCTGTTCTTTGATATACTATGTGTACTACACTTCTCTGTCCATAGTTACACTGTGTGCATGGTACTATTCTGTCTGTAGTTATAATGTGTTTACTGCACTGATCCATCTGTAGTTATACTGTATGTACTGCACTGCTCTGTCTGCAGTTATATTGTCTGTCCTCAACTGTCCTGTCCATTGTTTATGCAGTGTGTTCTGAACTGCTGTGTCCATAGTTATACTATGTGTACTGTACTGCTCTGTCTGTGGTTATACTATGTGTACTGCACTGCTTCATCTGCTGTTAAACTGTATATACTGCAGTGCTGTAGCTGTAGTTATACTATATGTACTGCACTGCTTTGACTGTAATTATTCTTTGTCTACTGCACTGCTCTGCCTTTTATTGTACTGCATATACTGCACTATTCTGTCCATAGTTATGCTGTCTTTACTGCACTGCTGTGTCTGTATTTGTACTGTGTGAATGACACTACTCTGTCCGTAGCAATGCTACATGTACTGCAATGCTGTATCTGTAGTTATACACTTTGTATGGCACTGTTCTGTCTATAGTTATACTGAAATCAAACGAAATAACCAAATAAACAAAAATCCAGGTAAAGCAAGTGAGAGGCGACAAAATAACACAGCAATAGCGTATACTTATTTATTATCCGCTTTCGTACAAAACTTCATCAGAGTAAAAAACAAGTGCCAAGCTCTTCATTTAAATACCAAAAAATCACATGATTAATTAAACAATTGTGAATACCTTAATTAAACTTAATAATGTTTCTTTCTTCTGTAGATTTATGGACGATTTATTTTTTATAATTGAGGGTGATATTACTACTGTGGATCACTTTTATAAAGACATTAACATGTTTTCTGATTATTTAAAATTTACTATTGGTACCAAGGGGTTTAATGTTGATTTTTTAGATATCTTACTGAAATGGGATTTTGACGAAAACAGGCTACACAGCAGCATTTTTCGAAAGAAAACTTTTAACAATGGATATTTACACTACAGAAGTGGGCATCCTAAGTATGTAATTAATAACATTCCCAGGGGACAATTCATTCGGGCAAGCCGCATGACGTCTAAGGAAGCGGACCTGTCAAAGGAACTTGATTTTATTTGTTCCCTATTTATTCAAAGGGGATATGATTCAGCTATTTTAAATAATGCTAGGGAGAATGTTTTGTCTTTAAGAAGTAATAAATATTTTCCTTTATTAAATTTTGAAAAAGAAAAAGACAAAGGAGATTTTTCCCCTAAAAATAATCAGGAAAATAAATTGAATGCTAATCTCATTTGTTCACTGGAAATGAGTTCTGATTGTTGGGGTGTTCAAAATATTATTAAGAAAAATTGGGGCATTATTAAAGGTAACAAGGATATGTTTAATGCCTTAGGTGAAAAACCCATTTTTGTTCAGAAAAATGGGTTTAATTTAAAACGGATTTTGGAATTCCAACAGAATAGGGCTATTCATTCTGAGACCCACAAACGTGGTATGTACATGTGTAACCAATGTAATGTTTGTCGGTTTATTTCCACCGGGCCGCACATTTCAGTGAGTAGTTTCAGTAGGATCCTAGAGGTACCTGGCTATGTAAATTGTAATACAAGTGGGGTGATTTATATTGCACAGTGTTCAACGTGTACTTCATTTTACATAGGAATGACCACCAGGGAGCTTAAAGTTAGAATTAGGGAACATCTATATTCTATTAAAACTAAGGATGAGAAGAACGCCTTATTTAAACACTCACTGATCTGTCCATCTTTCAAAAAATTTTTATTTTCAGTTCTTGAAGTTGGTTATAAGGACATGAGGGATGGTGATTTTAAAAATTATCTGCTGCAGAGGGAGGTACACTGGCAAATAAAATTAAAATCAGATAATGCTCCTGGCCTTAATGAAACAATTAATATTAAATGTTTCTTAAAACAGCGTAGGTTGGATATTAACAAAACTGGTAATTTTATTTATTCTCATTTTAATTAAATAAACCTTTACAGGTTTATTAAATGGTTTGGTTGGCTATTACTATTATTGTTTTTAACAAATTAAGTTTAATTAAGGTATTCACAATTGTTTAATTAATCATGTGATTTTTTGGTATTTAAATGAAGAGCTTGGCACTTGTTTTTTACTCTGATGAAGTTTTGTACGAAAGCGGATAATAAATAAGTATACGCTATTGCTGTGTTATTTTGTCGCCTCTCACTTGCTTTACCTGGATTTTTGTTTATTTGGTTATTTCGTTTGATTTTTGTTTTATTGGTTACCTTATGGCTGAAGCATTTGAGGACCCTTTGCTGAATCTCAGCATTCATGCCACTCCATCTGCCGAAACTGGGAACTTAAACATGTTGCTATTAGCAACTCTTACAGAAATCAGAAACTCGCTAAAAGTTCTAGTCTCCAGAAGTCATGATCCGGAAACAACTATTACAGCTTCCAGTCCGGTAGCACTCCACAGTGAGCCAGCTGCAAGGGTTGATTCGGAAGATGTCGTACGTTCCAATAAGCCGGTAGGCTTTAACCAACAGCGCATTATGGGTCGGGTAACCTTACAGGACTTCTTTGACCGTGCGGATAATCCCTTTAAGGAATTAGGAACAGCTGAAGGAATTCCGAACACCTTCTACAACGAGGATTTCAACCAAAAGCGTGTGCAGTTAGTAAAACATCTTAAAAGGTACGATGCCATACACGTTGAAAATAGTTATTTTGAACGTTGTTTAGAACTGAACATCGTCCCAAAGGGACTACGATTCTTTAAGTGCCCTAATGGGGTACAAGTAGGTGATGCCTTTTTTACTGTTCTAACTGGTTTTTTCAACGACGCAGGTCTTAGGTTCCTAAGACTGCTGGCGGACAATAACATCTCTAAAATGGAGTTGATTAAAGAGGAGATTATGAACCTGGAGACTTATTTTAAACAGAACTTGGGCGAAGTAAAGTTTCTTGAATTTTTTGAATCTGTATCCAAGGAAACGGAACAGTTTTCCTTGGATAATATTAACAGAAAACACACAAAGTTGTTAAGGGATCTTGACTCTTACAAGAACAATTTAGCTTATGCTAATTTTGGGGTCCCAAACAAAACTTACAAAACTGTTGGCAGCAATAATCAAGCTATGAAGGGTGGACATTGGGTTTCTGCGGCTAAATCTGCAGCAGATGTTGGCGACAGCCATGGTTCTAACCATTCGTCAAAGGGGGTCAGGTTTTTTGACCAGCATAGGCCTAAAACATTTGCAAGAGCAGCTACCAAACCATCTTTGGTCAGAAATTATTCTGACCAGAACGGGCATGCTGAAAACAATGACTTTTTAACAGATGTTGAGAATTTTCCCCCCTTGGTGTCTGGTGATACCAACATTAAGAACAATGGGGGCGTTGTTGTTGTGGGGGTTGGATTGGCGAACGCTAACCCCCCATTACCATCTGGTCCTTTTTCAAACCGAAGGAACCAAACAACATCAACAAAGACAATCTCCACAAGGAGTCGAACTTTTCTAAGCTCCCAATCTTCGGGGGAGGAAACATAGAAGGAATTAATGACCATTTTTGTATTGTCAATCTAACAAACCATGTTTTTGATCAGGTGGAACTTAATGTATTAAAACTAGGTTTAAATTTTGTTCCCCAAGTTAGGGCTAATTATGTGCGTACTATTATTGACATTAAGAGATATTCTAGAAAATTGAATTTGCACTATTTGTTGCATGAATTACCTTCAATGGATCGTACCTTTATCAAACCTTCATTTTTTTGTCCAAAATTACATCATACCTTAAAGATTTTTGAGGAAATTTGTACTCAAGAAGTTGAAGGTTTGTTAGGTAATTATTCCAATCTAACTAACAATTTAACCCAGGAAGAAAAGCAGGCCCTAAGGAGATTACAAAAATTAACTAATGAATTTCGCTTCATGAAAAGCGACAAAGGGAACAATATAGTCATTATGACCAAGGAATCCTATACTAAGGGTATGTTAGAACTTTTAGAAAATAAGGATGAGTATGAGACTATTTCATTATTTGACATTAAACGTTGTTTCCGTTTTGTTAAGGCATATTTATATGATGCCCTTATGAACCATGAAATTAGTCCCGAACTATATGAGTTCTGTACCATCGAACAGCCTAGGATAGGGGTACTCTTTGGCATCCCAAAGGCTCACAAATCATTATTAAATCCACCCTTCCGACCAATAGTTTCCGCGCCCCATTCAGTCACTGAGGGGATTTCTTTGTTTTTAGATGCAACACTTGGGCCTATTGTTTCCATGCAACCTTCTTTCATAAGGGATTCTTGGGATTTTCTGAAAAAAATAAACCATTTTGTTAACACCAGTGGTTTTCATCCAAGTAAGCAGGTTATGTTCACCCTTGATGTAATTTCGCTCTTTACCTGTATTCCCCATTCAGAGGGGGTAGAAGCCATAAGGAGTTTTTTAAACTCAAGTTGTTTAAATTTTACTAATGGTATGGTTTCTTTGTTGTGTAGGTTGATGGAAGTCACCTTAGAAAACAATTTTTTTCTTTTTGATAAGACTTATTATCGGCAAAAGAGAGGGGTGGCTATGGGTTCCTCAGCCGCCCCAGCTTTTGCCAATTTGGTCATGGCTTGGTGGGAGAAACAATTTCTTCCCACCTTAGCTGAAAAATATAATGTTTCTTTCTTTTGTAGATTTATGGACGATTTATTTTTTATAATTGAGGGTGATACTACTACTGTAGATCACTTTTATAAAGACATTAACATGTTTTCTGATTATTTAAAATTTACTATTGGTACCAAGGGGTTTAATGTTGATTTTTTAGATATCTTACTGAAATGGGATTTTGACGAAAATAGGCTACACAGCAGTATTTTTCGAAAGAAAACTTTTAACAATGGATATTTACACTACAGAAGTGGGCATCCTAAGTATGTAATTAATAACATTCCCAGGGGACAATTCATTCGGGCAAGCCGCATGACGTCTAAGGAAGCGGACCTGTCAAAGGAACTTGATTTTATTTGTTCCCTATTTATTCAAAGGGGATATGATTCAGCTATTTTAAATAATGCTAGGGAGAATGTTTTGTCTCTAAGAAGTAATAAATATTTTCCTTTATTAAATTTTGAAAAAGAAAAAGACAAAGGAGATTTTTCCCCTAAAAATAATCAGGAAAATAAATTGAATGCTAATCTTATTTGTTCCCTGGAAATGAGTTCTGATTGTTGGGGTGTTCAAAATATTATCAAGAAAAATTGGGGCATTATTAAAGGTAACAAGGATATGTTTAATGCCTTAGGTGAAAAACCCATTTTTGTTCAGAAAAACGGGTTTAATTTAAAACGGATTTTGGAATTCCAACAGAATAGGGCTATTCATTCTGAGACCCACAAACGTGGTATGTATATGTGTAACCAATGTAATGTTTGTCGGTTTATTTCCACCGGGCCGCACATTTCAGTGAGTAGTTTCAGTAGGATCCTAGAGGTACCTGGCTATGTAAATTGTAATACAAGTGGGGTGATTTATATTGCACAGTGTTCAACGTGTACTTCATTTTACATAGGAATGACCACCAGGGAGCTTAAAGTTAGAATTAGGGAACATCTATATTCTATTAAAACTAAGGATGAGAAGAACGCCTTATTTAAACACTCACTGATCTGTCCATCTTTCAAAAAATTTTTATTTTCAGTTCTTGAAGTTGGTTATAAGGACATGAGGGATGGTGATTTTAAAAATTATCTGCTGCAGAGGGAGGTACACTGGCAAATAAAATTAAAATCAGATAATGCTCCTGGCCTTAATGAAACAATTAATATTAAATGTTTCTTAAAACAGCGTAGGTTGGATATTAACAAAACTGGTAATTTTATTTATTCTCATTTTAATTAAATAAACCTTTACAGGTTTATTAAATGGTTTGGTTGGCTATTACTATTATTGTTTTTAACAAATTAAGTTTAATTAAGGTATTCACAATTGTTTAATTAATCATGTGATTTTTTGGTATTTAAATGAAGAGCTTGGCACTTGTTTTTTACTCTGATGAAGTTTTGTCTGGCGGATAATAAATAAGTATACGCTATTGCTGTGTTATTTTGTCGCCTCTCACTTGCTTTACCTGGATTTTTTTTTTTTTTGTTTGTTTTTTTTTTTTTTCTATAGTTATACTGTATGTAGTGTACTGCTTTGTACATAGTTATACTGTGTGTACTGCACTGCTCTGTTCATAGATATACTACATGTTCTGCACTGCTCTGTCTGTAGTTATACACTGTATTCTGCACAATTCTGCCATAATTATAGTGTGTGTGTACTGCACTGCCCCATCTCTCTCTAGTTATACTGTGTATCCTGCAGTGCTGTGACTGTAGTTATAATGTGCATACTGTGCTGTGGTGTCTTTAGTCATACTGTGTTTTCTGCAATGCTCTTTTTGTAGTTATACTGTGTGCCCCTGCACCACTTTGTATTTATTCTCTGTGTACTACACTGTTGTGCCTGTAGCTATACTGTTTAATGCACCGCTGTGTCTGTAGTAATACTATGTGTACTGAACTGTTCTGTCTGTAGTTATACTATATATACTCCACTGTTCTGTCCATAGTTATACTGTGTGTACTGCACTGTTGTGTCTGTAGTTATACTGTGTGTCCTGCACTGTTCTGTCCTTGATGTACTGTGTGTACTGTACTGTTCTGTCTGTAGTGATATTGTGTTTACTGCACTGCTCTGTCTGTAATTTACTGTGTGTTCTGCACTTCTCTGTCTCAGGTTATAATGTGTGTTCTGCTCTGCTGTTTCCTGTATTGCTCTGTTGGTAGTTACATGTTGTGTTTTGCATTGCTCTCTGTGTAGTTATACTTTGTGTGCAGCACTAGTCTACCTTTTCTTATACTGAGTGCCCAGCACTGTTCTGTCTGCAGTTATATTATTTTTTCTGCACTACTGTGCCTGCAGTTATACTGTGTGTGCTGCATGCTGTGTCTGTAGGTATACTGTGCATATTGCACTGCTCTGTATGTAGTTACATAGTTTATACTGCACTGTTCTGTCTGTAGTTATAATGTGTGTACTGCACTGCTCTCTCATTATACTGTGCATACTGAAATGCAGCATCTGTAGTTATACTGTGTGTACTGCAGTGCTGTGTCTGTAGTTATACCATTTGTTCTGCACTGGTCTGTCTGTAGTTATACTATGTGCACTGCACTCCTCTGTCCTTGATTATACTATGTGTACTGCAGTACTCTGATTGTAGTTATACTATGTATTCTACACTGCTGTGTCTGTAATTATACTGTGTGTGTGTGCTGCACTGCCCTGTTCTTTGATATACTATGTGTACACTTCTCTGTCCATAGTTACACTGTGCGCATGGTACTATTCTGTCTGTAGTTATAATGTGTTTACTGCACTGATCCATCTGTAGTTATACTATATGTACTGCACTGCTCTGTCTGCAGTTATATATTGTCTGTCCTCCACTGTCCTGTCCATTGTTTATACAGTGTGTTCTGAACTGCTGTGTCCATAGTTATACTATGTGTACTGTACTGCTCTGTCTGTGGTTATACTATGTGTACTGCACTGCTTTGTCTGCTGTTAAACTGTATATACTGCAGTGCTGTAGCTGTAGTTATACTATATGTACTGCACTGCTTTGACTGTAATTATTCTTTGTCTACTGCACTGCTCTGCCCTTTATTGTACTGCATATACTGCACTATTCTGTCCATAGTTATGCTGTCTTTACTGCACTGCTGTGTCTGTATTTGTACTGTGTGAATGACACTACTCTGTCCGTAGCAATGCTACATGTACTGCAATGCTGTATCTGTAGTTATACACTTTGTATGGCACTGTTCTGTCTATAGTTATACTGTATGTAGTGTACTGCTTTGTACATAGTTATACTGTGTGTACTGCACTGCTCTGTTCATAGTTATACTACATGTTCTGCACTGCTCTGTCTGTAGTTATACACTGTATTCTGCACAATTCTGCCATAATTATAGTGTGTGTGTACTGCACTGCCCCATCTCTCTCTAGTTATACTGTGTATCCTGCAGTGCTGTGACTGTAGTTATAATGTGCATACTGTGCTGTGGTGTCTTTAGTCATACTGTGTTTTCTGCAATGCTCTTTTTGTAGTTATACTGTGTGCCCCTGCACCACTTTGTATTTATTCTCTGTGTACTACACTTTTGTGCCTGTAGCTATACTGTTTCATGCACTGCTGTGTCTGTAGTAATACTATATGTACTGAACTGTTCTGTCTGTAGTTATACTATATATACTCCACTGTTCTGTCCATAGTTATACTGTGTGCACTGCACTGTTGTGTCTGTACTTATACTGTGTGTCCTGCACCGCTCTGTCCTTGCTGTACTGTGTGTACTGTACTGTTCTGTCTGTAGTGATATTGTGTTTACTGCACTGCTCTGTCTGTAATTTACTGTGTGTACTGCACTGCTCTGCAGTTATAGTATATGTATTGCATTGCTCTGTATAGTTATACTATATGTAGTGCAGTGCTCTGTCTGTAGTTATACTGTGTGTGCTGTACTGCTTTGACTGTAGTTATGCTATGTGTACTGCACTGCTGTGTCTACAGTTATACTAGTATATACTGCAGTAGTATGTCTGTAGTTGTACTGTATATAGTACAGTGGTATGCCTATAGTGATACTGTGTGTTCTGCATTGCTGTGTTCATTGTTATATTATTTGTACTACAGTGCTGTTTCTGTAGCTATACTATATGTACTGCACTAGTTTGTATTTATACTTTGTGTACTGCACTGCTCCTCTGTTGATTGTACTGTGTATAATGCACTGTCCTGTCCAAAGTTATACTGTCTTTATTGCACTGCTATGTCTGTATTTATACTATGTGTACAGCACTGCACTGTCCATAGTTATACTACATGTACAGCAATGCTGTGTCTGTACTTATACTATCTGTACAGCACTGTTTTATCTGTAGTTATACTGTATATACTGTACTGGTCTGCACATAGTTATGCTGTGTGTTTTCCACTGCTCTATCTGTAGTTATACAGTGTGATCTGCACTGCTCTGCCATAGTTATAATGTGTGTGTACTGCACTGTGTGTACAGTACAACATTGTCTTTTATTATACTGTCTGGAGCATAGTTATTCTGTGTGTACTGCAATGCTGTGTCTGTAGTTATCTTGTGTGCACAGCACTGGTGTGTTAGTAGTTATACTGTGTTCAGAACACTGCTCTGCTAGTAGATATACTGTGTTTGCTGCACTGCTCTATTCATACTTATACTATGTGCATGGTCATGCTCTGTCATTAGTTATACTGAGTGTACAACACTGCTGTGTCTGTAGTTATACTGTGTTCACTGTCCTGTCCATACTATTACTGTATGCACTGGAATGCTCTGCCTGTATTTGTACTGTGTCTTCTATACTGAGGTGTTTGCAGTTATGCAGCATGTACTGCAATTCCATGTCTGTATTTATAATGTGTCTTCTGCACTACTGTGTCTGTAGTTATACTGTGTGTATTGCACTGCTGCATCTGTAGTTATACTGTGTTTACTGTACTGCTGTGTCTGTAGTTATTCTCTATGTTCTGCAGTGCTCTGTCTGCAGTTAAACTTTGTTTTCTGCCCTGCTCTAACAGCAGCTATACTGTATATCATGCACTGCTGTGTCAGTAGTTATTTATTTATTTATTTATTTACATTTGTTGACTGGGAATGCCCAACTGGACACAGGTCCATTTTCAGCGGAGGCCCTGGGAGAAAAGCTCCACAAATTAAAATATTACAGACATAGTTACAGATGAAGAATCCTAGCAATTAAAATATTACAGACATAGTACATTCAGTAGATGACTAGCATCTGTTCTATCCGGGAAGTCATAACAGATATTAACAATTGTTACAATAAGACGTTACTGCCATATAATAAGTAGATAGGCATGGAAGTATCAGAGCTTGCTGTAATCAAAGGTAGTTTGTGGGGTGGAAGAGAGGTAGAGGGTAGATGAAGTGGGAGAAGTTAGAGGGGAGAGCTACAAGGGCATAGCCAGCATGTTTTTAGGTGCGATTTAAGTAAAGCTTTGAAGTGGGTACATGATGGTAGAGAGGTTATTGTGAGGGGGGGGTGTTCCATTATTTGGCTATAGCGCTGGAGAATAGTGCTTCTCCAGCAGTGTTATTGGCTCTAGTAACCTGTAATTGATTTTTGTTGTTGGATCGTAGTGGTCTGGTGCTGAGATAGGGTTGGAGTAGATACTGGAGGGATGGGACCTTTAGAAGATGGTTAACCAGTTTGTGGGCGAGTGCGAGTTGATACCATTGAAGAAGGTGAGGGAGTTCTAGCCAGCCTAGTTCAATAAGTGAGAGACAGTGGTGACTGTGGTAGGATGCCCTGGTGGCAAATTTGGCAATTTTGTTGTAGCAGGTCTCGAGTTCATTTAGATCACATTGCCTTAGGTTGGTATATATTGGAGAGGCATAAAGTAGGGTGGAGATTAGGTGCAAATTTGCAACTGAAATCCTAGCTGCTTTGGTGAGGAGTTGCTTATTTCTGTATAAGGCTCCTCATTTTTGGTGGACTTTGTTTATGGTCATGGATATGTGAATGTCAAATTTGAGATTGTCTATTTCGACTCCTAGCAATTTGGTGTGATCTGTTGGGTGGATAGTGGTGTTGTCTTTTGCTGTGATGTTAAAGTCAGAGTTGTTTTGAGTATGTTTGGTGGGTTTGAAGATGAGGAGTTTAGTTTTGTTTGGGTTGAGTATTAACTGGGCATCGGATAGCCAAGTTTCAACAGAGGAAAAGGCATCCTGTGTGACCTTTTGCAGTTTGGGTAGGGACTCGGCTGAGCAGATGATGGTTGAGTCATCTGCATATTGTATGAGTGTGCCATGTTTGGTGGCAGAGGCTAGATTATTTGTGAAAATAGAGAAGAGTAGGGTCCAAGGATGGATCCTTGGGGAACACCAATAGAGATAGTGAGTATAATGGACTGGTCTGCCTGTAGTTATACTGTGTGCCCGCACTGCTCTGTCTGTAGTCATACCATGTGTACTACACTGCTTTGTCCATAGTTATACTCTTTGTACTACAGTGCTGTATCTGTATATGGTGTGTTCTGCAGTGCTGTGCCCTTGGTTATACTGTGTGTCCTGCACTGCTCGGTTCTTGTTATACTGTGTGTACTGCAGTGCTATTTCCATAGTTATACTGTGTGTAGTGAACTGTCTGTTTATGGTTATACTGTGTATATTGCAATTATGTGTCTGTAGTTATACTGTGTGTTCTGCACTGCTGCATCTGTAGTTATACTGTGTTCCAGCACTGCTGTGTCTGTAGTTATACTGTAGCACTGTTCGATCTGTAGTTATAGTTATACTGTCTGATCTCTACTGCTCTGTCTGTAGTTATACTATCTGTACTAAACTATGTTTGTGGTTATACTGTGCATATAGCAGTGCTGTGTCTGTAGTTGTACTGTTTGTACTGAACTGCTTTGTCTGCAGTTAGAGTGTGCATATTGCAGTGCTGTGCTTGTTGTTATACTGTGTATACTGTACTGCTCTGACTGTAGTTATACTGTGTGTTCTGCACTGCTTTGTCTCTAGTTATACAGTTTTCACTGCTCTGTCCCTTTTTTATACTATGTGTACTGCATAGTTATACTGTGTGAACTGCATTGCTGTGTTTGTAGTTACACTGTGTGTACTGCACTGCTCTGTCTGTAGTCATACTGTCCTTTGTGCATTATGTTTCCTGTACTGCTCTGTCCATAGCTATACTGTTTGTATGGCTTTACTGTGTCTGCAGTTATACCATGTGTACTGCACTGCTCTGTCCATAGTTATACTATGTGTACTGCACTTCTCTGTTCAGAGTTACACTGTGTGTTCTGCACTGCTCTGTTTGTAGTTATACTATCTGTACTATACTGCTCTGTCTGTAGTTATCCTATGTGTACTTCACTGCTGGATCTGTAGTTATACTGTGTGTACAGCACTGTTAATTTTGTAGTTATACTGTATATACTGCACTACAGTGGCTGAGGTAATACTGGATGTTCTGCACTGCCCTGTCCATAGTTCTACAGTGCATTCTGCACTGCTCGGTATGCAGTTATACTCTGTGTACTGTACTGCAATGTCTGCAGTTATACTATGTGGACTGCTAGGCCATGTCCATAGTTATCCTGTGTGTACTGCACTGTTTGTAGTTATACTGTATATACTGCACTGCTGTGGCTGTTCTTATACTGTGTTTTACACTGCTCTCCCTTAGTTATAGTGTGTTTGTACTGCACTGCTGTGTCTGTAGTTATACTATGTGTACTATACTTCTGTGTCTATAGTTATACTGTGTGTACAGCACTGTTCTGCCTGTAGTTATATTGTTGCACTATACTGTTTTTCTGTAGTTATCCTAGTTATCCTATATGTACTGCACTACTGTATCTGCAGTTATAGTATGTGTACAGCACTGCTCTACTTTTAGTTATACTCTATATACTGCACTGCAGTAATAATGGATGTTCTGTAGTTGTACTATTGTGTTCTGCACTGATCTGTCCTTCATTATACTGTGAGTCCTGTCTGTCCTTCTGTGTGGAGACATGCATGAATGGGCTTACCTTCGTTAAAGGTTGTGCGTCGGGCCTGGCAAGTCGGTACGTAAAAATCTACTGCCAATCATTAGCGGACCGGAGTTCCACTGTGGCGACCCCTAACCGGGAAAAGCTGAAAGGTACAACAAGTAACACTAGCTGCATAACTTACATACTTTGTGCAAGCTTTTGCATTAGTGAGATGACAAGGAAGGCCTTTAGTCTTTGGACAAACCCGTTCCTCAAGATTGTTTTGACTTTACATAATGGATGAGCAAGATTTATTGTATATATGTAAGTATTAGGAAACAGAGAGTGAAAATTTTCTGATTTTAGTTTGTCAAAAGTAGATGGATAGAGACTACAAATAGTTAAATACAGTAGATACCCATATAGAATTACAGAATTTTAAAATACGTGACAGCATTCAGAAGTTATGTTTAAACAAAATGTTTAGCTTTTCCCCATTGAACTACTGTAACCTTGAACAAAGCTTAAGAGATTATTCATTCAAAAAGGGAGATTGTTATAAACACGCCTTTGCACTTTGATATTTTACATTCTAAATGGGTATGGTAGTAATAAAAAAACAGATAATAAATTAAAAGATAAAATGAGCTACTCTCTTAGAACAATGTCCATTTTCCAGCAGCCGTAGCTGACAGTAAGGCCTCTGGAAAATGAAAGGAAATATTTTGCCAGTTGTGAAGTGTACTATACACACATACACACACACACACACACACACACACACACACACACACACACACACACACACACACACACACACACACACAGACACACACACACACACACACACACACACACACACACACACACACGCTTTTTTTTTCAGATGTTCACTTAAGAATCAAAGGTTGTATGAATGGAAGTTATACAATGGAAAAAAAAAATAAAACAGTGTAAGAAACTTCTCTGTGTGGAAGATTTTCAGTCCATATATTTCTAGTTAATCACTGTATATTAATCAGATCAGACAATAGTAGTAGAAGTAGCGAACGTAAATTCGTCAAGTCAAAAAGTAATAATAGAAAATCATATTTTCTAGGCCCATTCTTCCCTGTTCATTTTCTGTATCCATTTGTATCTGATCTGCTTCTGTAAAATTCCAGATAGGTACAGTTAGTAAATCTTTTAGCCTGTCGTTATCCATGTCTTAAAATGCAGAAAATATGATTTTCTATTATTACTTTTTGACTTGACGAATTTACGTTCGCTACTTCTACTACTATTGTCTGATCTGATTAATATACAGTGATTAACTACAAATATATGGACTGAAAATCTTCCACACAGAGAAGTTTCTTACACTGTTTTGTTTTTAGACCCACTACACTTTAGTGGGTTGTTTTGAGACTTTGGGGATACCACGGAGATTACTTGTTTTTTGTTGATACTTTGGTTTCTGAGACCAAGGTTTTTGTTCCGTCAAAGGATCCCTGAATCGGTGTGGAATTCCAGCATTTTAAGACATGGATAATGACAGGCTAAAAGATTTACTAACTGGATGACTAGCAGCTGGAGCACTTGCTGGACTTTGCAGAGAGATGAGACAGAGGGAAATTATGGGGGTTTTCTTGTCTGTCCCTCCTCAGTGAGAGTTTGCATGAACATGCTATGGATATGACAACTCCAGTGGTAATATAAGAGCAATACTCCTTGGTTAAATGCATGTTAGGGGCAAGCAGCCTGAGGGATATATCATCACACACAGTTTTCTTGATCTTCTAATATCGAATCGCACAATGTCGAATGTCCCAGGGAAGCACGTCCCTCGGCCACAACACAAAAAACCATTACTTTACATCTAAATTAAGTGGGAGCACCCCCCCCCCACTAACTAAATATATCAACTCTGAGATCAGTCAACAGTAGGGAAATAGCAAACTCTGGCGAATGGCCAAGGGAAATCTTTCCCTGCGTTAAATCGGCCATTCGTAGTTTTTTTGCTTTCGATATTAGAATATCGATGTTTAGGTGTTCGATCACCTAAACATTCAGTCTTCTAATATAGACCCTTTTACATTAGCATGAATTTTCAGAAGAGTATGAAGTCTCAAACTCAAATGTCTGCCATTATTTTCTGACTTCAGTCCTCAATGATTTGCTGATGATTTTTCAGAAAAATAGAATTTTATGAGAAGCAGACCACAAATGTAAGGCAAAAAATCTGGACATTCTGTGAAAATCTGAACATTTGAGAGATATGCCTACAGGGCAGCTTGTATGTGAATCACTGTATGGTAAAATTACAGAGTAAAGAGTAGGACAGAGAATAAAAATCCCAGCGGTATAACAAATTAAAGAATTAGCCCGATCAGCATAGAATTTAGAATCAAGGAGAAGCGACAAGAATATAGTAGTATAAAGAACAACTGAATTCTAAAGAACAGAAAAAACAAATTGTCTCTTGTCACCTCTTCACTTGTATATGTAACTGACTAAACAATATGACATAAAGGATAAGTGCGAAAGAGAGATAATAAATTATTAGCTGAGGATATAAGACATGATATTCTGTTAAAATTATGCACACACAAATTCCTTTTGGCTTTATACTTCAAAAACAATGAAGGTGGATATTGGAATGAAGTTTGCCTTAAGAAGAAAGTACGTAGAACCCTCAAAAACCATGTGATCCATTTGTTTGAAAAATAAGAAATGGACATCAGAAAGTCACATGATTCTAATTTTAAACATTGTTTTTTAATCTATGTCCTAAAGAGTATACACTGTTGAACAAGTTAGAAGCCAGCAAGTCTATAAGAATCATACAACATGATGAGGGGTCGTGGTGGTGGTGGTGATAATGAAGGCCATGGACTATGTGAGGAAAATGTTGCATATGTTGTCCAGCTGTAATACCTATTCTGTTGTGGCCTTGCATGAGATTAATATGGGTTACTACTCACCCATAAACAACAAATACATTTGGATTACCTATGATCTGTGAAAGCTTAAATAATCCTAAACTTAGACCTATTGTCACGACTGGGGTTCAAAAACAGAATCACTTGCTAAGTTTATTAATTTCAAATTAAAAACACCACTAAAAGATTTTGTCATATATTGAAAATGTCCTTATAATTTTTACATGAAATCAAAAAGTAGACTTTTCTGTGGATGACATCTTAGTGATTATAGGCATCAAAGACCTTTTTTCATTCATACCACATGACCTAACTTTACAGTGGTTGAGGGAGGCTCCTCTCATGACAGTACCCTTATTAAAATAGATTCTCATACTAAACTCTAGAAATTATAATTGATGACGAATTAAAATGTGACCTCCATATTCAACACTGTATTAAAAAGACAATAAAAAAAATGGGTCTTCTCTAGAGAAATAAAAAATTCCTTGCCTCTAACTCCAAACCCTCTCTCCTTTCTCCTATCTTGTCCTTTATATGCTGGTGTTATTTTCACATGCCTACAATCAACCCTAATAACCAAACTGGAACAAACTTGTAACAACATTGCTTGATTTGCTATCAATCAACCATATAAATCCCATCACTGCCTTGCTTTAAAACAACTTCAATGGCTTGACTCTTCTTCTTACCCAGCTGCAGTTCACTCACACCTTACTTAACCAACCTTCAGTGTCCTGCTGTCTCCTCTCTCATAACCCTTCGGACCCCCACTCAAACTCTACGCAGCTCTGATCAATTCCTTCTCAATATTTATAAAGCCAACAAAACCATTTGGTAAACTTCTTTATAAAAGCACAGTGTCCCAAGCCTGGAACAACCTCCCACCAAATATTCACAACATCAATTGCACCACCCGTTTTAGAACTAAACTTAAAATCTACCTTCTTAATTCTAGTTCCTGCCCTTGCCAGGACCTAACTTAATACCCCCTCCCTCACCTCTGTACACCACTTACTATTCTCTACCTATCAGCCTTCAAGAATTATACCCTCTGTAATTGTAATGCATTTCACACATTTTTATTACCAATCTAGTTTCTGATTGTTGTAATACTTTAAAATATTAGCATGAAACTAATTCTGTGTATCACTCTGCTTTTTATTTCTGCATTTACTTTGTCATTTAATTCATGTTACTGTTAATAATGTGCAGTGATATAACTATGCTATTCTTGCTTGCAAATGCAATTTTTCTTGTTTTTTTTTTCTGCCCATAAATGTATGATATTACTTTGTAATATTCTTGTTCTGTAATGTTATGCTCATTAACGTCCTGTATTTTTTGTTTGTTTTTTTGGAGCTTTTCTCCTCAGGTCTACACTGAAAAACTGAGCCTGTGGCTCAGCTGGACTAACCCAGTTAACAAATGACAAATAAATAAATAAATATTGGAGAATGCTTCCCTTTCATCCACAGACATTAACTTATTGGAAGGAACAGTGCAGATTGTGTTATAAAACAGTTTTGTTACCTTTGAAGGGCAATTTTATCACCAGATTAGTGGAGTATGATGAGGAGGGTAATGTGTGCTCCCATATATGCTAATTTTGCCTTGTGGTACTAGGGAAATAATTGTGTATTTTATAGATGCTGCTGTAACTAATGCAAGGCTTATTTCAGGTACCTCAAGAACCCACAGACTTCTACACCAAAGGTGAGTGTGCTACCTGTTGTGCCACTAACACTGCAAAATTCTAATAAAGCAAGTTTGCAATTTAGGACAAAGCACATTATTTGTTGTTCTGTAGACTTCTTTTTTTTTTTTTTTTTTTTTTGGTTACGCTGTGCAGCTGTCTCTTGTTTTTTTTTTGGTTACATATTGTTTTATGCAAATTCTGCATTATGCTAACCCTTATGTCTCTTACTTGCAAAAAGCTGTCTTGTTATAGATCATGTATTCACTGGGATTCACTTACCTGGGATGTGTCTGGATATGATCAGTTTTAATCAGCAGTCTTCCTTTGTAAACAAAGATTAAATAAATAAACAAATAAACCAACAAATGTGGATTGGGTGGTCTACCCTAAACAACAAGTACTAGATCTGAATTGAGGAGGTGGTACTGTAGTGCAGTATTTGTCAGGCTCAGCATAATGTCTCCAAGATGTTTGTTTCTGCCATGCCTGGCCTACTTTGGAAAGGAGGAGGCAATATAGAAACAGAGTTTCAAAAACAAAACAAACAAACAAAAAAACAAACACATATATGAGGAATAAATATGCAGACTGTATTTGTAAGGGCCAACTAAATGTTTTTGTGGATGAAGCATTTGAAAAGGTTTGTTGAAGCTCAGTAACTAGCAATGAGTTCATCTGCCACTAATGGTTATCAAGGGTAGTTAGCCAGTTATTTTTCCAGACAGTTTATGGAACACAGGCAGAAGGAAGAACTCAGCAGAAAGTTACCTCTGATGTGTTTAACTTATTCTCTGCCAACACACAAAATGAAATGTAAAAATGAAAGCAGTAAGGAACCTAGAGATAGAGACTTGGTCTTGAACTACCAACATGATGCCAGACACTGTGTCTAGCAAGTTGATTTAACTAAGCTTAAACAAGCTGTGTACATTTGTTACAAAGTAAAACAACCACATTTATGTACACTGTCTCTTCATAAGCTCATAGACAGAGCAAAGCTGAATCTTCTGTCAAGTGCTTTTTTACATCTAGTAAACTCATCTAAATGACACTAGAGAAAAAGGGGGGAAATTTATGGACTCTCACTCCTGTAGTCTAATTGTGACCATCTCCATCTATTAAAATCCTGGAGGCAGATATTACACATCACACCTGATTCGGTCGGTGGCGTGTGTGGTTTCTGACTGCACATGATCACAGGATATTCTGTATGTGCAGCTATATTTACCCTTCTTGGAGAGGGAATTTGATGTCCAAGCTCTGTCTGTGGAAGAAAAACATCAGAGTAAATGAAGACCTGAAAAAAGATACCAGCAGGAAACTAGTGATTATTCTTTTTTTTTTCTGATAATATTTTTATTGCATTTTAAATGACATTAATTTAAATACACAATGTAATATATATTTAAATAAAGTCTATACAAGAACAACAACAAAAAAGAAAAGCTATATACAATGTCCATAACAAAATCTGAGATGAAATACAATTCTAATACTTTTTTAATAAAGTTCTATAATTTAAAATTTGTAATTCCTTGTTACACACGTTTATTGCTAGACTAGTTTTTCCAATTCAAGGTAATGACATTTCTAGCAATGGCTAAGATAGACCATAATGGAGGCACTTGTGTTTTAGGAATTACTTCTGGAATTGAAACATTAAAAATAATTAATTAATTTGTTATATCACATTTGTCTGACCATAAATCCATAATAAAATTTCTAAATTCTTGCCAAAAAGGAGTAACTTTCTGACATTTTAAAACCATGTGTTCCCAATCTGTTTCTGGATTAGTATTGCATGTCCAGCAGTTTAAAGTTTCTTTTCTATAAAAGTTTGCTATTTTAGATGACGTTAAAAAACTTCTATTTAAAAACTTCCAAGTAAAGATTCTCCAATACAGAGAAGAAGTAGAGTTAATGACTGATCTCAAATAAAGTTTCTTATTGTCTTCTGAAAATTATTCCTTATTTATTTTAGTAGTATAATTCCAAATGGACACATCAAAATCTTTAATCACAGATCTCAAAATTTTATAGCTCATTGATAAATATGACTTATTCTTGTATTTAATATTGTTAATCTGAAAGAAAAATTCTAATATTTTTGGAATGGGCTTAGTGTTCATGTCTAGAATTATTTGTAGTTTATTATTTATGTATTCCCTAAGCGTCTGTATGTCTAATCAATTTTCACTATTTATATTATATCTAGCTAAGAGTAAGTTTGCAGAACAAATCTTATTCCCATCTAAACGTTGATACCAAAATTTTAAATTGTTACTCTCAAGACTCAATGTTATGTTTTCATTAAAAGATAGTAAATGGCCAGCTGAAAAAAACATAGGAAAAAGCAGAATTAATAGTTGCTTAACTAAATAATTACTCTCAATTACCACTTTAAAGTTATGCAAGATATGTTTAATTCCAGAAGTGCTACTGTTATTCAAGCAATAATATCTTAATACATAATATATTATACTTGTATTTGATGATTAATTATATTTTGTTCCAGTTACCATATTTGAGGACAAAATTAATTCATGCAGATGTTTCCAATTTGAATTGTAATCAGTATTTAACCAGAGGGCTACAATGTTAAATATAGCCGATTTGATTTAAAGCTCAATAATAGGGAAGCCTATACCATTTTCTCCCCAACAGGATACCTCAAAAATTTACTAATATAGTAATTTTGATAATCTGGTTAGATGATAATAGTAGTAATGATTGGGCAACATATAATATCTTTGGTAGCAGTATTATTTTTATTAGTATGAGCCCATTTTCCCTCAAGAAAAATGTTCTATTTCAATTCTCCATTAACTTTAAAATCCTATTATATAAATTTTTATAGTTTATTTGTTTTTATATCTATTCCTAGGTATTTAAAGGAAAACAATGGGATATCAAATCCAATAGCTCTATTTGCTGTCGCCTTAAGTCCCCCTTATGTGCTACAGGCAAAAAAAAAAATAACTGCAGCTTTAAAATAAAATCCTCTAAACTGTTTTACAGCTGAGCTTCCTAACTCTCCATACTATTTTAGTTTCTGTTTTCAAACCAAAATGAAAAACATTTAGCTGGCTCTTAAATAATGATGTCACATCTGCCATAGCTCCTCGAGTAGATCCCGGGACGTTTCTTCCCCCAAAGTGACGTAAACACTGCCTTATTTGCATGCTGTATAGAAGCCCCTGTGATCCTTCCACATTGTGATGTCATCGCTGCCTTGGCCAGCCCACTATTACCCTAATAAAATGGATTAGCTGCTGTGTGGAACTTCTTTTCTATCGAAGTGAATCCTGTCGGCTCCATTTCGTGTGAAGGACTCGCTAAAAGTTTGTATTGTCTGCATCTTCTCAAGCGTTGGGATAAGTCATAGTTAAGGTAAGTTTTCTTAGTGTATATAAGTGTAATTTTACAGTCCATGCGTTCCTAGCCGTGATATTTTTTCCTTTTTTAAGTGCACATTAGTAGACTTAATGCTTGTAAGTGTGGCACGCTGCTTTTAATTTGTAATATTGCTGCCGAGTTTTTAGCTTATTATTTATGTAGTTCTGCTGGTTTTTTGCATTTGTGTGCTCCATTCGGTTTTGTTTGTGAAATCGGCATCTGTATTCTCGAGTCAGAAGCTAGTGGGATGGTAAAATGTTAAGTATGTATTTTATTTGTTATTGGTAACCCAGTTAGCAACAAATTGTTTTTAGTGTAAGTTGGTTAGCAATACATATAAAAAAACACTCATTGTTTTAAGGTATTTTCTGAAGTTTTCGTTAATACTTTTAGTACGCTGAAACCACGTTGCCCTCAATTGCGCGTTGTTAATAAGGTCTGAATGGGACAGTAGTTGTATGCCTCTAATCTACACTTCATTTGGCGTTTCTTTTTCCGATCAGCGGCTGCATTTTTAAGCGCGTGTTTAACTGATTTACTGACTTTGGTGAAGGGCTGTCTGTGTAGATCGTGATATTGCAATGCTGGCAACAGATTGTGAGAAAGCAGTTCTTCTTGGGCAGCTAGTGAAGAAGAAAAGGCTTAAATCTGTGTGTGTGTGTGTGTGTGTGTGTGTGTGTGTGTGTGTGTGTGTGTGTGTGTGTGTGTGTGTGTGTGTGTGTGTGTGTGTGTGTGTGTGTGTGTGTGTCTGTGTGTGTGTGACTGCAAGGGGCAAGTGTGTGTGTGTGTGTGTGTGTGTGTGTGTGTGTGTGTGTGTGTGTGTGTGTGTGTGTGTGTGTGTGTGTGTGTGTGTGTGTGTGTGACTGCAAGCAAGGGGCAAGTGTGTGTGTGTGTGTGTGTGTGTGTGTGTGTGTGTGTGTGTGTGTGTGTGTGTGTGTGTGTGTGTGTGTGTGACTGCAAGCAAGGCGCAAGTGTGTGTGTGTGAGACTGCATGCAAGGGGCAAGCATGTGTGTGTGTGTGTGTGTGTGTGTGTGTGTGTGTGTGTGTGTGTGTGTGTGTGTGTGTGTGACTGCAAGCAAGGGGCAAGTGTGTGTGTGTGTGTGTGTGTGTGTGTGTGTGTGTGTGTGTGTGTGTGTGTGTGTGTGTGTGTGTGTGTGTGTGTGTGTGTGTGTGACTGCAAGCAAGGGGCAAGTGTGTGTGTGTGAGACTGCAAGCAAGGGGCAAGTGTGTGACTGCAAGCAAGAAGGCAAGTGTGTGTGTGTGTGTGTGTGTGTGTGTGTGTGTGTGTGTGTGTGTGTGTGTGTGTGTGAGACTGCAAGCAAGGGGCAAGTGTGTGTGTGTGTGTGTGTGTGTGTGTGTAACTGCAAGCAAGGGGGCAAGTGTGCGTCTGTGTGTGACTGCAAGCAAGGGGGCAAGTGTGTCTGTGTGTGAGACTGCAAGCAAGGGGGCAAGTGTGTCTGTGTGTGAGACTGCAAGCAAGGCGGGCAAGTGTGTCTGTGTGTGAGACTGCAGGCAAGGCAGGCAAGTGTGTGTGTGTGTGTGTGTGTGTGTGTGTGTGTGTGTGTGTGTGTGTGTGTGAGACACTGCAAGCAAGGGGGCAAGTGTGTTGCATTGTTAATAGCACAACAAGTAGTATACTTGATTTTGATGCAGAAGGCTGTAGGTTCTAGTCCCACTGTACATAAATGCATTGCTGATACTGTACTGTGTTGCAAAAGGGGTGGATACTGCACTCCTTTGTTGGTGAAGATACCTAGTAACTATGAACCTGTTATCAGTTTGCCATCCATTCCCTATTGCAGTATTACTAGCTTATCTTTTTTTTAGTGTAAGATAGGCAATTTATTCCTCAAGGGTAACAGGCATTTGAATTGTCGATGAAACTATGAAATACAAAGTTGCTTGCTCGCATCAACCTCTTCATTAGTTACAGATCTCTTTAATGTGGAATTTTTACATGACTTTTACTTCAGAGAGTGTGCTGATGTACTGATACTGGTGGACTGTAGAAGTTTGAGTAGACTTTTTATGATGGAAATGTTCTGAACTGGGATGTTTTGTTATTACTGGTGCATGCATTTTGTTTCATTGTTTACTGGAAAATTTTCAAATCAATAAACTTAAAAGACCCTCAAACTGTACTGTATTGGGGAATATAATTTAATACAATCAGGAAGGTGTATCAAAGAGCATGTTTCTGTTTTGTGTGCAAGGGGCCTGTGATTTGAAAACCGCCCAAACCCAAAGCTAATCTGCCACTGGCAAGATGTATTTTCTGTGAATGTGGGTTTCAATGCTGTTTCAGTGATTGAGTTTTCAAGGGCAGAGACATTTTAATGCCAAGTCTGTTCTCATTGTGAGACTGCATTGCTTTGTTTATCAGATATATCTTGGTGTTTGCGCTGAAAATGCAAAATTAAATTTTCAACTGAAGTCCAAATCATCGCAGAAGTAAAGCAGTATGCACATTACTGTTTATGGTAACTGGTGTGAAATAGCCAAGTAATGGTTTATTGGAATGACTGTAGGGCGGGAAGCTCCATTCGACCATGATTTTGTGAGGGGAGGAAGGGCACCAAACTGACAAGACAGCCCCGGCTGAACTATACCTCTCAACTGCCTTTATTTTTGAAGAATTAATAGATTTTTGCTTCTTATTTTTGGATTGTTCCTTTCAAATTTTGTGGTTTTCTGTCAAATCTTTTCGGAATAAAGTCACTAAATGAGACACTGAGTTTCAGCCTTCATAACCTTCAGAAAAATGCATGCTAAAGCAAGACCTGTTATTCGATCAACTGTCTCAGTTTATACGAGATCAATTTTTAGTACTGTTTAGATGTCCCCCCACATATATTTTGCCTTGTCCAGATTTCCTGCGTTAACAGGTTGCTAGGTACATGCAAATAAATTGCTTTATAGAATTAGGCATATCCCAACCTCTCAACTGTCCCTGAATTTGGCTCTAAATGTTGCTCTTCCCCTAATAATCCCTCCCCAGAAATGGCAATTTTGGAAGAAAACATGGAGGGTTTACAATTAATAAATAACTGTAATACTCCAGTTAGGGATTACTTTCATTTCAGAAATGCATGTCAATTTTTTTTTATTTTGTCAGCTGCTCAAGTTAGCAGTACTAATATTAAAAGGTGCCCCTTCTTTGACAGATTACCAGCTGTATTGTGTGACCATTTTATCTTTTTGAATCACATTTTTGGTCCATTTTACATAAACGTGTGGGGGTTTTTTTGGGACAATTAGTGGCAAATCATTAGAGACTAAAGATAGAAAAAATGACAGACATTTCAGTTTCAGATTTCATACTCTTTAGAAAATTCACACTAATGCAAGACCTACTATTTCATAATCTTTCTAAGTTTATAAGAGCAATAATCCTACTTCTATTTGTGCCTTTGTCCCACTTTTATGTATGGCTTTGTCCTGATTTCTTGCGCTGAGGTTCATAGGTATGACATGTGTCAGGGCCAAGGCTGAAGTTTCTACATCAATTGCAAGAGTGAAATTTCTTTGAATGAGGGTCTGAGAACAGTGGCAAAGTGTCATTTTCAAGGGCATGGGAACTGGAATGGCCAGCATGTTCACATTGTGGGACCATTGCTTTTGCCTAACAGTACCTCTGGAATGCAAAATCTGTAGTACTACAGTCTTGCCACATTAAGAGACTGTGCATTAACAGTACTTCAGTCTCACTGCACAATTGTCTGTATTCTCAACCTACATGTGCCTATTACCACAATTGGTTCAAAGGACACATAGGTCTACGTCTAGATTGGTTTTCTACCTGTGGCCTGTAATTCTTATGTTAAGTTTTAGTTCTGTTTTGTTGCAGTTGACCTTCCCATAACCATTACATTGTGTATTCTGGGTTGTCTGGAAGATCATCGGCTTATATTTCTGCAACTGCATTCTATGTGATCATGCTATGCCTTCTGGGCAGCTGATTCTACTTACATTTCCTCTTTTGTAATGTGATTACATGCCTTCTGATATACATAGTTATAGCTTACTTTGCCCATTACCAAACTGAAACACTGTCAATGGTGTCTTCAGTGAGGGTGATTGATTTTTCGGCCAGTCTGCTCTATACATATATATATATATATATATATATATATATATATGGAAGTATACATGCATGTGATATTGTGAACACTGAACACGTGTATTTTTTCTGCATTGGACAATTCTCATGCATTTCTTTTGGCTGTTTATTCTCTCCCACATTGTAACAGCTCTCATGGCAGGGCACAGTCAAAGTAGTGCAAGACAGGGATATCAATTTGAACCCAGGTATCGACCTGTAGAGCCAAGGAAGCAGCGCCGTTCGTGCAACAGTGATGAGAATGAACAGCCTTCTCCGGACCCTGATTACAGCAGTCTTTCAAGTATGACATGGTGCTTATATGGCAAATGCACAATGATGACCATGTCATGCGAATGCCTATGTTATGTGTCTTCCCCACGAGCAATTGAAAAATGGGCAGAAATAACTTCAGCATCGGATCACACTGCATACATAACTGTGCATCCACAGTTTGACTCAGCATGCCTTTATACACACATTTTACAAACGATATTCAGGCTTCTGTGTCAGCGTAGAGGGCATTACCAACCACCACAGTGGACAAACAAGTACGTTGTCTGGTTGTGTGTGTGTGTGTCTATGTATGTCTGGTTTTGTGTGTGTGTGTGTGTGTGTGTGTGTGTGTGTGTGTGTGTGTGTGTGTGTGTGTGTGTGTGTGTGTGTGTGTGTGTGTGTGTGTGTGTGTGTGTGTGTGTGGTTGTGTGTTTGTGTGTGTGTGTGTTTGTGTGGTTGTGTGTTTGTGTGGTTGTGTGTGTGTGTGTGTGTGTGTGTGTGTGTGTGTGTGTGTGTGTGTGTCTGTGTGTGTGTGTGTGTGTGTGTGTGTGTGTGTGTGTGTGTGTGTGTCTGCCTGTGTCTGTCTGTCTGTGTCTGTCTGTGTTTGTCTGTCTGTGTCTGTGTCTGTGTCTGTCTGTCTGTGTCTGTCTCTGTCTGTCTCTGTTTGTGTCTGTCTGTGTCTGTCTGTCTGTCTCTGTGTCTGTCTGTCTGTTTGTCTGTCTGTGCCTGTGTCTGTGTCTGTCTGTCTGTGTCTGTCTCTGTCACTCTCTGTCTGTGTCACTCTCTGTCTGTGTCTGTCTGTCTGTGTCACTCTCTGTCTGTCTGTTTCTCTGTCTCACCACAGCAATGGCCTGTATTTCAGGTTGTACCGGGTCGTGGCGTACCGTGAAGGCTGGGATTTGGAAATCGCATGGTGCTTCCCACTTGTGTAGTGTCGCGAATTTGAGCACAGTTTCGATGTGAAGATGATGATTCTTACACAGGATTTAAACATTTTGAGGGACTATGTATTTTTTTCAGAACACTGACATGTCGATTAAAGTTGTATTACTATATCTATGCATTGTTGGTCACAATTGACAAAAAGGCTTTTACTTTTCAAATCCTGTATACCCTACCTTATTTTGAAATTTGTGTACTAATAAAGTGTGTGAATCATTATGACTTGGATACTTAATGTTTCATGTGTGCTTCTGTCTACCATCGCCTTAAATTAACAGTGCTCTGACAGCAGAGTATGTACTTACAGCCCTTTTCACTGTTGTATATCATCATGGTGATTGTGTCTTTTTACAGCAATATGTACACAACTTGCAATCCTTGGCGAATGTCCACCAGTGCAATTGTTGCCATCCTTCCCACCGTGCAGCAAACTAAATGTATTTCATCCTCAAAGTGGTTTTTAATTCTGTACAGGTTCGGCCACACCACCTATGCAAGACTAATGAATCCCTAAGGTTTTTGGCTGCGGCAGAGTTACCATACAATCACTATATGCCAAGCTTCGTGATTTCATTTATTTGTAGCACAAAGTGTTTTTGTGGTAAATTCACCTGAATTAAAACTCCTTTAACATTGCTAATGTAAAAAAGTAGAGTTTTACAGTGCCCTGGTTTGAATCAGAGGAATTGTCGACTTCCATGTGTCATGTAAAGGCTGGAAGCAAGGATAAACTTTGATCGCAGAGCAACTAAGGTGGATGACTGTGACACTGACAAATGTATTTCATGACTGTCACATGAAGGCAGCCATTATTAAAGTTGGATATTTCATTGAACATCGATTCGAACCATTGAAGTCTTACAGGTTGTACCAATATTATCATGCAGTGTAACCAGTTTACCATGAATTAGTTGTGTGATTCCTGTATGTGATTTGATATAGTACTTTCTATTTTTATTAGGTTATCGTCAAAATGCCATTCTGCTTTGCAATCAACTGTAGTATGCGCCAAGACAATCTGCCACAGGGTGTATCATTCCATCGATTTCCATGTGACATCAACCTGTGTAGACAGTGGGTGATTAACTGTGGTAGAGATGTCGGTAGCATACCGAAGTTTGTTAAGGAAGCGTTGAGTAGTGCAAAGCCACGACATTTCCTCTGCTCCAAACACTTTGAGGAGAGCCAGTTTCATCTTGACTACCAGCAACAGCTACTTCCTGATGAGATGAAGCCCAAGTGTCCAAATCGGAGATTAATAAAAGGGGCAGTACCATCAATTTTTGCTCTTTCGACCAGCAAGACACGGACATCTTCAGTACATCGGTTGCAGCAGAAACAGAAGCAGAAGTTAAGAACATCAGTGGAGCACTGAATGGTTTAATCAGCCTACTGTCATTTGCTTAGTGGGATACTGGCACTGTATGCGTTTCAATTTGCAACAGTTAATGGATGTACTTTTCCATGCAGCTTATTGAAAACCTTCTGAGTACAATGCAGCCTACATTGCAAGACCTTGTGACAGAGCAACGGTCAGTCCAACGCAAGGTGAGTGTAATTGTATTGCCTCTTCAGCATACAAATCATCATCACTACTCAGGTGAATGTAATTTTAATGAGCCATACTTTTTGTATCGGTTGCAGAGTAATAAGCATGTCCAGCTACAGAATCAAAGGGATGCAGATAATGACACGTCAAGACACATGGTGGAAGACAGAATGGAAGACTGTCAAATGCGTCAAGAATAAGTTTTCTTGAAAACCTAGAGTAATATGTGAGTGTGGATAAGCATTTAGTCTACTGGTTATGTTATGGTTGTCTGAGTAATGAAAAATCTAAATGAAAATTTTTTTATGGAGTTCGTTATGAGTTCCTTGAATATATTGACTCAGGATCACAGCGATCAAAATGCTTATGCTATCATGGCAGAGATAATGTGTGTATAGTTTACTTTGTCATTAGTCAAGCATTGACTGATTAACACTTGTTATGTGATTGTAGGTTCAAGGCCAAGCTACTGATTTGTATGAAGAGGTAGTCGAAGGCATGGAAGTATAAGTAATGGAGATTGGGATTTGCAGTCAGAGTACAGTTGCATGCTAGACAAAGTTTCACCAAAAGAAAGGTAGCAGCATAGGAATTCAAGTCAAGCTAATGGACCTTCAAAGAGTACCACGCACCATGATTGATGCAGCTGTACAGGTTCCAGAAGTAGGAGTCTCACCACTGATAGAGCACACATATTTTAAAAAATCGAAGGTTGTATAAACAGAATTGAGTGAGGCCAGACCAGAACAGCACAGTTTCACTAATGCCAATCATCGCCTGAGTGAGAGTAGATGTCACAATGAAAAGGACGAAAGTTGCACTGAAGAGGCCACATGTAGCTCTAGTGCATACACCGCTGTGGAGATGACAGATTGCAGTACTCCGGTCAAGCTACAAAAGGACGTCCATAACATGAGCTTGCATAGCAGCTCCTCACCTTCTCAGTGGACAGATGATATGGAAAAGGATCCAGACTGGTTGTACACTTCTGACAACTTGTCTACGTCAGAGATGGAAGACACAGTGCTGGATCAGGACGAAGACGAGAAGATGGTAAGTGAATCAAAGTTCATTGTGTTTGAGTCCTGCCTGAATTGCGTGTTGTTAAAACTGACCTGTCCACAATGCCACACACCAGCCGTGGAACTGAGGAAAGTGAAGTTGGGATCCTATGTCTCGGTGAATGTATCATGCATTAGTGGACATGAAGTTCTGCATTGGGAGAGCCAACCATTAATAGGCCGAATGCCAGCTGGCAATCATCTACTGGCATCATCTGTACTTTTCAGTGGAAGTACATATGCACATATAGCGCGATTCAGTGCTTATCTAGGACTTGAATTTATAAGTGAAACCACATTCTATTCTATTCAACGAGAGTATTTATTCCCAGTTTTTCAGCATACTTGGACACAGCATCAGACTCGTCTGCTAGAAGATGCAATGGGTAAGGAAATAAGGTTAGCTGGAGATGGGCGGTGTGATAGTCCAGGTTACTCTGCCAAGTACTGCTGCTATAGCATGATGGACCTGGATTCTGGATTTATTGTTGATTTCTGTCTGGAGTAGGTCTGCAGAGGTGTATCCTCAGTGGCACTGGAGAAGAAAGCTTTTAAGAAGTGCATGAAAAACTTGCTGGATAAAAATGTTAATGTAAGCCTTGTGGTGACAGACAGACATCCTGGGATAATGTTATTGATGCGCACAGAATTTTCAAAGGTGGATCATCAGTTTGATGTGTGGCATATGACAAAAAAATTGACTACGAAAATCACTGAAGCTGGGAAAAGGAGAGGCAAGCAGGACTTACTGCAGTGGTGCCACAGTATTTCAAATCACCTGTGGTGGTGTGCTGAAATGTGTGAAGGGGATGAAGTAGTACTAGAGGAGAAATGGTTGTCATTGCTCTACCATGTAACTGACCAACACAGTTGGGATGGTGGCAAGAAGGTTTCCTGTTGTGTACATGAAGATGAGACAAAGTGGCTGGAAGGAGATGATGCCTGTCACAGTGCATTGAAGAGAATTGTTGCAAACAAATTTCTCATTAAAGATTTGAAGCACATCACCAAATTCTGCCACACTGGTGACCTCAAAGTGTTCCATGCATTACTATGCAAGTATTGCCCCAAGTTTGAGCACTTTAGTTTTGCAGGAATGAAAGCAAGAATCATACTTGCCATCCTGGATCATAATGAGAACCTTCATCGTGAGCAAGCAGTGGTGAGATTCCCTACAAAGAAGTCAGCAGCAAAGGGAGAGCTAAGGTATCGTGTGGTGTACCCGAAAGCAAAACAGGAATGGGTAGCCAAACCAATATTTGAGAAGAGAAAGTTTGACTACATATATGATCTGATGTTGGAAGTTATAAAAGCTAAGTGAGGCATCTTGGAAACGCAACCCATGTCTATACCTGACATACCAAAGAATATTGCTAGGTGTGAACGTCCTGAAAAGACTATGGTGATTGCTAGACATATTTCACGATTTGGTGACTGTAGTAAACATCCAGGTTGAAACAGCACATTTGCTACTGTGGACTGGGTAAGTAAATTGTGACCATTTTTTTCGATTGACCTAATTTGGACTAATAATATCCCCAGTTATTGATGGTAATGGGTGATACTACCCCTATACCCTAAATAGCTCACTACAGTTAAAGTAAATTAACTGTTTTATGTGGTTCTAAGCACTGGTACAATATGCAAGATCACCCCTTATTGACCAGTTAAAAGTGACACCCATTGGGATGCACCCGGGCATTCTGTACAGCTTCAGAGATCTTACTGGAACTGGCCCACTGGTGGGGCATACCTGAAATGCACCTGTTTGCCTTTTCCAACAGGCAACTTGGCTGGCATTGCAGCAGGAGAACAGAATAAAAGCCAGTGATAAGCGATGCCATCTCCACCTCTTGGCAGGGGAAATGTCTGCATGCTTTACCACCCTTCCCATTATTTGCAAATGTGCAGCTGAAAATTAAGTTGAACAAAGCATACATCTTTATGCTGACTCACTACTGGCCAAGACAGCACTGGTTCCCTCTCTTCGGTCAATCACGACAAGTTACCCCACTCAGTGGACCAACTAAACACTGGAGTGATCAGAGATGAACAAGGAAATCTTGCCTATTGAAGAGGAAAAGATTTTCCATAAGTTTTACAAGGTTTTTCAAGCCCCAGGAAAGTGACATCCATCTAATCCTGTCTTGTGTATTAACGGATACAGACAGGTGCATACTGCGCTATAAAAGGACATTTTTTCGATATTTCAGCTTGTCGCACCCTGGATGCACCGTTATCATACAGACTACCTTCAAAACCTTCAGGAAAGGGGTTCTCCATCTAAGACCTCATATGAAATGGACACCTACATGGGTTCTTTAACTATAAGTAAAAACTACTCAACAGAGCCTCCTTTGACCCAGATGTCAAAGCCTCACCTAAATGTTTACACATGAAGCAATAACATCTGATGGGCTGCAACCTCAGACTGGAGGGTTTCCCATGTAGTCGATGTAATGCTTTTGCTCAGGACCAAACCGTCCTTCATGGCAATGATGATTGACCTATTCCTGAACCAGGCCATACACCGACCCACTTTTTTTCCCCTAAATTGCAGGGTGATAGGAATAGTTATCCATACTCTGGATGTTCAGACTAATTGGGTTTTATGCTCATAACACAGAGTGTAAAACAGTTGAGTATTTTGTCTTTTTGCACTCCCTGGCTGTGTGGAAAGTAGTAGTCATACTGCACATTTCAGCCTCTTTTCTGCAAGGTAATTACATTTGGCTACCTGTACCATGGAAACACATTGCATGGAAGTATTATAGCTCACTACAGAAGAGCGATGGCCTCTTCAGGAGACTTAAGGAATGTGACACCAATGCTATCATTGAAGTAGCTAGTTGTTCCTTAGTTCAGACTTTATATAAAAAAATGCAAGCTGGACAAAATCACAATGGCCAGTGCTGGATTGGCCCGGGCTGTCCTCCACAGTTTCCTAGGGAAACATCTAGCAGACCAGATAGCCTGCATGGTGAGCTGCGGAAGGCAACCACATGGAATAGTACAACAGTGGAATCGGAGGACATCAAAGTTGTGTGAATTGTTACCAGAAAGATGTCCATGCCTTCCATGTTGCAGTATTCCTTCACACCCTCCCCATCCTGTGATTGTGCACTTGCTCCTGTGGGTGGCAGTGGACGGACTATGCCATTTGTAGGCCTGGCTCCTAATGGTGATTCTGTTATTAGGGCTGGTGTGTGTGGACATCAATTTTATAGCCCATGTTCATAGAGCTACACAAAGTGCAGAGGCACGTAGTACGGAAACATTGGAGTAGTGGCCATGATGTAGGCGAAAGATAGGGAACCACGTGTGAAATAATGCAACATGGCAGAGAATGACACTTATGTTTACAATTTTACGAAATAATTCTTTCCAAACTGGCTGTAAAGAGGGACAGTGATATGGGTTGATGAGACATGCAGTGGGTGTCTCCTCCACAGGTGGTGGCACATAGTGTAGAAGAAAATGTCCATAGATCCTGGTCTTTAAATGTGGTAAGGGTAGGTGACTGTGTTTGTGAGCATCTAACCAACATGACACTTCAGAGGAATGGTTAGGATGCAGGCATTAGAATTGTCTAAACTGGGTGTAGTTGCCAGGTAAGAGGATAAGAGCAAGGACTAAGGTAAGGTTTGTGGTAGAGGACATGCAAGTGGTGTGTGTGACACAAGATGCAGAAGACAGGACAAAAGGCAAACGGATATGCTGTAGCGACCCCCAACAGGAACAGCCAAAAGAGTACTTCCATTGCCATTTGAATACAGATTAATCCATTGCCATTTGAATACAGATTAATCCAGTCTTTAATGATTAGTTATTCTACAGTTGGACAGACTATCAGTGAGTTGGCACATATAAACTGTGAAAACTAAGAAGTGATGTTTGGTTACAATTTGATTCATGCAACAATGACTTTGTCTCTTGTGTTCAATACAATGTCTAACATGGTGCTATGATGAATTCATGTGATGTGAAATGGAGTCTACGAATGTGTTATGCATGGTTTGTGATGTGTAATTTTAACAGTTTTCATGACTTGATGAATAGAGTTTAACCGGATGACTGGTTCTTGAGTTGGTAATGGATGGAATCGATAAGCTATGTAAGGTAGAATTGTATTAATGCCAGTGTATGGACTGGCTATTACATGCAGTCACTGTAAATGTATCTTTTTGGCTTGAACTGTGAACGGTATGATTACAGTCCTGCACATTCTGCCCTTGGCAAGTGCCATGTACAATGGAATAACAATCCTGTCATGAAATAGTGAAGCATTCATGTATGGAGTAGCAGTGAGGGTGCAGGCAGTAAAGTAAGGCATAGGCATTTATAACAAGTTGGTCCGGTTGATGAAACACATGTAAATAAAAACCTGTTTCTTCTGCTTGTCGGTCATTTGGGAACAAGTAGCTAAGCATGCAAGTTGGCAATTTTGAGGTACATGGTATTCCTGCTGTTGAGCAGTTGGGGCTCTGGACAAGTACTAATAATTATAGACTATGCATACTGGTATTGTGAAGTGATACTAAATCTTTCTGAAATAGTGACGTGTATGTGTGCTGTTAGAATTAATTAAAATAACAAAGGTCAATCGATTGGCATAAGTTCTTGTGTAAGATCTGTCATGCTGTGCAGATGTAGATCAAGAGACCACTAATCCTGTGGAATGTCTTGTATTAGCCCGGATTTGCAGTAGAGGTTGTGTGAATGATGGAGCGGTATGGGGTTGTGTATGATTCCTTTTTATTTTTCGGCAGCTGGAGCTTATACAGTGTGTCTAGTAAGGACTGGTCCTTGGTGAATAAATGTCGGCATGTAGAGTAATTTGCTGGGCAAGCGTTGCATGTATCTGGAAGCCTGTTAGATGCAGGGGTGTAATGCTAGTGGTGATGTGAGTGGATCAGGCTGTAGATGCAGGGGTGTAATGCTAGTGGTGATGTGAGTGGATCAGGCTGTAGATGCAAGTATTGTGGCATGAGTGGACCTCTGTGATGCTGGCTACCTTGACGAGGTACAGAGGCTTTTCACAATAGTGCTGTGGGAATTGTCACTTTTGCACATTGTAAACCAAAAGCCAGCTTATCTGGATGTCATTTATGATGGATCAGTTGACTTCTGGTACATTTTGCAAAATTAAATGGTATTTGATTACTGTCGATTTGTAAGGTCCATTAAAATCATAACTGTTTCACAGGTGTCAGATCATCATTACGCTGCAGTCTTAATATACACAGGGGTATATTTATAGAGATAAACGGATAGAGTGCATACTTATTTGTAAATAGAGATACTGTAATTAAAGCAAAATATGTAGTAAGACCATGCATACTAACCAGTGAAATTCTGAGTAAACCATCATATGATGGAGTATATGTAGTTGATTTGGTTTGTAATTGTAGATGTGGTTGGAAACACAAAATTGCCCATTGCTGGAACTGTGAAAGTCCAGCAAAAAAAGCAGACTATAATCTCTCTTTTCTGAAGAGCCCTACCGATATGTAACAAAGTACAGGCAGAAGTACAGTAACAGCTACAAAAAGTAAGAGCATAAATTTGCAATGACCGTCCATGCGTAGACATTAACTGCATGTTTTTGCATAAGCCGATGTCTGGCACAATTAAACAGTACAACAAATTACAAGTGGCATGCACTACCATAATTTTTTTTTTTAATTATGACTCAAAAAAGCATGTGGGTGCTGTCATGCAAGTCTGTGAAATATTTCATGTTTATAGTGTATCATTTGTTAGCTATTTAAACAAACAGGAAGGAAAAATAAGTGGCAGTTTGATGCTTTGCAAAGCAGTGATTATTGCCAGTGCTATGTAGCTTAGTTTTAAATTTGACAGGAGTAGTGCAACAAAAAAAAGTCTCCCACTGTAAGGAGGGAAAGGCTGACAAGCAAACAGTACATTAGTCTGGACACCTGCTGTGAGCTGTCAATCACATGCAGATAATGGGTCAAATTACCCTTAGCTCTTTGACAGCTAGGGAAGGTAGATGTGAAGTGGGAGGGGAGATGCCTTGAAGAGCTAGATTTCAGCCTTCACAAAAGAAAGCAACTTAGCAGTTCTAAGATGAAAGAGCTATAAAATGCACTTTTCAGTTCTGTTCTGTAGCATTTGCACTGCTTGTGTTTGAAGTGGTCATTGAAAAAGGATAACATTTTAACCAAAAGTAGGGGAGGACTGCAGTGAATGCCTGTTAAGTCAATGAAGTGACAGCAGCTTAAAGGGGCACTATGCCGTTCTTTTTAGCTTGAGCAGTTTGTTTACATTTTAGCACTGTTTAAGTCACATGATCACCCAGAGGCAAGGTTTTCAAACTGCCTTCTTACCATACTGCAGGTCAGATTACACAAACTCTCAGCAGGGGTGGCTTTCTTAGAGGAAGTGTGAAAAGGTTACATTTCAAGTATGTCCTTTTCTGTTTACCTTCCCCCATCTATGGCAATTAGGTTAGCTGAAATACTGCATTTCACTCAGCTAGATAACCTGTCTTGTCACACTCAGAACTGTTGCCTCTTTAGCACTGAATTGCTATGTACTTTACTATGTACTTGTTTTGATAAACTAGGTCTAATAATTATTCAGGCCTAGGCAGTAGTATTTCTGTTTCATGTTTGTTACTACAAATCTTTTTTCATGCACTGGCAATTATTTGACTCGTGGCTTTCTGTTGGTGTTGCCTGCATTCAACTAGCTGCACTTTTATAATCAAACACATTTTTCCTCATTTTACAGCACAGTATTGCTTTGGCCGGTTGTGCTTGCAATAAAAACTGTCCAGTATCTATTCCTTGTTTATCACCCAACAATGACAGGCATCTTTGAAATGCAATCTAAGCGCTGTTGTAAATTTTTTTTCTTCATTAGCTCTTGCTGTATGTTATCCTTCAGACATCATAGCATCACTATTTCCAGTATTCAAATTGCATTACCATGGTTTTCTTTTTTCACTTTGTTTCTACCACTTATTGTGCTTCAGTGTTTTGAGCTTGTACACCTTTGTTGAAGGCTTGACTGAAGTGCAGTTAGTTTACACTCTTCAGCGTTTCACAGCTGAGGCAAATGCAGTATATGCTTTTTCTCATATACTTTTTATTACCACTACTAGCATACTACCATGGTGCATTTTTTATAACACATTAAAAATGTCATGCTTTGACCAAAGTCTCATGCCCTTGGTCATCCTATACCTTGACTGGTTATAGTCGCTTTTTCTGTATGCATGAGCATATATATGTATGTATGTATGTATATATGTATGTATGTAACAATCTGTCTTTGCGTTCTTGTGGTTATAATAAAATTGCCTCTACCTGTTTTACTGACAGGTTTGAAATTCAAGCATTCATGAATATCTATACCTTCTTTATATATTCTGCATATCTCATAATGCATGTCTTTTTATTTATATGCAGTGCGCATTCCTGCTTTACAAGTGCACTGAAAGGTTACTAGTCTACTGTAATTCTGTTGGTTTTCTCTAAGGGGCCCCTGCTGTGTCTCAGATTGTGTGCTCATCAGTCTACTTTCCCAGTTGCTGATACAGTAATATTTCCCACAAGTATTCATGTGTGGGTCTCAATATGTGCTTTATGTCTATCTCACTCTGTTTATGTATCTATATCTATATCTATATATATATATATATATATATATATATATATATATATATATATATATATATATATATAAAGGCCATTTCCCCTTTGCTTTCCCCTATTAACCTGGTGAACTTGGGCTAGGCTAATAGCCCTGGAGCATTTACAAGCCTAGCCCATAGGATTACCCTGCCATTGTGCCACCCAACCTGAGTTCCCAGTGCCTCTGTCAAGTAGAGTCACTGGAGTAATCCCCGGTATGAATTTTCTATTTCACATCCACTCGTCAAGATTTCTCTTGAAGAGGGCCAGTGAGGTGCTCTGTTTAACATGTATGGGAAGTCTATTACAGTGTATGGGCAGTCTGTGGGTTATGAACCTGTCCCTCCAGCATGTTCTGTTGATTGTGGTTATGAGGTTGAGGTCTCTGGAGCTTATGGTGCAGAAGGATTGGGATTTCTTTAGATGTAATATTTCTAACAGAGCCTGCTGAGTTAGACATGGCTTTGTAAATCAAGCAGAGATTGCCTGTAAGTAGGCAATATGAGACAGAATAGTTTGGAGTTTTTTGAGTCTGGCCAATATAGGACAAGTATTTAAGGGCTAGGATCCTCTTTGTGAGTTACTTTTGCAGCGTCTCCAGTTGTTGCAGGTATCTAGTGAGGTACATGCCAAATGGGGCATTGTACTTAATGACTGGCCTAATGAGGGAAGAGTAGAGGGAAACAATCACCTCCTTCTTCCTGGATGTAAAACCCTTAGTAATGAGATGTGCCACATAGAAGGACCTTCTTGACCACAGTGGCAATGTGGTGGTCAAAGAGAGGTTTTGTATACTGACAACCCTCTCCTCTTTCCTCCCAATACTCAGACTTGCGAGTGAATAGGGTTGCCACCTTTTCAAATGGCCAAAGTGGGACATTTTTGGGACAAACATCAGAATTTACAGGCTGACACATACCCACGGTCAGTACAAAGGATAGAACTTAACTTTTTTGCCTAAATAATAGCTTATTCTTGTAGCATTTTAGTTGCTTATTCTGTTTCTTATAACATTTAGGTATTTTAGATACAGAATAACTGTTTTATGCAACTATTACAAAAAATATAGGACACAATTATGTCCTACAATCTCAGGACATTTGCCATTTTTAATATTTTTTGTCAGGACACAGCTGCCCAAAGAGGGACTGTCCCTCGCAAAGTGGGACAGGTGGTAACCCTACAAGTGAATCAATTATATATCCAAATTGGAAGCCATGCACTCTCCAGGCAAGATCAGAATAGCTGGTCACGAGGAGAAGGTCGACACTTGCACCACACCACACCACATGGAACACATAGCCCTCCAGAACACACACCAGCACTGCCTTCAGAAACGAACACAAACCACACATCCATCTTCGTGGAGGGTCTCAATAAAAATCTATCCAAACAGCAGAGACCTCCAAGGCAGAAACACACTTTATCACCACAACACAACACTAATCATGGATACATAACTCTCCCTAAACAGTCTGCCAGTCAACCAAAGCCTCTAAGGCAAAACAACATGGCCAACACACTAGTCGTAGCTGACTCGATAGTGAGCCATGTTCATAACATTGAATTTCATAACACTGAGACCAGAACAGCGATAATTCAAAACATTGAAAACCCAGAACATTGAAATCTCTGAACATTGAAAGTGTGCTTCATAACACTGAAAACTACATTTCACAAATTAATAACATCCTGGACACCTACAACACCACCTAACAAACACACTTTCTACTACGTTTCTGCATGGGGGCAAGGCCCCCTGCACCCCCCATGTGAGGGCTCTGCCCCCACACCCCCTGTAAATTAAATATAATTAATATATATATATATATATATATATATATATATATATATATATATATGTGTGTGCCTGTGTGTGGATTTCTACACACACACACACACACACACACACACACACACACACACACACACACACACACACCTGTCTCTGAATTTGTACATGTCTCTCTTTATGTATACAGACGTGCACATGCCTATCTGTGGGGTATATTGCTGGATATATACACATATACATACATACAGTCATACAACCGGCATACAGGAGGTATTTTCACTAATGTGACAGTATAGCTGCTTCTAATAACATTGGTGTCACTGTCATTTTATTGCTAATTTTTCAAATACAATTTTTTTTCCAATTTGTCAGATGACACTGGAAAAGAGTATTAAAAGTGTGACTCATACTACAGTAACTACATACCCATACATAAAGAATGCTACAGTCTATGCTCTCTGCCCCACAAGCCAGTATATTGTGCACTGTGCAGGTTGTTAACATAATCACTACACCTCAAAGACCACCCACAACTGCGCTACACAGGCGCATATATGTTGAGGTTCTCAACAAAAACAAACACAAACAAAGGAGACCTCAGAGGCAAAAACACCAGAGAAAGTACAGTTGTGTACACTTCCTATAAATGTAGATGTTCGAGTATATTCACTGTTGCAGTCATCACATTTGGGTTATTTGCTTGCATTAGCCCTCAGTCGGCCTCATAAGCAAAGTGTTGGGTCCTGCATCGGTTGGTGTCTCTTCTTGTGTGACGTCAGGTCGTAATGGGTATAAAACATGCAGCCAATGCCATTACATCAGTTTTTCTTGCCCCAGATGTCAGGTGCCCCCTAATGGTAAGCAATTATATATATATATATATATATATATATATATATATATATATATATATATATATACATACAAGGTTATACCGCCAACAAAAAAGCAAATACACCAAAACGTTTTTAAGCATAGTAAAGGAGAGTGGAGGTATAGCCAAAAGAAGTCAGGGTGCTGGAGGGAGGGTAACCAGGACTGCAACAGTGAATACACTCGAACATCTACATTTATGGTAAGTGTACACAACTGTACTATGTTCTTCATCTTTCACTGTTGCAGTCATCACCTTTGGGTCGAATCCAAAAGCTAAGGATGGGAGTAGGAATTTAGATAGTATTAGGACCAGCGATAAGGCCCTGCAAGACTGCAGTGGCAAAGCCAGCTCTGGATTTAGAGAAATTGGCAAATAGTAATGCCTGGCAAAATTATGTACAGAACTCCAGGTAGCAGCTTCTAGGTTACCCTGCCAGGGATGCCTCTGATAAAGGCTGTAGAGGTAGATGCAGCCCTGCTTGAGTGGGGTCTGATCCCCTGTGGGATAGGTTTTCCATGGTGCTTATAGCATAAATGAATCCAATGGCCTATCCAATTACAAATGCTTTGCTTTGTAATAGCCTTCCCCTCTGTCCCTGCAACAAATGCCACTATCAGTTTTTCAGATTTCCTTAGAGGGTTAGTCCTGTGCAAGTGGAATCTTAGTTGTCTGCGCACATATAAGGAGTACAGTATCCGTTCCCCTTTGTTCTGTGAATTATGAAAGAAGGTTGGCAAATGAATGGACTGATTAAGAGCCACACTGCATACCACCTTGGGCATGAAGGAGGGATTGGTTCTGAGGGACACCCTGTCCACATGAAATATGATGAAAGGCTCCACTGCCATAAGGGCCTGTAATTCAGATACCATTCTTGCTCAAGTGATTGCTAAAAGGAAAGCTATTTTCCAAGAAAGGAATTTTAAATCTGCAGTAGCAGCTGGCTCGAAAGGAGGAAGAGTAAGTTTCTCCAATACAAAGTTAAGGTCCCAGGCTGGAGTTGGAGCTCTCCTGGGTGGTCTTACAATTTTTTGCCCCTCTGAGGAAGTGCTTGAGCAGTGGATGAGAGAAGTGGGGAGTTCCTGTGTTATAATGAGTTGAAATGGCTGAGGCGTGACTTTTGATGGAGGAAAAAGAAAGGCCCTTGTGGAGCATCTCAGTTAAGTATTGTAAATTCTGAGGTAAATTGTGTGCTGCTGTGCTCATCCCTTGAGATTGGTTCCAGGCACAGAATCTTTAAAATTCTTCTGCATAAGATTTTCTAGTACTAGGCCTCCTTGCCTATAAAATCTTATCCATCACTGGTTTACTGAGGGATGGTAAAGGAGAGATTAGGTAATTAGCCAGGCTGCTAGGTTCATAGTTTGAGGCTGAGGGTGCAGTATCTGGTTTTCCTGCTGAGACAACAGTGTATGGGTCTGAGGCAGGTGCCATAGGGCCAACAGTGACACACTGCACAAGAGTGGGTACCAGTGTTGGCGTGGTCAGTCTGGTGCAATCAAAATCGCCCTTGGTTTGTCCTGTTTGATCTTTAGTAGTACTTTGGAGAGGGGAGACAAAGCAGGAAAGGCATAAACTGATAGGTTTTTCCAGCTGAAGGACAGAGCATCCACTTTCCAAGCTTGTTGGTGGGTAGTCCTTGTGCAAAATTTGTCCAATTCATAGTTCTGGTGGGAGGCGAACAGGTATATATCTGAGCTCCCCCATTTCTTTGTCAATATGTTGAAAATCTTTTATTCCAGTTTCCATTTGTGTGGGTCCATGAGGTTTCTGCTTAGTCTGTCTGCCAGTGTATTTATTTTTTTGGGCAGGAATTCAGCTTGTATATGCACTTGGTAGCTCAAGGCTGTGTTCCACAATGCCATGGCTAGTCTGCAGAGGTGGTAAGAATGAGTACCTCCCTGCTTGTTTATGTACCGCATAACAGTGGTGTTGTCCATCTTTACCATTTATTGTCCTGGAAGAATCTGGTCCTTGAATGGTGTGAGAGCCTTCTGTACAGCTAACATTTCTTTTTGATTGATATGCAGGTACATTTGACTTGGGTTCCATTTGGCCTGAATGCACTTCCCTGCCAGGTGAGCCCCCCAAGACTAGTCTGATGCGTCTGTTGTTAGGGTTTGGGCAGCAGGGGGTAGAGTCAATGTTTGTCCCTTGTTTTGGTGGCATGGCTCTGCCCACCAAAGGAACTCCAGGCATAGGCAAGATATGATAGAAATCATTGCTTCTAGATCCTGAGAATGTTGACACCATAGGCTTTTTAGATACCATTGTAGTTTCCTCATATGCAGCCTTGCATATGGAATTAGAAGAATGCAGGAGGCCATGAACCCCAAGGCTTGCAGTATTTTCCTTGCAGATAGCAGCATTTTTGTGGCCACTAGTTTGAAGTAGATTGTCAAATGAATTTGTTTCTTTGGCGTGAGTAAAGCCATCTGTCAAGTTCTATTCAAGCTTGCTCCCAGGAATATAATTGGTTGCCAGGGTACCAGGTGTGATTTCTTTTCATTTGTGGTGTACCCCAGACAAATTAGCACCCTTTGTACAAAGTCCAGATGATTGAAAAGTATGTCCTGGCTTTCTGCCTGAATTAGACAATAGTCCAGGTATGGGTATATTTGAATATGTCTTTGCCTGCAAAATGCAATTACTGGAGCTAGGCACTTTGTGAATACCCTGGCCGCAGTACATAAGCCAAAGGGCAGTGCAGACAACTGATAGTGTGTGTAGCCTGCTTTGAAGCTTAGGTATCTTCTGCAAGATTCCCTGATTGTGATGTGCAGATATGCTTCCTTTACATCTAGTGTTGCCAACCAGCCATCTTTCACTAGCATAGGAAGCAACCGGTCAAGAGTCAGCATCTTGAATTTTGGAATCACCAAAAAGGTGTTTAGAGTAGACACGTCCAGGATAGGATGCCATGAATTGTCATTTCTGGCTACCAGAAAAAGTCTTGAGTAGAAACCTTGTTGCTTTTCCTCTTTTGGTACCAATTGAATAGCCCCTATGCTTAAGAGAGAGAGAGTACTTGCTTTTGGGCCTCTGCCCACTGATATGGGGGTAGATCTGGCCAACGGCTTGGGCTTGGTAACATGTGGAAGTGAAATATGTATCCTTGGAACACTATATTTAAAACCCATTTGTCCTGGGGAATGAGTTCCCAGTTCTTTGCATGCAGAGCAATTTTTCCCCCAAAAGGGCAGTCAGCTGAGAAGTGCTTTGAAGTTTTAAAAAGAAGTAATTGAGGCAGTTTACCATAGGGGGAGTTTTATTACTTCCAGATTTGGAAGTGGGGGACCCCCACTGCTAAGTCCTGTATGTAGCCTGGTACTGAAGCTTGTGTGTTTGCTGGATCTGGGTATGGACTCTGAAGTCTGGAAGAGGCAGTAAATGGCCAATTTTTAGAAGGACAATGCCTACTATGATGCTGTACTTGTAAGAAATCTTTAACAGTTTGCATAGATTTAGCTTTTTCCTCCACCGTTTTAAGAACTTCTTCTGCTTTGGTGCCAAAAAGGCGGTCAGGACTTAAGGTAGCATCCAGTAATTTAGCTTAAACATGCTCTGGCAAGGACTGCTCCTTAAGCCAAGCATGCCTTCTAGGTACAGACACAGTGACAGCAGCCCTGCAAGATGCCTCTAGTCAATCAAAACCACATTGCAACTTGTTCATCAGAATGCAATAAATCCTGTAAATCCTTATCTTCAGCACAATCAGGGATCAACATCTTTTTCTGTTTAAGCGATCCAGTAATATGTTACTGATACCTTAACATATGAAAATGGCAGCTTAAGGCTTAATGGCCAAAGTTACAGAAGTGTACACTTTCTTACCCCATCTATCCAGTGCCCTGGAGTCTCTATCAGAGGGGGTAGGATTTTTGGCTGTAGTAGCTTTAATGCCCTTGGGTCCCTGTGAAATGGTCTCAGGATCCACAGTAGGATTTTTCAAAAGGAACTTGTGACAGTCAGGAACCCTGTAATATCTATCAGGTTTTCTGGGAGCAGGAGGTAAAGAGTCAGGGACCAAGATAGATTCTGAAAAAGCCTCTTCAACGATGTCTATTAAAGGAGGTATGGAATCCATAAGCCTCTTTTTAGAATCACTGTAATCGTCACTTTCCCAAAGAAAATGCTCCCTGAGAGTATGCAAAGTTTCACCAAAATACAAATCCTCTGGGGGGGAAGCAGAGGGAATAGAGTCCTCAGCATCAGAATCCTCACAGGTAGATAAGGGTAATTCCTGGTCATCAGAGGAAACAGAATTTCAGAATCCTGGTCAGAAGTCTCATAAGCAAACTCAGTCCTAGGTCTCTTAGAGGGGGAAGGTTGGCTTCCCCTAATTAAAGTAATAAGGTCTTCAGACATTCCTTTAATTGTTTTTTTAGGCATAGAGGCCTGACCATGTGGTTGGGCGTCAGTTTTCTATGCATGGTTCGAGTTTTAGGCCTTCAAGAAGAAGATGGCATCAGTTTAATATGCAAGTCAGTAGGTCTGAATACACCCTCAGAAGCCAGTGCCTGCACAGTGGCTGCACACCCATCCAAGGTACAGATTTCCGCAGGTTTCACAGTTGAAGCATCTCGTGGCATACCATACTCCGAATGGGTCTCAGTAGAGGCCTGCGAATCTGAAGTAGTGGGTATCAGGGGCTGCGAAAGTGCCTCACTGAGTAACGGCTAACTGGCGAGTGGCTTAGGATAAGCGTCGTCATCAGCTTTGCACCTAGGTGGCCTGTCTCAGTCTTTACCTTTGCATTTTTTTGGAATATCGTTAATCCTGAGGCTTACCGAATACATATCAGGATAATTGAACTGAGCACCTAAATATTTAGAAGCGAAAATATACTGACGACAGATAAGGCGCAAAAACAACAGCGAGGTACGTCGTGGTCAGGGCCTAGGCAAGGAATACAGTACGAATGAAAATCTTTATGAGGTATTTGATTTCTACAATAAATGCAATTATTTACTTTTACTAACATTGGTTTAGAGCAAGAAAAAGTTTTCACAACGGGGTACTTAGCTTTTAGTTTAAGATTTTGGTTCTGAAACTCAAAAAAGAAAATTTCAGGAGTCGACTGACCAGTACTTGCATACTGCTTCTGCTTCGGGCACCGCACAGCAAGAAAGACTGATGTAATGGTGTCGACTGCATGTTTTATACCCCTGATGACCTGACGCCACGGAAGAAGGGACAGCAACTGACGAAGGACCCAAGACTTTGTTAATCAGGGCCAACTGAGGGCTACTGCAAGCAGATAACCCAAATGTGATGACTGCAGTAGTGAAACATGAAGAACATCTGCACAACCTCCACACCACATACCATGCGTACTACACATACTAGAGTCTCTCAACCACTAAGGCCTAACTGTAAACACAACATATCAGTTATAGGATACTCCATTCTGAGAAACACAGATGTGCCTGTAGGCAGGCTGTATAAGGATAAAGTCACTTAATTGTTTGTCAGGTGTCGGAATGCACCATATCACACACGCACTCAAGACTGTCATAGTCCATGTTGGCGTGAACAACTTGAGACTTACCTACCTGGACTATATGAAGAGAGAAATGATTCACCTTTCTGAATATGGGTCCCAGGCATGTATGTCTGTAGACTTAAGCAACATTTCACTTTCACCCATAATGATGCCTCAATGCCAAAAGAAAATGATTGACTTTAGCAACTGAATTAGTTTCTGGTGTACTTCGAGGGTGATCCAGCACCTAACAGCCTGTGAATAAATGATGTAGAGACCACAATGTTTTGCTAGACTAGGCCTGCATCTGTCTGACTTGGGCTTCATGCCTCTGCCAAAGACCCTTGCCTCCCACATACTGCATTTTTGAGAAAAGTCATGAGGTCCATACTACATTTCAACACAACGCAAATGAAAGTTCATGCTGCTGAACGCTAGGAGTCTAAACATGAAACTGAACTCATTGTAACCATTCTTAACCTTGGAAGGTGTGGACCTATGTGCAGTCCCAGAAACCTGGTTCAAAGGGGCATATAGCCCCCTAGCCTTACCTGGTTACTCATATCATGCATTCAGACCCATGGGTCTGGGCAGCCAACACAACGCATGTGGAGTTTCAATATATATGAAAGACACACACACACCTCTAGGCTCCTCAAACACTATGATGCACAGGAGACACTCCAAGTGCAGTTAACCATTGACAATACCCCCATTCAAAGTATTGCTGGCTACAGACCCCCATATTTGACTCAAGATGCCCACTCCACCTATCTGGACCTCTTACAATCTATCAAGATTCAACCCTTTATGCAGATCCTGGGTGACTTTATTTACACAAATATCTATTGGAAATACTACTCATGGCAGAACACAAATGACCTGAGGACAAACACTTCATGACATCCCGTATTCCTCACGTGTAAGGCCACTTATTCAGTACACGGCCAACTTCAGCATGTACCTCGCAAAGCACATGTAGCACCTGGAGACCACAGAGCTTCCTCATCTAGACATTCCATGGCTGCAAACAAAAAGCAATTTCCCTCTACTGGCCCCCATATTGTTTTTAATATTCTTCAGAAGTTCAGACCCAAACAGAGAGGCTGTGGCTAAGTTTATTGATGACTATAAATTAGCTACAATCACAGAATCGACAAGCAATGTCAGTATACTTCCTGAGAGACTAACACTAACCAGTGATTGATGCCAAAGTAAATAATCTAACTCAGTGTTATAAAATGCATTATCATCCCCTTTTGGCAAAACTGCTTTCCATGCAGACTACCCTATACATAATACCATAAGTAACAAGTCAGTAGTGAGAGACTTGGTAACACAACTTGACAGTAGGCTAAACTTTGACCACTATGCACGGTATCTACTGTGTAAAGGAAGTCACTCTGTGTCTCACACCTCATTAGCAAAGGCATTGCCTCTAGAGTGAAAGATATCATACCTCCCTTGTACTCAACCCTCACCAGGCCGATAGCAAAGTACAATACTCCCTTTGGTATGTCCCTTTACTGGCACTTGTAGCGACTTGAGAGACCTCAAGAGATTTCTAACCCACAAAATTACAGTGTCTCCACCACAGGTCATACATTGACAGACTGAGGTCACAGTCACTGTACTCCTTAGCGTACACACTGCTTACAGGCGACTTGTGCATGGCCTACAGAGCAATGTCAGATAAAAACCTAATGGAAATGCTGCACATCCACAACTCAAATGGAATAAGGCTCACTTGACCCCGGCACATAAACATTGCCTGTGACACAAATATCACCTGCTGTAAATGCCAGATATGTGTCTTAGAGGTTGCCACTCCTCTAGAATAGGTTATTTAGTCATATCGTACAGTTCACCTCTCTCACAATATTTAGGTGTAGGCTTGATTAATGAATGGGAAAACTGAAGTAACTTCACAGGGATTGCACCACTGACCCTCCGAGATATGGGCAGTCAATGCTAACTAAGAACATGAGTTTATGCTATATTCTTTACATTGTGTTTGTCTAGTATTACACTGGGTACACATGTCTAGGCTTAAAAAGGTATTTGGTTCAGCAGCCTAGTAACCACCTATGAACCTATCAAGTAACAAGAGTATTCTTGCCTTGAGTCATCTACATTTTTAGCGATGATAATCTTATTTGTGTGTTGGCACACTATCAAACTGCACTTCATGTTTTCCAGGGTAAATGTTGCCATATCCCTAACAATTTTGTGGGCAGAGGTACATCAGAGGAAGCAAGCACATCAGCAGGTGGGCCAGACTAATTACATGTAGACATCAAGTTCCCACTACATAGCTCGAGTTCTTCCTGGGTATAACAACAGAAGGCAAACTAGATACTCCAAACTGAGATTCAGACAACATATGTACAGTTCAAGCTGGCGGGCTCCAGGCTCAGGGGCCACAGTATGGTATGTAGTACAGTGCCTACCACATCACCAAACAGTGTGTCTACAACAGGAAGCCATCTCACACAATGTCATCATACACTCAGACTTGATAAGGACCAGTTTTCTGCCATGAGAAGCTTACCATGTTTACCCAGCTTCATGCGCAGACTGCAGTGAAGGAAAACAGTGGAGTGATGCAGCTTCTGTCCCAAGCGTATACTCCAGGTTCGGTTAAATTTCACGCTTATTTTGCATTGAGGCTGGTTATCATCTGCAATGGACACGGATATCATGGCAGAATATCATGATCTGAGAAAGATGGAAGTACAACACTTATGAAAGATAGCTGAATAATAACCTTGTGTACCACAACAAATATTATTGTGTGAATTGCATAACCTGGGTGTTACCTGTAAGCCACACATTGCACCTTGCAACAATACTTTGTGTTCACTGGAGCATAATGGATGTTTGATCTTCTGTTACCTTTCCAGTGCTCTTACATCGGAATGGAAATTTCTGTCTTATATAACACCTTCTGGAACCTGCTGACATTACCTGCGATATATTGTGTTACTGAAGGTGTAACATGTAAAATTTGTTGTCACCCCAAATTATGAAACTTACACTCCTGCTACACAGTGTTGTGAGCTGAAAACCCTTCCAAAATCCTTACTGTTGCCTACTGTGCATGTTGATAATTATATACAGGGTTCAAATGGCATATCCTGATAAGTACAGTTCTTGCTCTGTATGCCAGTCTTCAGCAGAGAAAGTGCTGTCCATCAGTAGGGTGAGTGCCCCATTCCGCCCCATGTCAATCTCTTACTGGTATGCAAAACACAGACCACCATCTTCTTCTTCTTTCAGCTTTTTCCCGGTTAGGGGTCGCCACAGCGGATCATCTGTCCGCTCATGATTGGCAGTGGAGTTTTACAGTATCGAGTTGCCAGCCCAGCGCCCAACCTTCCACAGAAGGCACACACACACACACTCTTACCTAGGGCCAATTTAGAGTGTCCAATCCACCTACTGCATGTCTTTGGTATGTGTGAGGAAACCAGAGCACCCGGAAGAAACCCACACAACCACAGGGAGGACATGCAGACTTAGCACAGGAGGCACCCCAGCCGAGAACTGAACCAGGTAACCTCTTGCTGTGAGGCGGTAATGCTAACTCCTGCACCACTGTGGCCACCCAAAACACAGACCACCATGCACACACACAGTTAAAAATGTAGTCTTTTATAGGCACTAAAAAAGAACATGACATGTCACAACAGATTACGGCCCCAATGAATTCTGTAGTTGTACAATAAACTTCCTATGCAGGTCAAGCAGTTCTACACATGGTCTGTATTATGTAATATTCCGAATGAATTGCCTCCAAATCCTAATTCCTCTTTGCATTATATAGCACGGTGCTTCTTGACCAGGGTTGACTTTAACTCTATCCTTGCTTAGTCTTAGGTGGCTATGCTTCTCACTGGTCCTTTGAACTTCTTGCCTAGTTTACACCTATGAACTTAATCAATCTAATATATAATTACCAAGTCTCTTACAAATGTGCATGCTGCATTTAGGATTCATATGCCGACAAAAACAAGAGTTTATTCTTGACAGCTTTGCTATGATCCATCTCATTAGATTGTCATTATATGCTCGTAACTATATACTACTGACCACAGACATTTGCTTACTATCATTAGTGTGGTACAGTCATCTCGGAACTGCACATGCTCTCCATGTCAACAATTACTGTGTAGTTTCAATTTACACACTGTGCTACTATGCATTTTATGTCCCATAAGAGTAACAACATACATATACACCCACAGCAAAGTACCTCTAAACAAACAGTAAATTGTTTACTTTAATCATTAACAACAATCACAACTATATGTGTACTGTGTCGACAAGTTACCATGAATTAAATTAAACTTATGTGCCAAATCATTTAGTTTATTAGCCTAATTGATTTATGAAGCTGTTTGTTTGCTTGTTTACTTCTTCATTTCAGCACAATAACCAGGCAAACTGGTTGGCTGTTACACATTCTTGACTCAAAACCGAAGCTGCATGGTGTAAGACACATACAGAGAATTGTAAATGGAGTACTGAATTATAACACGTTCTGAAAGCATGTGAAACCTCTTTGACAAAATGCTGCAGTGCTATTGAAGCAAGATGCTAGTCGATGAAATATAAGAATTGAAAATGAGGTCAAACTGTAACTACCACTTTGCTATCAAGATTGTCCTTATTGTTGTTTCCTAAATTTTTGTATGTATGTATGTATGTATGTACATATGTAAAATGTATACATATCAACAAGCTATTTTCATAGAGTGCACATCTTAAGTTTAGATGCATTTTTTCATTTATTTATATTCTTGTACTTTGATGTGAAATATTGTTGTTTTGACACACAAGTATGTATTCTGGACGTCTTGCATTGTTGTCATTCAGCGGCAAAGTGTCACTTTGCAACAAAGTATCAGACTCGCTTTTAATTGCAAATGAAAGAGTTCCAGTATAAACCTGTAACACTATATAAAAGAATAACTATTTGTGCCTAGCTATGACATTTACAAAACAGTCAAATTATTAAAATTATGACTTCACTTTGGAACTTTTGGTCTGCTTGCTTGTTCACTTTGTAAAATAAATGAAAAAGCGATTTGAAATGGAATGTGTGTGTCTGTGTAGTAACTTATGTCTGTCGAAAGTCTACTCGTGAGTTAGAAACAAAAACTATGACTGTGCTGTACAGGAATATACATGCAATAAAATCCAATTATTTTCTTGTAATTACATGAAAGTTCCATTTTTATTGAGGACATACCTCTCAGACTTATAGTCCAGAGAGAAAGGCCTTGGCATAAACGTGTCATTGGCTACAGTAGTTACCCATGTGCAAGATAGAGCAGAGGACAGTAACTTTACTCTACAGAGTGATATTACAACAATTAGGTACAAGCAGAACAGAGTCCGTCTGACTCGAACATGAATATTTACTCCCCAGGAAATAAACTCTACAACTTATAGCCAGTGTTTTTGAAGATCTGTCCTTACTGCGCTCTTCCAAGATAAACACACTACAGCAATGAGCTGTTATAAGAGCCCAGGGTATGTCCTCAATGGTTTGAAAAATGATCCCTCAGACACACTACAATGTCTATTCAGCAGTAGCAGCAGCAGCAACCTCCAGGCAGGCCTCATCCCTAGGGATTGCGATACAGCAAAGGTCATCCCTCTACATAGAACTGTACCATGAACAGACACAGTGAACTACAGACCCACAAGTTGGACTAATCGCATTCAAACAATGCACCTATCCCAGTTAGGTTTTGTCAAGGGTAGGTCACAGCTGCTCAATCCAGTGCACTACGTTAACAAGTCCACTTGAGCCATTGATGATGCACAAAAGGTGTTTACTGTCTACCTCTAGCTGGTAAAGGCATTCACTATACTGCCTCACTAAGGTATTATAGTCAATTACAAAAATGTACACACAAATCCCTATGTAACATGATGGATAGTCACCTTGTTCATGTGTAAGACACGTAGTATCGCTGGGTGAAGACACCTACAGCAATAGGTCCATTGTTACTGGTGTTCCACACACCAATCAGCACTTGGACATCTCCTGTTTGTAATAACACTTGGGTGAAGTCATATCAAATAAAGAGTGTATTGGGGTTAACAAATCTGCAGATACCTGAAAGTTGGGTGCACCGACTGGTTACTCCAAAGATAAACATATTGATGATGAGGGTCTGACAGCCAAGTAACTAGTGCTTGAAACATAAACATAGCTAAAAACCCATTGCCAGACATTGCATGTTTATAACACAATTTATAACATTCTTAACACTCTGCTAGGAGTAGACCCACTGATAATGCGCTTTCGAACTCTGGTTGACAGTAACCTCACCTTTGATCAGCATGTGTCCACAGTGCTGATAACATCCTTCTATGTCAGGCAAGCGACAACTCATGTAATGCCATCCAGATCTAAGGAGATCATAGTCCCTCTAGGTTTAGCCCTCATTCCACCTATAATCGAGTACACTATACTCGTTATCATGTCACCAGATCTAAGGAGATCATAGACCCTCTAGGTTTAGCCCTCATTCCACCTATAATCGAGTACACTATACTCGTTATCATGTCACCAGATCTAAGGAGATCATAGTCCCTCTAGGTTTAGCCCTCATTCCACCTATAATAGAGTACACTATACTCATTATCATGTCACCAGATCTAAGGAGATCATAGTCCCTCTAGGTTGAGCCCTCATTCCACCTATAATCGAGTACACTATACTCGTTATCATGTCACCAGATCTAAGGAGATCATAGACCCTCTAGGTTTAGCCCTCATTCCACCTATAATCAAGTACACTATACTCGTTATCATGTCACCAGATCTAAGGAGATCATAGACCCTCTAGGTTTAGCCCTCATTCCACCTATAATCGAGTACACTATACTCGTTATCATGTCACCAGATCTAAGGAGATCATAGACCCTCTAGGTTTAGCCCTCATTCCACCTATAATCGAGTACACTATACTCGTTATCATGTCACCAGATCTAAGGAGATCATAGACCCTCTAGGTTTAGCCCTCATTCCACCTATAATCGAGTACACTATACTCGTTATCATGTCACCAGATCTAAGGAGATCATAGACCCTCTAGGTTTAGCCCTCATTCCACCTATAATCGAGTGCACTATACTCGTTATCATGTCACCAGATCTAAGGAGATCATAGTCCCTCTAGGTTTAGCCCTCATTCCACCTATAATCGAGTGCACTATACTCGTTATCATGTCACCAGATCTAAGGAGATCATAGACCCTCTAGGTTTAGCCCTCATTCCACCTATAATTGAGTACACTATACTCGTTATCATGTCACCAGATCTAAGGAGATCATAGTCCCTCTATGTTTAGCCCTCATTCCACCTATAATCGAGTACACTATACTCAAGTATCATGTCACCAGATCTAAGGAGATCATAGTCCCTCTAGGTTTAGCCCTCATTCCACCTATAATCGAGTACACTATACTCGTTATCATGTCACCAGATCTAAGGAGATCATAGTCCCTCTAGGTTTAGCCCTCATTCCACCTATAATCGAGTACACTATACTCGTTATCATGTCACTCACCGGTCCTTTTCAACAACTACAGTGCCCACACAAATTACTTGTGTAAAGAATGCAGGGTGTATAAAACATGTCATATGTATAACCCCAAACACACTTGTCCCTGTACTCAGTCTCCTACAGACTACTGACAGCCAATCTATACCTAGGCACCAAGGTCTTCTCATATCCATCCCAGATGGTTATGGTACACATTCACAAAACAAACAGCACAAGAACTACTCATTATAATTATCTACAACTCGTCTGTGACATACGCAAAACATGTCAGAGGAAGAGGTGTGTGTTTCACCATTTAGCCTACTCCAGGAAAAATAATACCTATTTATGTGAAATATACTGCTTCTTTAAGCCTATTCCAATAACTTTTACCCCAATGTATGGGAAAGTATAATTTCTCCCATGCTTGTCACTTCTGTCCTTTATGCGCAGCAGCAGCTTATACTAGTTGGAAGGCACAGACATACACCAAAGTCTTTCTAGTTATTGGCCATTGAGAGTTACAAAAACAGGTGCATGAATAGCCAGGCTTCAAAAGGCTCTAGGGCCATTACACTGGTAACTGTCAATCATTAATTCTTCTAATGACTTACAAGGGCATGACATACTTTTCCTTTAAATTTTGTGCAACATCAAAATTCTATAATCTATTAATACATACAATAAACAAAAGCAGCTATACTGGAATGTAGTAAAAGGTAATAGACTGGTTATCAATGTATGTTTTATTTTTTTTAATCAGCTACAACTTAATAGGATTGACACTGTTGTATACAATGTATTCTATATAGCAAATATCATGGGCAAAACAATGTTAAAATAAAAAACCAGGACACCTGGGTGCACAACTCCCAGGATAAAAAAGTCCACAATACTCTTAGGCCCAGTGTTTCCAGGAAAGGAAAAAATGACAGTGTAGAATCTTGAAGATGCAGAAACATACCAACATTGGTGTTAGGTGCCATTCAGGTGGCAGCTTCCCCTAGCCCATTGTCCTACAAGGTATTAGTCCATATAAAATTGATACGCTACAAAAGAGCCATACATCTGGTGTAGTGGATTAGTCAGGATAACAAATAAATTATAAACTGTTACTATTATTCAAGAATCCAAGAATTTCCCGTTATCTATGCAAAGGAGAAAGATAAACTATCAATACCATTAATCTTCTCCAAAGACATTTGAAGATAATTGCTGGCAAAGTATCCAAGTATGTCAACTTTCACAGCACAAACAATAAGATCACTGAGGGTGAATGAAATACACAAGATTACTATGTGACAACTTAAACAAATAGAAGTAGAATTTATCGAAATACTTCCAAAGTGAATGATTTAGTGTAAAAGGTCTACCACAGTATACGTCACAGCATCACGGAGCAATTATTCATCAAAATTAGGAAGCACTCAAATTAAGAAATATAGCCATGTGGAAAGTATTATGATACTCTGCATTTGTAATCATGTCAGCTCCCTCACATATCATCTCCCTTCATTTAGTTTTTATTGTCGTTTCGGTTTGTCATTGGTTAGGCATCGCCACAAAAGAACTCCAAACCACTAATCATTGGCAGTAGATTTTTATGGTGCCATGTTGCCAGCCCAACACGCAACCATCAGTGAAGGCACGCCCATTCAAGCATGTCTTTGGAACGCCACTTGAACATGCGGAGGACATGCCGACAACACACAGAAGGCACTCCAATCCAGAATCGAAAAGGAGAACCTCTTGCTGTGAGGCCACAACGCTACCGCTGCACCACCGTGGCATATCTTCCTTCAGTGGCATCACCAAATGCTGGTCTGACATTATCATTGTACTACCCAAGAGCACAAGTACATGACACCAAGGTTGAGCAGGAGACAAGTTCATCACGATAACAAACTGTGCAGGTGATGACACTACTGACTCAGATCCTTCTCAAAGCAACACCACTCGGAACTGTTCCATTGGGTGGCAAATGCCAGAAAGCCATCGCTAGTTATAGCATTCTGGTTTTCATATTGTTATACTTGCTAGCACCATACCACACCACCCCATGGCTTTATTATTATTATTAACATGCACAATGGCATGTATTTTGTCAATCTTATCATACATTCATCTGAATTCTCAACACTTCCTATCTCCCCTAATGTTTGCATGCCATTGCTTGCTAATATCCATGCTAATACACAGTTATAACTACCTGTTGTGGTTGTGATATCTACAGTTGAATGACTTCCTATTGTGTTCCTTGTTTTATTCCATTGTTATATTTTGATTTTTTAACTTTGTTCCAACAGCCCCTTGGTATCAGTCTACCCACAGTTGTACGCACATGTATATGAAAATAAACAACAGTCCTGCTATACACTTGGATATCTGATGAGAAATAATACGTCTACTACACTGTGGTGCTTATGGACCTCAGCCAAAAAGAATGCAAAACCTATATTTAATTATAAAAGGGCATATGATTTTATTATGAATAGAGAAACACCTACCTCCTGTGGTGACGGCACCACAGTGGTATGCATAACAGTTAAATGTCTGTCTATTTAATCCCCCTGTTTAATCTGTTTAAGTACTTTGGAATAAATGCAGCTACTGATTTTATGATAATTAGACTTGGTAAATGCTACCCACTTAATGCACAAAGTAGGACTCATACTGGTGTAATCCACATTGTCCCGGAGACTGTCTGCAGCTGAATGCAGTCCTCACTCAGAAACCACAGGGGGTTGCTTTCAACTGAAACAGGCTTCTATCAAAAAAAAAACATCTTTGAAGCTGGGTACCTGGGAAGGTGATTGTATTTATCATTCATTCCCTATTTGACACTTATCTCATACTCTTTTTTTGCATCTTTCTGTGTAACAAAAGGTTTCTGTAATTAGCCCTGTTGCACATACAAGGGGAACTGGAAATTCTGTCTCAGATAAACTCCATTTACCAAACAAGTAACAGTGCCTTAGATCTGGCTGCTTATCATTTCTCACCCACCACGCTTTCACCATTCCATATTGCATCTCTGTCCCAGAATGTATGTTACATATTACACAGCCATCAACATACATAGCATGGGCTAGCTGCAACATTTCATTCATTCAGTTTGATATCATATTCCGACAAAGAGTTATTCTTTAATATTTTTCAGTTGCTTGCTTTGTTTTGTTGTATATTTTGACAAATGTTTGGCATGCGGTACATTTATACTCAATATAAGTCACACAATCTACTGTTAACCTTCCATTAATAATCTCACCTATAGAATGAAGAAACTGTTCCGGAACATGGTGTAGTCCCAAGAGTGCTAACACTCCCTTCTTCACCTCAACAAAAAATTTAAATACCTCATCAAATCCTCGAATGCCAGCTATCATAGCTGAATTGCAGCAAACACTAAAAACAATAACCAAACCTTCTGTACCTATATCAATAGCCTCCCTGTCAATACCCACATATTGTTCTAAGATAATCCACAACGGCAGCTCGTATACTGAGCCAACAGATATTGCCAACACACTGGCAGACAGATTCAGTGCCAACTATACCCCTCTCTCCACCCCTAAAGCACAAATCACAATACCAGAATCATGGCAGGCACCAAGCATTACTGTGGCACAGGTTGCATTTGCATTGACTAACGACAAAATTACAACTTCCATTACACCCAATAACATCCATGGCTGTGTTCTACATAAACTACAAAGTGAACTGGCACCATATCTGTGTGCCCTCTTTAGTCACAGCCTCTATTCAGGTTTTGTCTCTACCGAATGGTACACTGCTGCAGTCATCACACTACAGAAAGGGAGTGAATATAGACCCTGGTAGTTATCAACTCCCCCTTAGCCTCACACACATTTCTAAAGCTATGAAATGCATTGACAAGGACCTGATTAACCAATATTTTTGAAATCTCCAAATGGCAGAACACATGCAATTTAGCTTTCTGAAAGGGAGAAATCATGCCTGTTATACCTGGTTTACTTCTCTACATAAAACACCAGTGCTGTGGATGAAGGTGAGGCAGTCCATACAGCCTACCTCCATCTTGAGACAGCCTTTGATATCATTCCGCACTGTGTAATTATTGAAAAACTCACCTAACCAGGCATCTACCTTTATATCACTCAGTTGGTTGTAAATTGGCTCACAGATAGAAGACACTGCGTAAAAATAGCAGACTCATAATAAGGCTGCCAACCAGTCATGGGTGAAATTCCAGACGTATCGCCAATGGGTCATCTGCTGCTCGGCATCTACTTCTCATAAGTACAGGCCTACACCAAGGCACTCGGGGTGACAAAGTTCGCAGACACTTGCAAGTTGTGAGCTACTAAATACACGACTGATGTTGACATCCTACAGATAGGCCTTACTGACACCACCAACTGGTGTCAGACCCATGGCCATAAGCTCAGTGCCAATCAATGTTTCGTCATCCCATGATTTACCACATCGACTAAATACAGAAGGCATTCTAAGAGATATAGAAACACAGGTTGACAGCAACCTCTTTTTGTGACCACCAGATTGGCACAGCGATCAGAAAGTACTATGTGGCGCATCTCATTACGGATGCTTTTGCATCCATGAAGAAAGAGGTCATTGTCTCCCTGTAGTATTCATTCTTTCCAGCAATCATCGACTACAATTCCCTATTTGGCATGCTCCACACTAGACACCTGCAACAATTGGAGAGGACACAAAACTACCAGATGGTATAGACTCCTCTGCATCAGAATCCTCATAGGGAGGTATAGATAATTCCTGATCTGAAGAGGAATCAGAAGAAATAGAAACCCTATCTGAAGATTCATAATCATTGTCTTGCCTAGGCCTCTTATCTGGAGGGGGATGGAAAACCCTGATCAAGGTAATAAGGTTTTCAGCCATTTTGATCATCTGTTTTTGAGGCATAGAGGCCTGTGCACGTGGCTCATGCATCGTTTTTTTATTTTCCGGAGTTACTTTTGTCTTTGGTTTTGCATCTGTCGTCGGTTTGATGCTCAGTGGCTCCGCAACCATCTGATGGAGATACATCCATGGGTCCAATAGTTTGAGTATGTCGCGAAATGCCGGACTCCACATGGGTGTCGGTAGGGGCCTGCGACTCGAAAGTACCGGGTATGAGGGGCTGTGTAAGCACCTCACTGAGTACTGGCGAAATGGCGACTGGCTTAGGAGAAGCTTTGTCATCACTTTTGGAGCTCAACTGTCTCTCTCTGTCCTTTTCTTTGAGTTTTTTATGTACTCCGATAGTCGCATTGCTATCCGATGACATTTCTGGGTAGGTAAATCTGTTTCCAAAATACTTTGAGGCAAAAATATATCTGACACTTAATAATGCGTTGGTTTAATTTAGCAGAAAACTGACAGCCAGGCATCTTGTGATCAGGGCCTAGCCAAGGAATACACTATAAATGGAAATCCTTATGAGGTATTTGCTTCCCACAAGTAATACAATTATTAACTTTTTCTGACATCGGTATGGAGTAACAAAAAAGTTTCACCAATGGTGTACTTAGCTTTAGTGAAGACTTCGGTTCTGAAACTAAAACTCGAATAAGTCAGGAGTCAGTCGACCGGCACTTGTGAAATGCTTCTTCTTCGGGCACCGCGCAGCTGGAAAGAATAAAGAAAATGTCGTCGGCTGCTTATTTTATACCCCTGATTACCTGACATCATGGAAGAGGAGACAGCAAGAGACGCATGACCCAGTACTTTGCAATTTTATTTTATTTTATTTATTTATTTTATTTTACATTTGTTTACCGGGCTAGTCCAACTGGATATATTTCCATTTTCAGCAGAGGCCCGGGGAGAAAAGCTCCACAATTGGGTTAGTACAACAAGTAATTCAATAAAAGATAGCAAAAAAATACAGCGATTAATAAAAAAAGTACATACAGAATTAAGGTGAAAACAAAAATTATATGAGAAAGTTTATGCTAGAGAGGACATATTACTTCTATTTACAGTATAGGAGTAGGGGAGTTAAACTTAGTAGGATATTCAAAGAGAGAAATATATATAAGCAAAAGAAAAAAAAATGTAACCAACTAGAATTATTAATTAACATGAAACAGAGACTAACAAAGGTATTAGGAGCTAGTTTTTCAGATGGGAGAGGGTCATAAGATTAGTCAGGATTGATGCATGGGCATAGCCAGAGAGTCTTTAGGTGTTGTTTGAGTTTTTGTTTAAAGAGGAAAGGTGATGTTATAGTACTTAGAGTGGTAGGTAGTGAGTTCCAGTGTTTACCTATGGTGTTAGAAAAAAGTGAATCGCCCGCAATGTTGTTGGACTTAGTTAGCTTCACAAGAGGTTTATTAGAGGAGCGCAGTGAATTTAGATTAGAATAGGGAGATATACGATCTGAAAGTATGGGGGTATTTTCAGGTTGGTAAAATAACCTGTGTATAAAGGTAAGTTGGGAGACTAGTAGGGTATTGTTCAATTCTAGCCAGTTTAGTTGTAATAGATTAAGACAGTGGTGAGTTCTAAATGGATTTCCAGTAGCAAATCTAGCAATGCTATTGTATGCATTTGCTAGTTTAGTAAGTTTTTTTTTCTTTAAGTTAGTGTAAATGGGAGAAGCATAAAGAAGAGTGGAAATAAGATGAGATTGAGCAAGTGTAACTTTAGCCTGTGAAGATAGAAAGTTTTTAATTCTAAATAAGGAGCCAAGTTTTCTATTTACAGTTTTGATAGTGTTATTAATGTGGTTTTCAAAAGTGAGGTTATTGTCAATTGTAATACCTAGGAGTTTAGTGGTAGAGTCAGGGACTATGTGTGTGCCATTATTAGAGGTAATAGAGAAATCAGTGAGGGGGGACTTCCTATTAGGTCTGAAAAGCAGGAGTTTGGTTTTGTTGGCATTTGAAAGTAGGCAGCGTTTCAAGAACCACGCCTCAACTATGGTAAATATGTTCTGTGTTAGGGTTTGTAGGTCAGAGGAGGTATTGGCAGACCAGATGAGAGTTGAGTCGTCTGCATATTGAATGCATGTGGCTTGAGGTATTGCTACATGTAAGTCATTTATGAATAAAGAGAAAAGGAGGGGACCTAGGATGGAACCTTGTGGTACTCCAAGAGTGACTGGCAGAAGAGATGAGAGTGTGTTATCCCAGAGAACAGCCTGTTGCCTGTAACTAAGGTAGGAGGTAAACCATTGAACCGCATTGGTATCAAGTGAGAGAGATTCAAGGGTTTTTAGGAGCAGATGGTGGTTTACCATGTCAAAGGCTTTTGACAGGTCTATGAAGAGTGCAGATGATAGGATACTATTATTGCGGTTTTTATTGATACACTCGGTAAATGATATGAGAGCTGTGGTAGTGCTATGAAATGGCCTAAAGCCATGCTGGCATTTAGCTAGTAAATTGTATTGAGTTAAATGGTGCATTAGCTGATGATGAATACATTTCTCCATTATTTTTGCAAGGGGAGATAGGAGAGCTATAGGTCTGAAGTTAGAATACTCTTTTGAGCTACCTCCTTTATGTAAAGGGATTATGTGGGAAACTTTCCAGATAGCAGGGATGGTTCCTTCTGTTATGGTTCTATTTATAAGGAGGGATATAGGATAAGCTATTGCTTCGGCTGCTTTTTGAAGGTATTCAGATGGTAACTGATCTGCTGATGGGGTACAGGGTTTGTGTTTTAGGATGAGTTTCAGGATGTAAGAAGTACAGACAGGTTTTATTTGAAATATGGAGAGAGTTCCAGGTGGACTGGTGGGGTGTGTGATTTGTCTATAGAAAGTTTGTTTGCTAAAGACTTAATGGTGTCTGTGAAAAAGGTGTTAAAGGCATTGGCAGTTTGGTCTGAGGTATACATTTCAGCCCCTGATGGTAAGGGTGTACTAGAGCGGCCTGGGTGTAGGAGAGAATTTATGGTTGACCAGAACCTCTTGGGGTTATTTTGGTGAGTTTGTTGTAGTTTACAGTAATAATTTTTTTTGTCCAAAAATACAGCAATTCAGGCTGACTGAAAGCAACCAGCCATCAGATTACCCAAATGTAAAGACTGCAACAGTGAAACACGACTAACATCTAAGCTGCTCCTCTTCTCCCCCACACGCTGGACCCCATAGCCATCCTTCAACATTACCACTAACAATAGCACTATCATCTCTCTATAATCCCAAATGACAATACTGGGTGTAAGAGGTGATAACAACTGGAAGTTTGATGTCCATATCAATGCAAACCAGAAAAAACATTAGTAAAATCTTTTGGCTCGATTCACAGAGTCAAACTTTTCCTTACCCCACTTGCTAGAACTGCAATTGCACAGTCTCATCTACTCTCAACTCTTCGGGACCACTCACCTCTATTCTCCAAGTACAACAAACTGGATCTTAATTAAACTATCATCCTGTTACGACTGCATAGGCAGATTTGCTACAGGCACAGCCGATCGGGCACGTAACTGTCACAACAGAAATCCCCAAGGTTGGCTTCAACTGCTTAACCCACTTTGTTCCACATGCTAATAGTGATCCTACAACCCTCCCTAACTCCATAAAAATAATGCAATAAATACCTCAAAACTCATTGTTTATGTCCTTGCAGTAACCACGACTAGTCACCTCTCTATTACTTAGGTGCCTTACTTTCAGCTAGTTCTAACTTTTTTCTGCCACACCATTTCTGGATGGGTCAATTGTATAACTGCTGCACAATGTGTCTTACACCTGAATGTAATGTTATGTATATATAACTTTGACAATAATGTAATTTTTTTTGTACATTGTTTTATAACAACTATGTACTATGTGTGCTAAATGATGGTATTGGTTATGAATGTTATCTGCTGGAAACTACCATTCATTAAATGTTTATGGTGTATTAATATGGCCCTTCTCTACATGGGCCTCTGCTGAAAATGTACATATATCCAGTGAGACTATCCCATTCCACAAATCTACAATAAATACATATAATAAATTATATATAAAAGCTATGTATAGTGATGAAGGTGGGAATTACTCCACTATCCATAGGTAAATAACTACCTGCACTGGTGCCGGCACCCTACTGGTAGGCTTAGCAGTGATCAGCCACTTTTCTCTTTGATTCCCCTCTGTCACCTACTTACATACATTGTAATAATAGCAGCTATTGTATTTATGGTAATGACATCTGGGAAGGGCAGCTACTTTATGCACAAGGTAGGAGTCATACTGGTGTAATACACATTGTCAATGAGACTGTCTGGACCTAAACTGATTCATGCATCTGTAAGCTGTGGGGGGGGCTTCACTCATTGAAAAAAAAAATCCATAACAATCTATCTGTGAAGCTGACTGCATTCTTTCATCATTACCATCCCCCTGGCTTATCACAAGGCCTGTTTTCATCTTTACATATTACAAAACATATCTTGTATTACTCATGCATCACACTGTAGGTTACCTACATTTACTACTGCTTAGAAAATGCATTGACTGAAGAAGTAACTAAAACTATTACCTGTCTCTATACTGAGTTTCATAGGTAGGTACTAGGCTACTGGCCCTAGGGCCTATATAAGGCTAGCCAAACGGTACCCTGGCTTTCACCACCCGAGAAAAATATTTTCATGTGCCCCTGTCAAGCATTGACACAGAAGTGATCCCTGGGGTGAATTTCCTATCTCACATCCAATCATCAAGATTTTTTATGAAGATTGCCGATGACGAGCTTTGTTTGATATAGATAGGTAGTTTGTTACAGAGTATGGCAAGTCTCTGGGACAGGAATCTATCACCCAAGCATGTTATGGTTATTGTTGTGAGAAGGTTTAGTTTCCTAAAGTGTGTATCTCAGAGGGATTGGGATTTCTTTAAGTGTAGCATCTCTTACTAATGCAGGTACAATACAGATTTAGCACTTCATTACACTACATTACATTACTACTATAACGATCAATACATAGCATATTAGAGTATTCAGAAGGCAGATCATCTTAGTGACATTTTAATTTACATGATCATACTCTCTGTATGTTTAACACGTAAGCACTATTTAGTACAGAAATAGTAATAAATACCCAGTACCCAGTGATAGGTGAAGAAGTTTGTCAGGTTTAGCACAGGGTCACAACCAAATGTGTTCTGAGGTATAATGTCAGGTTATTTTTGAAATGTGTTATTGTGGAAGGTGAGGTCACTTCACTATGGATTAAGATTGCAATTTTTCCCAACAGTGTTAGAGAATAAATAGTCACCATCCTTACTGTCATTCTTACCTATGTGAACAAGTATTTTATTTGATGAGTGTTGCGTTCTAAGGTTATTGTAAGGGGTGATGAGACTAGTATGTATTCATGTATAAGTAGGTTGATGCAGGGTGTTGTGGGTAACTACTCGTCGAATAAAAAAGACCATGGAAAAAGTAATCATTTCTATTAAATAGACAGGAAATACTAAAACAATGCACCTATTCCAGTTTGGTTTTGTCAAGGGTAGCTGACAGCTGCTAAATCCAGTGCACTACGTTTACAAGCCCACTTGAGCCATGGATGATGGACAAAAATGTTTTACTGCATACCTATAGCTGGTGAAGGCATTCACTATACTACCTCACTTAGGTATTATACTCATTTTCAACAATTTACTTACAAATCACTATGGAACATAATGGATAGTCAACAGGCTCAGGTGTAGGACACGTAATATCGGTGCTGGAATACACCTACACCAATAGGTTCATTGCTAGTGGTGTTCCACAGCAATCAGCAGTCTGATCGCTCCTGTTTGTAATACACTGAGCTAAAGTCATCAGAAATACAGATTGTGTTGGGATTACCAAATCTGCAGCTAACTGCAAGTTGGTGCAATGACTAATCCCTCCATATATGAAGATTTTGCTGGTGAAGTTGCGACAGCCAAGTAACTGGTGCTTGAAATATAGCTGAATACTCAATGCCACACATTGCATGTTTATACCTTTTGGGAAGGTGACACGCCATACACATTACCACATTGTTAGCACTCTCCTAGTTGTAGTCCCACTGGTAATGGACTGGCAGCTCTGGTTGCCATTATCCTGAACTTTGATCACCATGTGTCCTGAGTGGTGATAAAATCCTTCAATGTGAGTCAAGTTACAACTTATGTAATGGCATCCAGATCTAAGGAGATCATAGTCCCAATATGTTTATCACTCATTCAAGCTATAATTGAGTACACTATACTATTTATCATGTCACTGACCAGGCCATTTCAAAAAAACTATGTTGTCCACACTAATTAGTTGTGTAAATAATATAGGGTATACATAACATGTATTATGTGTACATCCAAACACATTTGTCCCTGTGCTTAGTCTCTTACAGAGTACCGAGGGCCAATCTATATCGAGACTACTAGACCTTCTCACATCCTTCCCAGATGGATACGGTACATATTCACAAAACAAACAGCAGAAGAACTACTCATTATAAGCATCTAAACCTTGTCTGTGACATAAGCAAAACGTTGGAGGAAGAGCTGTGTGGTTTAGCATTTACCCTTTTCCCGGAAAAATACTGCCCATTCATGTGAAAAAGACCTCTTCTTTAAGACTATTTCAAAAACTTTTGCACCAATGGATGGGAAATCAGAACTTCAACCATACTTGTCACTTCGGTCCTTTATGCACAGCAGCCGATTATACTTGTTGGAAGGCCCAGACATACACCGTCTTCCTAGTTATTGGGCACTGACAATTACAAAAACAGGTGCATGAATGACCAGGCTTAAAAAAGGGTCTAGGGACCATTACACTGGTAACCTTCAATGATGGTTTCTGCTAGTGGGTTGCTAGGACATGACATTGTTTCCCTTACAATTTTGTGTAACAACCAAATGCTGGACTCTATTAATACATATAATAACCAAAATCAGCTATAGTGGAATGTAGCATAAGGTACGATACTGTTTGGCAAAGCACAACTGTACTTATTTAAAAAGCTATACTTCACTAGGTTTGACACTGTTTGATACAATGTATTCTATATAGCGTTCTGCATGTAGAAAAGTGGTTACAATTTTAAAAGAGGACTACAGGGTGCACAACTCCCAGGATAAAAAAGTCCACAATACTCCACAAACTGACATTTTCCTATTCCTCCATAAATCTACCAAACATCCTAAAGCTACCCTTAGTGTGTACTCTAAAACAACACTATCCTCTCTGTTCAACATCATACAAAACTTTTTGTTGTTATTCACGATCATGAGCTAAAGTTTGATCTCCATACTCAGCAGCGTATTAAAAATACTCCTCCAAAGTGCAGCCTAATACACATGCATGAAAAATTCATCACAATGCTTTTAGGCCTTGAACAAGCTTTCCTTATTCCCACTGTAGTCTGTTGCCCCTGTTCTTGCACACCTACAATCCAACCTTCTATCTCAGGGTTGGGAGGGTGGCCTAATGGTTAAGGTGTTTGCCTTACAAACACAAGGTGCAGGGTTTGAGTCTCACAAGGGATAATAGGGGCTGCTTCTAAAAATGGCATATAGGCAGTTAGTTAGCTTAAACCTATGAACCTAAGTGTAGGCCATCCAACAACAAAATTGCTAGATTTGCATCTAACCAACACTCCTGTTCTCACCACTGCCTAACCTTGAAAAAACACAGTGGCAGTCATTTTATCATCTAATTAAACTGCCTCAGCCTCTTATGATTCATTCTGTCTTACATGAACACTCTTCCTGCCCCTCTGTCTCTTCCCTAATCCATTCCTGTACTCCCAACTGTGTCCTCTGCAGCTATCAACAGCATGTTCTTCAGGTAGGTTTACCCAACAAAAATATTGCCAAACCCCCTCGACAGCTACTCACTGGCAAAAGCCATGAATAAACTACTACTTAGTGTTAGATCTCTCCGAAACCCCAACTCTTTTAATATACCCCTAAAAGATACAGTTTGTAAATCTTGGTTGTGCCTAGTCAATCACCCTTTTTAACCCCAACATCCACTTCTCTTGTACTCCTCTAACTCTCTCACATTAACCATCTCTGAATCTCCTCTAACAAAATCGATTCATATACAGCTCGCTCACAGCCTACAACACTGCAGACTTGTATTGTGATCTGTGCATGGATATGATCTCTTGTTCATAGTGTGCTCTTAGTATTAATCTGTTGACTTGCTTTTTGTCTGTATGCAACCAGTTTCAGTTTATCTTTTTAATACTATGTGTAACTTTTTATCTACATTATGTTTCAATAAACTGTGCATGTTCAAGCATGTTTTTACTTTGACTATGTTATCATATTGTTCACTCTACATGTTAACATTTACTGTGAAATCTAAATATGTTTTTGGATTACTCTGCCACTTGAATAACTTTTGTGCTATGTACTACCTGGAGATTTTCACCTTGGGCCTCCGCTGAAAAAGAGCTGATACACAGTCAAACTAACCCATTTAACAAATGTCAGATAAATATATATATATATATATATATATATATATATATATATATATATATATATATATATATATATAGATACACATATATATATAATTAAATAAGACAAAAGTACTTACAGTGATTGTCTTAAAATCTTTCCTAAAGTACTGTGCAAGCAAACAAAAACACATCCTGCTCAGCTGTCATCATCATCATTATTGTTATTAACTGCAATGTGGTTTCAAAATGTCTGTTTGTAGTCAGGCTGCAGTTATCCTTTTTACTGATTTCTACCAATAATCCTTACAAACAACATGGAATTTTGTAACCAAGACCACAACTTGAAAATACTCCACATAGTTTTTGGAAGCATCACTAAACCAGAATGGAAATCAAGAAACAAATGTTACTGGTTTACAGAACTGCACAACTATTTAACCCTCATGACATGGGAAAAAGGAGTTATGGACTTAACATATTGTTCCATGTGAGTTGTTCGTCTTGCCTTCATTATTTAATGATGGGTTTGGAGCTTGATTGTTGCATTGCTTGTAAACAAAAACTGGCAGATCAATACATTTGTTGAGATTAGATTCAGTGCACACTTTGGGCCAGAAAGAGCGGTTTGTATGAAGGGAGACTGTCATCATGGATAATCAAATAAGCATGTTGGATGGACAAGGCTTGAACCGATGACACTTTGCGGGCAGAAGTAATAGCCATTAAAAAGATGGTTTTCTCGGACAAAAATTTGAGGTTACATGAAGAAGCTGGTTCAAATTGTGAAAGAATTATGTGGGATACCATAACATTTAGACTCCATGGAGAATAGGGAGAATTCACAGGTGGTCTAATATGAAATGTCCATTTGAGATAGTCTTTGGATAATTTGTGTGACATAACATTCAATCCTTCAAATCCCAGATGAAAGATACAAATGGCAGTAATTTGAACATGGACTGTTGCTGCTGAAGCTCCTTCGGTAAATATCATGGTCAAGAGTTATAGAATAGAGGCCACAGGGGCCTGGTATGGATCTATATTGTTTTTAGAGGCACACATACATTCTTTTTCTACATTTGCTAAGGTATAGGTTCCTTGTAAAGGATTTGAGTCTATAGGAGAATTAGCGTCATGTCATTGGAAAGGTTATGTAACCGGGCTATGATGGGAATTGTAGCAGCCAAGCTGTCATCTTCAGGGACTGCATAGAGTGATGAAGTTCCCCCCACAATTGCGTTTCAAGGTACGGAACTGGGTCCATACTCCAGAGTTCCTCCAAAAGATGAATTTGAAGGAAGGGCAACCAAATCTTACTAGGCCAATGAGGAGCTATTCCAATAATGTTCTTTCCCAGGGCTTTTGCTTTCTGTAATACCTTTGGCATCAATGGGACTGGTGTGAATGAATAAAGGATAAAGGCTGTGTTTTTTGCAGGGTGCCATTAATGTTGTCAATGAGCTGTGTATTTACTGGGTGCCATCAATGTTATCAGTCAGCTGTGTATTTACTGGGTGCCATCAATGTTATCAATGAGCTGTGTATTTACTGGGTGCCATCACTGTTGCCAATGAGCTGTGTATTTACTGGGTGCCAGCAATGTTATCAGTAAGATGTGTATTTACTGGGTGTCATCAATGTTATCAATGAGCTGTGTATTTACTGGGTGCCATCAATGTTATCAATGAGCAGTGTATTTACTGGGTGCCATCACTGTTGTTAATGAGCTGTGTATTTACTGGGTGCCATCACTGTTGTTAATGAGCTGTGTAGTTACTGGGTGCCATCTATGTCGTTAATGAGCTGTGTATTTACTGGATGCCATTAATGTTATCAATGGCTGTATATTTACTGGGTGCTGTCAATGTTGTCAATGAGCTGTGTATTTACTGGGTGCAACAACGAAAGACATATCACACATCCATCTAGCAGAACACCTTGAATGGAAGTCTGCACTATCAAATTGGAATGGATATCTATCCCAATGAATAGTTCTGTATTTACCAACAGATGTGGGAGCTAATTCTGCCAAATGTGATAATTTTAATAAAGCATCCCTGCCTGATGTTGGTATCTGCCATACAGATCTCAATATATGCAAAGAACACACTGTTATGAGTGGATTCACTAAACACTGCTTGGTATTGCATGCATCGGCCTCATGTAATAGGAAGTGATTTTGTCTGAAGCAGCTACAATTAATATTTGAATTAGTAAGTGGTGTGCTACAGCAAAGGGTACAGCATCATGTGAGAATGATGACAATGCATCAACTATGCCCAGGTGCACATACACTACAGCAGTGCAAAGTCTAGCATCAATGAATGAGGAAGCTGTCACTGCAATATTGTACACAGACCAAACAATACAGGCAGCACCTTAGATAAACACATGTCAAACCTCAGGACACCTGATCACTAACCCCCAGACCTTAACGGTGAAAATTTTATACTACTATGAAAACCTAACACACATCCATATGTATGTTAAGCAAACTAGTAAGTGTTAATACTCATGTGATGTCGTGATATCTCTTGTCATGCAGTACAGTCACAATATTGCTGTAACTATGATACAATTGAACTTGAAGCTGTACATCACCTCCAAATAACACCTAGGGTATGAATCACATACGACACAGTGAAATTACAAGTCTACCGATCTCCTGTCATTTCATCAGTTGTACGCCGTATGTCTATATGTTCATCAGTGAACATTTGTGGTTGAGTGCCCTGCCACCATTATATTACAAATGAGGTGAATCTGGTTCTTGCAGAACAAATAATGACACAAATGCTGACATTCACACAGTGCTGCTGGGAAGCACCTGTATAATCCTTGTGAATAGCAATTTGGTAGTACATGATATGAATTTGCCAAGGCTGTAAGTGAATTTCACAATGTCATATGTTTATCTGTACATGTTGTTGAACCATGGACTATGTGCCCTTGTACTCACTATGATGTAATATTGCTGTACATCAGACAATATTTCCAGATGTTAAGTATAGACAAGCACACCTATGCCATACTGCAGCTGTCATTGTGATGGCTGAATGAGTACTGTCTGCAATGTTGATATATTGTACTATAAGAACACATATCTTAGTAATGCAACTATACACATAGCATCAGCGCAGGTTAGCAGTCCGCAAGAGGAATATTACTGCAGCTGTTATGGAAGGAATGTGTAACTAAATGGCAGCAGTTCAGATCACTGATTGGAATACTCTGTTGTAGGGTTACAGTACATACACACCTCAACATAGCACTTATGGGTGACAAGAACATTGACATGTGTAATGCCCATAGGGTCATAGGATATTACTAGGCCAACTGGCAAAAGCCCATTCAGCCCTAGACAATATTATCACTTTTAAAAAAATCTCTGTCTCTAGGTGAGAGAAAGTAGTAGGGATATATGGGTATGTCGCTGCTTTTATTACAGACTTTGTCTATACAAATGAAACAGGGGCATCAGCAAGTGAGTGAATTAATGATCATGCATCCAGTGGTCTAGAGATTGCATGTACAGGGTCATGGATTGTCTCTGATTCTTGATGTATGTATGCATCTTTGAGGTTAAGACAGCCTCAGTGTTCCACACAAAGGATGATATATGGTCAGCATAAAAAACTGGATGTTGGAATCAGGAGCCCATATAAAAACGGTTTCCAGAGTGGGAAACAAATGAAAACTGATTTGAAATATTACCCAATGACCTTAATATACCACCAACACGTTGACTGAGGTCAGTTTCGAACAGCATACCTGTTGAGTTGTACAAGCGGGGTTACATGCGACGAAAGGGTAGAGCCACTGGAGAAGTCAAGGTTTCACTCTTCCCCGAATGCACTTTATTGAGGATGAGATCATTGGTGTTTGCTGAGTACAACATGTTGGGAGGAGTGTGAGATAGCTGTGCACTCACATTCTGCTGTACAACTGTCTTAAGACTGTCAGTGTAAGGAAGAAAGCAGTAGGAAGGCTTATGCTTCCATGAGTCTTGCCAAACACACACACACACACACACACACACACACACACACACACACACACACACACACACACACACACACACACACACACAGAAGTTATCTGCCGTAAGATTACAACCATTACCTATCTAGTGACAGAAGATGACGTACACAGTGCTTAATACTAGTGTTGCTGCAGAAGTCTAACTTAAGCAGTGTCAAAGTCCACTTTATAGAGTAAGACATTATCAGTGTTATTTGAGAAAATGTTGGTACGAGTGAGCGACATATCCATGATTTCACATCCAAGTGTAAATATGTCCTCAGAAAAATACTTAAAAGAAGCCAGCAGTAGGAAGGCTTATGCTGCCATGTATCTGCTCACACACACAAACATACACATGCACATACACATCAACCGCAGCCACTAACATTCTTTCTGTGCAGACTTCTTTCTGTGGCTGTATTCTGATTGGTTTTGGAATTATTATTGAAAACCTATGAGTCTACATGGTTGCTTTATAACTTTTTGAATTGCTCCTCCGTATTTGACTGGTTGATTATCATGCCACAATATTTAGTATGCTGAATCTAGATACTTAACAATGCTAAAACAGCATACTAACACGTGCACATGATGCTGACATGTGCACATGGTCTTTGAAGACCATGTTGTGTTAATGGAAACCAGCGTGATAGCTAAATACAAATATGAGAAATGGAAATTAGGTCATACTGTCAATATGCAGGCTTGAAGGGCGTTACTTCTCATGTCAGAAATATTTGTATAAATGTACTTATGTAAAACTGTATACATTTAAGTAAGCTGTTTAATAGAGTGGCAATGCTAACTCTAGAAGGATATTTCCATTTATCTATTTTTTATTGAAATGTGCAATGGTGTTCTTTAAAATAATGAGTATGTATTACAGACATATTTCATTTTTACAATTAATCAGCAAATAGTCTGTTTACAGCAGAATATCAAATTTGCTCTCATATACAGTTTACACTGCTTCACTGTTAAACTGTTACATTATCTTAACTGTAGATATCTATGGCTACATATATCATTGTTTAAGAAACAGAAAAAAGAAAGCATCATTTCATGCGGAACATGTCTGTCTGCTTCCTTATTTATTTATTGTGTAAAATAAATGAAACTGCAAATTCACATGGAATGTTTCTTTCTTAACCTTTCTGTCTATGCATGTATAGAGTAATAGTGGTTCTAATAGGGAGAAATGACTGCCTAGTGCATAATAATATGCATCCAATAAAAGCCATTAATTTATTGGGATTTCAGATATAACTGAAGCCGTACCTCTCAACCTTATAGTATAGAGAAAGAAGCCATGACAGAAACATTTAATTGGCTAAAGTAGCTAACAAAGTCCAAGACAAAATAGTAACTTGTAAGACAATACAGTATTGTATATTTTACAATATTGTATATTGTATATATTGTAAGACAATACAGTAACTTGACTCAAAAGTGTTACACAAAAACAACAAGGTACAAGCAGAAGATAGAGCCCATATGACTCAAAGATGACCTGTTAATCTCCATTAAATACCCTCAATCATTTATCCCTTAACTCTTAATAAAGAATGGGTCCTCACTACACACTCCAGATTTAAGCAAAGTACAGCAATGGGCTCTTAATATATCCAAGGATGATGCCTAAATAGTTTAAAGTAGGACATGTCAGGGCCACTTGAATCTCTGTTCAGCTGCAACCTCCCTACAGGCTTTGCAGGAGGACTGCAACGGTCATCCCTGTACATAAAACTGGTCCATCACCAGACAAAGGACACTACAGACTCATAAGTTATACTTTTCATATCTGCAAGCCCCCTGGAAAGAGTTATCATGGATCTAATAAATAAAGACATACTAAATCTTCAAATACTATACTCATCCTAGTTTGGTTTTATCAAGGGTAGGTCAAACCTACTAAACATGGTGAACTATTTTGACAAGACCACATGAGCCATGGATGATAGGCAAAATAGCGCATACTCCCTACATCAACCTGCTATAGGCATTTGACACAATACTTAAGTTGGGTGTTACATACAAACTCAGAAATTTAGATATCAATCTCTGTCTAACCTGAATGACAGTAAAGATATATAGGTTTTGCCTTAAAAACATCTAAAGCCCATATCATCTGAAATCATAACATTGAAACCATAACATCTATAACCCATATCTAATTTAATAACTTCCAAAATGTGCAGCATGACATCCGACACCAGAAATCACATGAAAAAAGAACATACTCACACAAATAACGACACAAAACTAATAATCACACTTTTTATTATGCTTTGCTTGGGGGACTGACAACCACGCCCCCCTGTAACTTAAATATACCAACGTTGAGATTGCACTGCAGTGGGTAAAAGTTAATTTCCTGACCCCACTGTATCATGATCACCCTAACGAATATACACATAATGTCTATATCAATTACTGTACGTCCTAAAAAAACACAGAGTTGAGAAGTAAGCACTATATGAATAGTATAAATTCATACACTATATAAATAATTAGTATAGAAATAAAAACTACATCTCACAGTGATACCACCAGTTTAAACTATAACATTTATGTGTTTGATGATACACTATTACATATTCTACATTTTTGATGTTATGAAATTAGATGTTATGGGTTTTATATGTTATGGATTTTCAAAGTTATGTTCTTGATGTTTTGATTTTAGATGTTATGGGTTTTAGATCTTTTGAAAGGGAACCATATAGCGATCTATATATTTATTCACACACACACACGCACACACACACACACACACACACACACACACACACACACACACACACACACACACACACACACACACACACACACACACACACACACACAATCTCCCAAATTTAAAAATGTTGACTTACAGTTAATACCTTCATAGATGTGTACTAGGCTAATGGCCCTGGGGCCTTTACAAGCCCAGCCATAGGATTACCCTGTCATTGTGCCACCTTACGTTAGTTCCCAGTGCCTCTGTTGAGTACAGCCACTTGAGTTATCCTCGGGGGGAAATTTTCTATTTCCCATCCACTCATTGAGATTTATCTTGAAGACCGCCAGTGAGGAGCTCTGCTACTTACATGGGAAGTCTACTGCATAGCATGGACAATCTCTGTGTTATTAACCTGTCCCTCCAGTACATTGTATCTATTGTGGTAATGATGTTGAGGTTTCTAGAGTGTGTTGTGTGTAGGGAGTATTTTGTTCCTTTAGATGTAGCATTTTTAACAGAGCTTGGTCAGACATGGCTTTGTAAGTCAAGCAGAGATTGCCTCTAAGTAGGCGATATGAGAGAAGAAATAGTTGTAGTTTTTTTTTGTCTTTCCATATTGGACAAGTATTTAATTCCTAGGATCCTCTATGTGAGGTACCTTTGTGGCCTCTTCAGTTGTTGCTGGTATCTAGTGAGGTATACGCCAAATGGGGTATTGTACTCGATGATATGGCCTAATGAGGGAAGAGTACAGGGAGACAATGAACTCTTTCTTCCTGGATGCAAAACTCTTAGTGATGAGATGTGCCAAATAGAAGGAATTTATGACCACAGTGTCAATGTGGTGATCAAATGAGAGCTTGCTGTCAACCTGCGTTCCCAGATCTCTTATAACGCCTTCTGTGTTCAGGGGGCTAACAGTGCTGTGGTAAGTAATGGAAACTGGGTGTTTTCCAAAGTGGATGGAAACAATTTTTTGCATTGAGCTTAAGGCCATGGTTATGACACCAGTCGTCAGTCTCAGTGAGGCCATTCTGTAGGATGTGAACATCACTTGGGGAGTTAATAATAATTCCCAACTTGCAATTGTGTTTAAACTAGGTCCCCCACAGTCCGTTCCTGTTGGCCTGGACTTCATAGAAGTAGATACACCAGACAGGAGAGGACCAAGGACCGAATCCTGTGGGACTCCACTCGTGACTACTCGGCAGTCTAAACAAATCACATTAATTCTTTCAGCAGGGATCTCCTACACAGCTGATTGCTTCTCCAGATGACTTGCACAGACAATGCAGAACAGCTTAAACAGCAGAGCATAGCCGTTATCTGCAGTACCAACTCCAAAATGCAAGTCATCTGTAGCAAATCATGATAGTCATTTGTAAACAAACTATCACCAACCACAAAAGTACAATGTGTCTAATGAGTGACGAGTAGAGGTGAACAATGACCACTTTTTTCCTGGATGAGAAAGCTTTTGTGATGAGGTGTGCCACATACAAGGATTTCCTGACTACTGTGTCAGTGTGATTATCAAGGTAGAGAATGTTGTCCACCTGTGTCCCATGGTCTCTTATCACACTTTGGCTGTTAAGTAGACTACCACCAATGTTGCAGTTCATGGGTACAGAATTATTAGCAAAGGGGGTGACTATGCACTTTATGGCATTGACCTTGAGGCCATGGCTTTGACACCAGGCATCTGTCTTAGTGAAGCCCTTGTGTGGGATGTGCACATCTTTAGGAGTTTCTATTATGGCTCCGACTTTGCAGTCATCTGCGAACTTCATTATCCAAAAACCGTCTGTGTTAGTCTGTACTTCAGAGAAGTCGATACCAAACACGAGAGGACAGAGCACTGTACCCTGTGGTACTCCACTGGTCTGAAGTCGGATTTGGAGTCTGCTACTTTCACAGTCTGTGTTCTGTCAGTGATCCAGTTGGCAGCCCATCATGTGACATAGGGATTTATACCTAGTATGGTGTGTTTATCGATACTTTACGAGTGGGTGATGGTGTTGAAAGCCTTGGCAAGATAGTGATAGGGTGTGCGAACTACCTTATCCCCATCTATGGCTTTGGTGACTGCTTCCAAGAAGTCAATCAATTTTAGGAGACATGATCTGCCTCTTACAAACCCGAAATGGGTGGAGTACAGAGTTTGGAGATTCCCAGTCTCTTTGTTTATAAGTTCCATGATGATACATTCCATGGCCTTGCAGTCCAGGCTCATCAGGCTAATGGAATATTACTTCCCGGGATCCATGGTGGCTGCCTCTTTATGGAATGGGATAAATGTCACTGTGCGCCATTCATTGGACACAAAGGCTGAGGTGAGGCTATAACTGAACATGGTACTTAGGTGAGATGCTATTTCTGCTAAAATTACTTTTTCACCAAGGTATGATCTGGTACTTGTTGTGCATAAGTTACGGAGGTGTAAGCCCTCCCATGGGGGGTGCTTCAATCGGTTGTTTAAAGAAAGCAATTTTGGAGATATGCTCTTCTCATGTGTTTTCAATCTTTTTTGCTTTTGTTGGGGGAGCTGTCCAAGAATCTGCATTGCGAGTGCCGACAATGCAGTCGAGATCCATCCCTTAATCCTCAAAGAGAAGCAATTGGACCTGTTGTTTGTAGGTACACTGCACAGTGCAAAAACAGACTGCTTACTGTAATATGATGGTTTTGTCAACTCAACTTCTTAGTACCGATTGAGAAGGTCTGGATTGTACCTATTCAGGCCACTTTACTTACTACAGCACTGCTTATCAGATGGAGATGGTAGAGGAAACACAGACTATCATGGCAAGATTAGGGCAAGCTTGTACTACATAAAGGTGCACTCATAACCCTCAACAGCATACTCCTGTGGACACCTATGTATTAGCTTGACAGGTACAAAAAGTTCATGTTCTTTCTTACTGCACAAGGTAGGTCCTCTCCATAGTCTACAAACTGTCGTGATTAGACAGTGTGGATTTTTCAAGGTCACACCCGACCTATTTAACCTTTCTACTTTAAGAAAATTAAGCAATGAGTAAATGGAAATATGCCTGACATGACTGGAAAGCTTATCCCAGAGTATGGGTAGTCTTTAAGAGATTAACATGTCCCTCCGGCATGTTCTATTGATTGTGGTAGTGATGTTGTGGTCTCTGGAACGTGTTGAATGGAAAGATTGGGATATTCTTTAGGTGTATCATTTGAAGGAGGGCTGGGTTGGATGTGGCTTTGTAATTTAGTCACATATCACCTCTGAGTAGCCGGTAAGAGACTGAGAACAGCTGAATTATATTGAGTGTGTTTGTGTAGGACATGTGTGTAAGGCCTAGGATCATTTTTCTGATCTACTTTTGTGGCCTTTTCAGGTGTCTGGTCAGGTACATGTCAAATGGGTCATTATATTCAATGATTGATCTAATAAGGGATGAGTAGAGAGGGTATGATGACCACCTACGTTCTAGATGCAAAAGCTTTGGTTATAAGATATGCCATGTAGAAGGCCTTTCTGACCACAGTGGCATGGTGGTCAAAGGTGATGTGTCACTCAACTTTGATGCCCAGATCTGTTATGGCAACTTCAGTGTTTAGTGGGCTCCCATTGGTCAGGTAATCCATGGAAGATGAATTTTTTTCCAAAGGGAATGATAACACATTTCTTGGCATTAAGCTTAAGCCTGTGGTTCTGTCACCAATTGTTGGTCTCCAAGAGTCCCTTTTGTATGAAGTCTGCATAACTTGGGGACTTGATAATGACTACTAAGTTGCAGTCATCAGCAAACCTGGTCAGCCATAGTCCTTACATTTTAGCCTGGATGTCTGCAAAGTAGATGCAAAACAGGAGAGGGGCCCCGACTGAGGCCTGTGGCACTACACTCGTGACTGGTTGGTGAGTTTATCAATGATACCTGAGTGGAAAATGGTATCAAAGGCCTTGGCCAGGTAGAGGTAGGAGTCACGGATAAAAGAGTGCGTAAAATGTATAAGATACACTGATGCACTGCATTACACTGACCATGAAACAGTGGCAGACCACAATACAATTAAGCCACGGTAAAGGGCAGGTAATTATTCCAGGCATAAAATGTAAAAAGTGGATATTCTGGGATGACTGTCACCACTGCTATTCTTCCTTGCCCTTAACCAATGAAGTTGTCTATGTAACCGCAGAGGGCGTGGCTAGAATTAGGTTCATCTAAAACAGCAAAGTGTACAGACTTCTCGTCTTCCCTTTGTCAATGATGAAAATCTGTCTAGCTCATCAGATGACGAACTCAGAGCACAACTGTAAGTTGTCAAAACTTTTTCAAATGATATCAGAATGTCTTTTTGTCTTGATTAATGGGCTAAAGCAACCTTTAAAGCAGGAAAACTGCAGCACCACAAATACATCAGTTCTGGACAAGAATGTAATAACAAATAAATAGATCCAGCATTAGTATATAAATATTTGGAAATTGATGCAGCATCAGCAGTAAAACATGACCAAATGTGAATAAAATTTAGTAAGGTGCACTTTAGAAGACTTAAATTAATCCTAAAACCAATGGTGCCACCAAGTAACGAAATCCAAGATTTGAACCTAATTGCTCTCCCTGTCCTAACATACAATTGTGTAGTGAATGAGTGTCCACAAGACGTGTTGGACAGATTAGACTGGGAAAAAAAAGATGTATGCTTCAGGCTCAAAAAGTGATTTATAAACATCAGTGCATACCAAGAAAATATATTCCCCTTTCTGAAGGAAGGACGGGCCTCCTTGAAATTGATAACATGTACAGATCTGACATGGTGGGATTCCTCACCTATCTGCTGATCTCACAAGACCCAAACTTAGTGAAAGTTTTTAAACATGAGGAGAAACATTCTAAGAGGACTTCCCTGCTTAGGCTAACAGAAGCATATGGATGTAAAGCAGGAATGGAAATCAAACCACAAGTGGATGGAAATCAGCAACTGAATGTGGCAGAAAACAAAAGATGAGTTGACTGCATTCATTCATCATTACCCTCCCCCTGGCTTATCACAAGGCCTGTTTTCATCTGTACATATTACAAAACATATCTTGTACTACTCATGCATCAGACTGTGGGTTACACACAATTACTACAGCTTAGAGAATGCACTCACCGAAGAAGTAACAAAAATTATTATCTGTCTCTCTACTTAGTTTCATAGGTAGGTACTAGGCTACTGGCCCCAGGGCCTATATAAGGTTAGCCATGCTGAACCCTGGCTTTCGCCACCCGAGAAAAATATTTTCATGTGCCCCTGTCAAGCATTGACACAGAAGTGAAACATCGGGTGAATTTCATATCTCCCATCCAATCATCAAGATTTTTTATGAAGACTGCTAATGACGATCTTTGTTTGATATAGATAGGTAGTTTGTTACACAGTATGGGAAGTCTCTGGTCACTGGAGTCACGGATGATGGACAAAAATGTTTTACTGCATAACTATAGCTGGTGAAAGCATTCACTGTAGTACCTACTTAGCAATTATACTCATTTTCAGAAATGTACACACCAATCCCTGTGCAACACGATGGATAGCCAACAGGTTCATGTATAGGACAAATAGTATCAGTGTCGGAATACACCTACACTGGTAGGTCCATTTCTAGTGGTGTTCCACAGCAATCATCACTCGGATCGCTCCTGTTTGTAATACATTGAGCTAAAGTTATTGGAAATACTGACTGTGTTGGGGTTACCAAATCTGCAGCTAACTGCAAGTCGGTGTAATGACTAATCCGTGAATATATGAAGATTTTGCTGATGAAGATGCAACAGCCCACTAACTGGTGCTTGAAACATAGCTGAATACTCAATGCCATACATTGCATGTTTATACCTTTTGGGAAGGTAACACACCGTACACATTACCACATTGATAACACTCGCCTAGGAGAAGGCACACTGGTAAGGGACTTGGGAACTCTGGTTGCCATTATCCTGAACTTTGATCACCATGTGCCCACACTGGTGATAAAATCCTTCAATGTGAGTCTAGTAACAACTTATGTAATGGCATCCAGGTCTAAGGAGATCATAGTCCCAATATGTTTATCACTCATTCGAGCTATAACTGAGTATGTCACTGACCAGGCATTTTCAAAAAAAGTGTGTTGTCCACACAAACTAGTTGTGTAAATAATATAGGGTGTACATAACATGTCGTACGTGTATATCCAAACACATTTGTCCCTGTACTTAGTCTCTTACAGAGTATCGAGGGCCAATCTATATCGAGACTACTAGATCTTCTCACATCCATCCCTAATGGATACGGTACATATTCACAAAACAAACTGCAGAAGAACTACTTGTTATAAGCATGTATACCTTGTCTGTGACATAAGCAAAACGTAGAAGGATGAGATGTGTGGTTTAGCATTTACCCTGTTCTGAGAAATACTACCCATTTATGTGAAAAAGACCTCTTCTTTAAGCCTGTTTCAAAACCTTTTGCATCAATGGATGAGAAATCAGAACTTCAGCCATGCTTGTCACTTCTGTCCTTTATGCAGAGCAGCAGATTATAGTTGTTGGAAGGCCCAGACATACACAGTGTTTCTAGTTATTGAGCATTGACAATTACAAAAACAGGTGCATGAATGACCAGGCTTAACAAAGGGTCTAGGGACCATTACACTGGTAAGCTTCAATGATGGTTTCTGCTCGTGGGTTGCAAGGACATGACATTGTTTTCCTTACAATTTTGTGTAACAACAAAATGCTGGACTCTATAAATACATATAATAAACAAAAGCAGCTATAGTGGAATGTAGCAGAAGGTCCGGTACGTTTTGGCAATGCTATTTATCTAGGAAGCCATACTTCACTAGTTTTGACACGGTTGTATACAATGTATTCTATATAGCATTCTGCATGGAGAAAAGTGGGTTACAGTTTTAAAAGAGGACAGCTGGGTACACAACTCCCAGGATAAAAAAGTCCGCAATACTCTTATGGCCAGTGGTTACAGGAAGGAAAATGATCACAGTGTAGAATCCTGAAAATGCAGAAGCATTCCAACACTAGTGTTCATTGACGTTAAGGTGGCAGCTTCGCCTACCTCATCGTCGGACGGAGTGGTAGTCCGTATGAAATTCATACGCTAGAAAAGAAATTATGTACTGTTAGTGATATGCAAGAAGTACAGAATTTAAATTTACCTATGCAAAGGCGAAAGCAAAGGTTATCAATACCGTTAAGCTTATCCAAAGACATTTTAAGCGAAATACAGGGAAAGATTCCAAAGTATGTAAACTTTCACAACACAAACAATAAGATCACCGCGGTGGACCGAAAAATACATTAGAACATGACAACGTAAAGGAATAGAAGTAGAATTTATGTAGTACTTGCAAACTGATGGATTTAGTGTAATAGGTCTACCACTGTATATGTCACAGCTACATGGAGCAATTCTTGCCCAAAAGTAGGAAGAATGGAAATGAATATGGACATGGGAAAGTAGTATGCTACCTCTGCATTTGTAATCATGTCAGCACCCTCACATATCATATTCCTTCAGTGGTAGCACCAAATGCAGGTCAGACATTGTCAGTGTACTACCCAAGAGCAGAAGTACATGAGCCCAATGTTGATCGGGAGACAAGTACATCACGATAACCTGTGCAGGTGATGACACTACTGCCTCAAATCCTTCGCAAAGCAACACGACTGTACCAGTTCCATGGGTGGAAATGCCCGAAAGCCATCTATACCTGTAGCATTCACATTTTCATATTGTTATACTTCCTAGCACCATACCATAGCACTTCTGGGCTTTAATATCATTACCACACACAATGGCACATATTTTGTCAATCTTTTCCTAAATGCATCTGAATTGTCAACACTTCCTATCGCCCATAATTTTTGCATGCCATTGCTTGCTATTATCACTGCTGATACACAGTTATAACTACCTGTTGTGGTTGTGACATGTACAGCTGAATGACTTCCTATTGTGTTCCTTGTTATATTCCATTGTTATATTTTGATGTTTTATCTTTCTTCCCACTGCCCCTTGGTATCAGTCTACCCACAGTTGTATGCACATGTTTAAAATGAAAAGAAACAGTCCTGCAATAGACATGGATCTCTGATAAGAAATAATAAGTCTACTACACTATGGTGCCTACGGACCTCAGCCGAAAAGAATGTAAAACCTATGTATTAGGATAAAAGGGCATATGATTTTATTGTGAATAGAGAAACCCCTACCTCCTGTGGTGACGGCACCACAGTGGTATGCAGAACAGTTAAATGTCTGTCTAAATCTGTTTAAGTACTTGTGATTAAAAGCAGCTACTGAATTTATGATAATGAGAGTTGGTAAAGGCAACCTTGTTAATGCACAAACTTGTACTCACACTGGTGTAATCCACATTGTCCCATAGCCTGTCTGCAGCTGAATGCAGTCCTCACTCACAAACCACAGGGGGTTGCTTTAAACTGGAACAGGATTACATAAAAAATTGCATTGTGGGAAGCTGTCTACCTGGGAAGCTTGCTGTATTTACCATTCATTCTCTCTTCCACACTTCTCTCATAATCTGTTTTAAAGTGCAATTTAACAAAAGGTATCTGTAATTAAGACTGTAGTACACAACAGGGGAAATAGAATTTCTGTCTCAGACATCTCATTGACAAAACAAGTAACAGTTACTTTGATATGGCTGCATACCTATAATTTCTGAGCCACTGTGCTTTCACCATTCCATATAGCATCTCTGTTCAAAAATGTTACACAGCCATCGACATACATAGCTTGGGTTAGCTGCACCATTTCATTTTTTCAATTTGATATCATATTCGAACAAGTTATTTATTATTTGTGCTTTGCTTATCTGTTGTATATTTTGTCTAACGTTTTGCATGTGTTACATGTATACTCAATAAAAGTCAGCCAATCTGTTGTGGCCCTTACATTAATAATCTTAAGAAAAGAAAGAAACTGATGCAGAACATGGTGTAGGCCATACAGAGCTAAAGATCCCTTCTCAACAAAGAGTTGAAAAACCTCATTGAAACCTGAAAAGCCAGCAATGATGGCAGAATTACAGCCAACACTACAAACAATCAAAAAAACCCTTCTATACCTATATCAATAGGCTCCATATCAATACCCAGATTTTGGTCTGACATAATGCAGAATGGCAGGTCGCATAGTGACCCAGCAGCAATTGCTAACACACTGTCATACGGATTATGTGTCAACTATACCACTCTATCCACACCTACAGCATATCACAATAACGGAACCATGGCAAGCACAGAGCATTACTGCAGCACAAGGTTGCAGTTGCATTGACCACGGCCAAAAATACATCTGTTATGAGACCCGATAACATCCCTGGTCATTTTGTACATGAACTACAAAGTAAATTGGTACCACATGTGTGTGTCCTCTTTAGTAATGGCATCTACTCATGTTTTTTTCCTTACCGAACAGTGTACTGCTGCAGTCATCACACTACAAAAAGGGTGAGCGAATACAGACCCTGGTAATTATCGACCCACCCCTTAGCCTAATTTACATTGGTAAAGTTAGGGAATGGATCATCGTGTTCCTGATTAACAAATACTTTTGAAATATCCAAACTGCAGACCCCATGAGATCTGGCTATGTGAAAGGGAGATCATGCCTGTTCTCCCTGTCTATGGATGAAGGTGAAGCATTGCATCCAGCCTACCTACATCCGGACAAGGCCTCTGATATCATTCCTCACTCTGGAAATATTGATAAACTGACCAAACCATGCATCAACCCCTTTATCACTACGTTGGTTGCAAATTGGCTCACAGATAGAAGACACTGCGTAAAAACAGCGGGTTCATACTCAGTCTGCCAAACAGTAGAATTCCACAGAGATCAGCCATAGGTCCTCTGCTGCTCGGCATCTACTTCTCATAGCTAAAGTCATACACACAGCCACTCTGTGTAACGAAGTTCACAGATGATTGCAAGTTATGAGCTATTAAGTACACAACTGATGTTGACATCCAAAACAAAGGCCTTATTGACACCACCAACTGGAATTAGAACCATGGCCTTAACCTCACTGCCAAAAAATGTGTCATCATCCCCTATGGGAATAACAGAGTCCCCATCAATTAACACATTGACCGAAGACAAAGCATTATAAGAGATCACAGCAACCACCATTTGTGATGACCACCTTAATACTGCGGTAAGAAAGTACTTCCATGTGGTGCATCTCATTACTCAGGCTATTGCATCCAGGAAGAAAGAGGTCATTATCTGCCTTCAGTTTTCACTCATTTGACCAATCATCCTGTACAATGCCTTATATGGCATATGCCTCACTAGGCACCCTGAACAAATGGTGAGGTAACAAATCTACGTCACAATGTGGATTCTAGGCCTTAAACAATTGTCCTGCATTTTACCGACTTATTAAACCTCAAGTACTCTGTCTCATATTGACTACTTAGAGGTGATCTCTGTTTGACTTGCATATCCATGTGTTACCCAACCCCTGCTAGAAATGATACATCTGAAGAAAAAAAAAATCACACCACACCACACAGTGAAGAGACCTCAAACTCATTACTAGAATCATTTACTTGGACAGGTTCACAATCCAGAGACTGCCCATGTTTCTTAATGGAATTCACATACATGTCAAACAGATTCACTCAGTGGCCCTCTTCAATTGTTGAGTTCATGGGAAATAGAAAAATCACCCTAGGGATCACTTGACATGTCTCTCATGGCCAGAGGGCAGTGAGCTAAGGTTGGGTGCCACCATGCTGGGCTTGATGAAAAAAAGGATCCTGGGTCCTTAGCCTACTACACACCTATGAACCTATGACTGTATTCGTATTGACTGTACAACTTATTCATGCCATACTTAAGAAAGTAAGAGTCTCCACCCTGGCTACCGACCTCCTCCCATCAGAGTATGTGCAAAAGGCTGCTGACACCATAGCATACCCCATGTCAATATAGATCGACAGAGCTGCATATGAAGCTACAGTACCCACTATATGCAAAATCTCCCATGTCAAACCTGTCCAGAAAGGAAGCAGTTTCACTCAAATGTCAAACATCTGAGCCATAGCTATTCTGTCAACTCTAGCTAAAATTATATGGAAGGGTGGACACATAGCTCCTGCACTACCTTACATGGAATAAGTTGTCGTCAAACTTTGAGTGTGGCTGTAAGCCACATCACATTAATACTTCTGCCTTCCTCTCCTTGTTCAACGTCAGTAACCACAACCACAATAACAAACTATTTTCAGCAGTCTTTCCAGATCTATCCAAGGGGTTTGACATGGTTGACCACAACATGCTTATAAATACCTTGAAGTCCTTCTGCTTAAACAACCATGCACTCCAAACATTGCAATCCTACTGGCAGGGCAGGCAACAGGCAGTCCTATGTCGAGGGAATCTGTCATCTCGCCTACACATCATATTTGTAATCTTCCAGGACTCTATAGTAACACCCCTTCTGTTCTCCATCTGTATCAATGATCATCATTCAGTCATCCAAGATGCTACCTGCATTCAATATGCAGATTACTCCACCTTGCTTTGGTGACACCTCACCAGGTAGTTTATCCCCATTAACCCTAATTAGCTTCAATACAGTGGATAAATGGCTCTCCACTCAACATCTGTTTGTGACCCCAAACAAATCTAAGTTAGTCCTCATCTCACCTACACGGAAGGCCACCACAGCCATCCTTCAACATGAGCACTAACAATGGCACCATCATCTCCCAAGCAGTGACAACCTGAACTGTGATGTACATAGCAATGCAAGCGATGAAAACCATTAGTCAAAAACTTTGCTCTCTTCACAGAATCAAACCTTTCCTTACCTTACTTGATAGAACTGCAGTTGCCCATTCAACTTTTCTAGACACCTCACCTCTATTCTCCAAATAAAACAGAAGCAATCGTAAGTAAACTATCATCTCGCTATAACCACTCAGCCAGATTTGTTACGGGCATGGCCTATCGAGGGCACCAGTGTCACAACCAAAATGGCCTAGGATGGCCTCAATTGCCTAGCCTACTTTAGTTAAAACCTGCTAATAGTGACACATTACGTCCTTTACCAACAAGAACATACATCTGCACTAAGAAAATATTGTCAGTCCCTACACCAGCATACGGCCACTGTAATCATACACTACACTCAGAGTTCAAACATACAAATCCAAAAACTCAGCTGGGGACTTGTTCTTTGCCAACTCTGTGGTAAAACCATGGATCAGACTACCAGCTGACTTGACCCTTTAACCCTCACTAACTCCGTTAGAAAACAAAGCAATAAATACTTCAAAACACATTGTTTGTCCTGGCATTAAACGCGACTAGTGACCTCTGTAATAGTTAGATGCCTTACCTTCAACTACTTCAAACATTTTTCATGCCACACCATTTCTGGAAGGTTGAATTGTATAACTGCTGCTCAGTGATTACAGATTGTAATGTGATTAATACATATAACTTTTAAAAATTATATAGTTTTATTCAGTGTTTTATAATGTTAGTAGTATCTGTGCTAAATGCTCGCATGACTTATTAATGTTATATGCTTGAAACTAGCGCTTACTAAATGTTCAAGGTGTATTATCTTGTAGCTTCTCTCCACTGGCCTATGCTGACAAAGGGATATATATTGATGCTAAGTATCCCATTTAACAAATCTACAATAAATACAATACAATAAATAAACACAATACAAGTCGTGAAAGAGAGGCAATTGGACCCGGTGTTTGTAGGTACACTGCACAGTGCCAAAACAGACCGCTTACTATAATATGATGGTTCCGTCTACTCAACATCTTGTGACTGATTGTGAATGTCTGGATTGTACCTCTTCAGGCCACTTTACTTACTACAACACTGCACATCATTGATACATGTGATTCAATCCACCATACTATTTCTCATCTTACACATTCAAAAGAACAAATGTAGGCATCTGTTCCACAATCATCTCACCACCCACATATTGTCAAGCTGGCCATGTCTTGTATGTGTTGTTACACTGGAACATGCAACCGTATTAAGAAATAACCTTTCAATTTCAGCCTTCTGAAAATGTACTCCTGCTATTACCTAACCTGTACACCATTACTAATAGTCATTGGTGTATACGTACACAATATTAACAAAGTAATCTACTGTGCTCCGGATGAAATGTAGTTCATACCAATGGTTAATTGTAAGGCAGTTATGGTTATTCAGTTCTAAGACACTCCATGCACTAATTGAATGCAAGGTGCACTCTGCTGTTAATCCACATGTTCAGCAGTTACTCATTCATACAACTGGCTGCACATAGCTCGGTTCTGTTTTATGAGTACGTATATAGTGAGTTCTATTGCAACTACCATTTTCAAACTCAAACTAATGCAAAGTAACATAAGTACTGCTTTACATGACTCTATTTCCCATAAGTATACACTGTGTTTCACACATAGCACTACATATTGTCACTACTACTTTGCACTCCTGCATAGTTGGTTTCCTGACATTGCATTATAACAGACCGATTTCTCTCATACAGTCAGATCTAAATAATCATCGCTCTGTCTTTAAGACCTCTGTATCCAAGTAGTGTACTACAAGCCACAAATATTTTACTTCACACTGCATACAACTTATGAGTCCTTTATTTCAATATACAGTTGCCATGGGTGCACCGATTATTCATGGTACACAACAATATCCTGGACAAATACACAAACAGTAATGCTTTTTAATCCATTTTTTTTATTGTAAAAATACAGTACAAACATAGCATACTAGGTTAAAAATTTTAGCTATTCTAACACAAATGCATAAATGTTAACTTTTTAATACTAGTCAGTCACTGTCCTCCGTTGAGGTAGAAAACCTGTGTACTGGCCTAAAGGGTTGGGATATCTGTCACGAATGCGCCAAACACAGCAACTCGGAATGACTCGACGCACTCTACTCCCAAGCCGTCCATAACGCCAGACAGTGAACTGTCGATAGGCAGAATGCTGAAAATGGCGATTATCATCAGTCTCCAATGGTATTCCAAAGATAGCCCGCCTGTATGTATCGGCAACGTGTAGAACACCCTGATGCAGCACAACTTCACTCATTTCCTGAAAAAAAAAATTATGTTGAATGCAACCATACTCAATTACAATTATGGTGAAACAGTCAGACTTGTGTAACAACTCTAACAAATCTTGTAATTATGCAAAAGTACACTTCGTAATGCATAGCCAGAGTCGTGTATACCAATTTGACTTTGTATGTGCTGTATATAACAAGATGAGTGCAATGTATATTAGCAATTATTTTGGACAGAGATGATAAATCCTATACACTGTAGACAGTAATATGGTCACACATCAACCATACAACATTACTCTTTACCAAGCAGAATGATCAAGAGTTCATGCAGAGATTATAGCTTACTTTTCTGATATACTATACTGTACCCATTTACACTGCAGTGTGTACTTGGTGCCTTGAGCCATGACAGCATCTGCTTGAAGAATTCATCTTGTGTATGACAAGACTCTGTCAGCAGAATATGCTTTTCATGTCATTTACACAAACACTGTTACACGCTGCAAAACAATACCTGTCGACACCACAGACAAGCATATATCTGCTACATCATTACAGTACTCATGTCAACGATTCATGAACAATCAGATATGTACCAGTGTGGGCATCTCTCTCTCTCACTCTCCATCTCTTTAAGCAGGTATAACGTACAGTTTCCTAGGTGTTCTATTTCAATTAAATTATGGTGTCCAACTCTTTTGTCAATCATTGCACTCCTGGTGTAACCTGCCCCTTTAAGTTTGTAATAAACTGTGGTCATACTGGGTGCTATAAAATTAATCATGCCTACACAGTATAACTTTATCTTCTTTACATACTATTACACTAGCCAGATGTGATCTTTGTCAGTATATAGCATTCTGTCTTATTAAGCAATGACTCACAAGAGATAAACAGTTCGTTGGTGAATTGGCACAACAGACTCTTTCTTGTGCGGTCGGCATATCCCTGCAGCCTTGGCACACACACCAAGTCGGAGGTTGTTCTGCCTGACGTTGTTCAGTAATTCCACTGTTCCCCCTCTCTTGCTCCTCAAGTATCTCCTGTACTAGTGCTGGATTCCTTTTTGCTATAACATTGCATAGATGACGCATTTCATCTGTGGATAGGCCTTGAATTTTGTCCTGTAAACACACAAGCATTTTCATTAGTTAATCATAAGTAATGTGCCTGTAATAATGTGTTATGTCCCTACACAGAACATCTTGGGCACCCATTTTTAAAGGAATACTGTCCTAGCAAATGAAAATATAATTAGCTTTTATCATCAGCATGTCCCTATCTCAGATACACATTTTTAATAATAAATCATTTGACTAAATACGGAAGACGTAATAAGGGATGTGGGTACCCAAATAGATATTAATCTCTCCTTCGATAATGACATTGTCAAAGTGGTTAGAAAATGCTTCTTTGTGGGCCCATTATTATCACAAAAGGGTTTGCATACAGATCAAAAGAAGTCATTGTGCCCCTCTGCTCATCGTTCATCAGACCCATCATAGGGTACCGCCCCATTTGGAATATATCTTACAAGACTCATGCAAAAGCTGGAAAAACCACAGAAGTACATCACCAAGAGGATCACTGGCCTCAAACAGATGCCCTATGAAGCTCAACTAAAGAAACTCCAGCTGTACTCGGTTGCATACCGACTACTCTGAGGTAATCTCTGATGGACATGTTCCACCTAAAGAAAAGCTTATTCCCTCGAGCCACATGCTCTCAGGATGTTAACCTCACCACAACAATAAAAATGATGCGCTGGAGGGATAGTTTCCTGTCCAAGAGACTTCCCATGCTTTGGAACAAGATTCCAATCTACATTAGGCAGAGCTCCTCGCTAACACTCTCCAAGAGAAAGCTTTTCCAGCGGATGGGCAACAGAAAATTTACCCCAGGGATCACTTCAGTGGCTCTGCTGGACAGAGGCACAGGGAACTAATCTAAGGGAGTGGCGAAAGACAACACATTCTGGATAGGCTTATACATGCCTTCGGGCAGATAGCCTAATACCTACCTATGAACCTATGCACTACCAAACTCACTCTTGTATGAAACTTTACCTGTAAACTCTGACAATACTGTTGTCCTTCATGTGCCATGATGTTAGCTTGCTGTTGTTCTCTCAGACTCCTCTCCCTCATATTTGTTTGCTTTTTAGCACTCTTCCTTCCAGAATTAGGATGCAGTTTTCTTCTTCGGCTTGGCAAACCATAAACCGGTCTCACTGTAGGTGCATTCTCAATAGTGTAGTTGGCCTCCATGGTGATAAACTCTGAAAAACGAATACAGGCGAAAAACACCAGGCAAAGACAGTTCATTAAAAAAAGTCAAAGTGTATGTCCATCTTTGAGATACAGCACTCATTTGCAAACACAACCCTGAAAAAGCAAATCAGCCATGGGTAAATTAATCCAGCAATGTTGAAATATGAGAGAGTAACAATGATAAAGTACATGATTGCTGCATACCAACCTCTTTACAGTGCTTTTCAACAGAACGTCCACCTAAACATGAATTATTCAGATTCTGTTAACATCAGTAAATAGTATTCCACAGTAAAGTCAGTGACTGCTCTGATACGCTGCTGCCAACCTCATCATTCACAACCATGTAAAATGCATCATCAGCAGCTCATTTATACTGTGCACCTACTCTGTCTATTAATTAGAAAACTTGACATCACTACTACTGTCATCCTATGCCCCAAAGATCAAATGGTAACCTAAGTATGAGGAAAAAAGAAGCTATGGTGCCTTTCAGATTACCGCACATTCCGGTATTCCTTGTGTCGCCAACCACCTGTACTCTAGTTCTGCTAAGTTTAGGTTGTCTTGTAGCCAGGCAACTTTACTCTCATCCACATACAATCTGCATACAGAACCCCAATAGAATAACTCAATCACTGCCTGCACCTCACCTGGACGTTGCAGAAATAAGACACATCATGAGCACCAAACAAAAGCTAATCACAAACCATGAATACAGTCATGCTCAAAGTCTCACGAGCAGAGTCCTAGTATTATCAATAAATGTAGGTATGTATATATATATATATATATATATATATATATATATATATATATATATATATATATATATACATACACACACACACACACACACACACACACACACACACACACATACACACACAGATATTCATATATAGGCCAAGTATTATCTCTAAATATATGTATGTATGTGTGTGTATGTATGTGTGTGTATATATGTATATATATATATATATATATATATATATATATATATATATATATATATATATATATATATATATATATATATATATATATATATATATATATATATATATATGTATAATTTTTTTATATTGTTTCTTTGTAATTAGCAAAAACCCACAACCAGGAATACAAATGAGTCCAGCAAAACATATCCGACCTCATTGAACCTAAAGAGTATTGAAGCTCTTGGCCTGCAAAATAATGGATTACCAATTAAACTATTAACTGCCACTCTGTCACATATTGCCTACTCAGAGGTGATCTCTGCCAGGCATACAAAGCTATGTCAAGCCCATAGCTGTTGGACATGCTCCACTTAAAGAAATACCAATCCCTCCGAGCTACATGCTCTAGGGAACTAAACCTTGTCACCACAATAAACTGAACATGCTGGAGGGATAGATTCCTGTCCCAGAGAGTTCCCATACTCTGGCACAGACTACCCATCTATGTCAGACTGAGCTCCTCATTAGCACTCTTCAAGTAGAAACATGACAACTGGATGGGAGATAGGAAATTCACCGTGGGGATCACTTCTGTGGCTCTGTTCGATAGGGGCACAGGAAAATTATTTTGTTGGGTGTCAAAAGACAGGGTAAATTTATGGCTAGGCTTATATAGGCCCTAGGGCCAATAGCCTAGTACCTACCTATGAACCTATGTCCCAATAGCCACGCCGATGTGGGACAATTTCCACAAAACCCCAAGTCATGGGATGGTGACACCAAACACCACAACTACATTGACTCAATGTGTGATTCACTACATTGGGTAAAAGGACACAGTGCAATGCCCTGCACATTGGGGTACTTAACCTGTTAAAATCATAAAAATACCTTGACTCAACTGTATGCCAGCATATCATTCTCTCAATGACTGAGTAGAACCAATGAGTATTTGAACTGATAGAGTAGTAATGCACATACCTGTATAATAAATATGTAAAAATACGAATAAAATTAAATACAACTGTATTCAGACAAATCTTTAGACAAAAAAAGAACTGACTCGTGTCCGACTTCAGTTCCACTACCTCTCAGTTGGACAGGTCACTGAAAGACAAAAGAAGATGGTTAAGTCAAATAAATTTAAATAAGAGTGAAAGTGAGAGGCATTTGCTCCAAGATGTGAAAACTTTGACCATTGTGTACTTCGTAAATGGTTTGCATCGAAATGCTATGGAGGTGACTGTAGCAAACAAAGGAAATTGTTATGTGACTGAAATCTTTGCCAGTTACCAAGGTCAACCAATGCAGTTATAACACATGAACACTACGGCACCATATACTTATCTGTACTCTCCTTTCACTTAGCAAAGTAACACTGCATGTATGAGACCCTAATGGTAATTAACACTCAAATTCACAAAATAAGTGAACTGCCATGGAGTCAGAAATACTGACAAACGGTGGTGTACTGCATATGCAATATCCCAGTGCATTCCTGCTTTAGAATGACATAAGCATTTTAAAATACAACTGTAATACAGCAAACATTTCACAGAACTTGAGCAGGAGTAAATAACTTGTACCGCACTGCAATGCAATTATCGACTAACACTAATGTAGTAATAGGTGATAAATACATAACTTTCAAGTGACGAAAAGTACAGTTTTGTACCTACCATAAATGTAGATGTCCGATAGACATGCAACTGCAGTCATAACATATGGGTTGTCCTGCCTCAGGCAGCCCTCGGTCAGCCGGATTCCAAAGTCTGGGTCCGACATCAGCTGATGTTGCATTTCTCTCCAACGTCAGAGCGGCTGGAGTACATAAGCATCAGCCGACGCCATTTTCTTCAGTGTTTCTTGCCCCAGATGCCAGGTGCCCTCCAAGGAAGGCTGTAATCAAATTGGAAGTAAAAAACAGGATTCCAAACAAATAAGTAAGCAATAAACAGATACACCATAACAGATATCCCCAGCTAAGAGGAACAGGGATAGGAGTGGACCCAAGGCATAGAGGGGTATGGAGGGAAAATCCGACTGCAGTTGCATGTCTACCGGACATCTACATTTATGGTAGGTACAAAACTGTACTATGTCCTTCAAGAATGCAACTGCAGTCATAACATATGGGTAGAATACCATAGCTTAGCTGGGGGAGGAGGAATGCTCTAGGAAAGAGATGGTGTGGCAATCAAACCCTGCAGGACTGCCGAAGCAAAGCCTGCTCTGGATCTGGAGTATAGAGGGAGATTGTAGTGTTTGGAGAATGTATGCACGGAGCTCCATGTAGCAGCTTCTAGAATGTCCTTTGTAGGCACCCCTCTTAAGAATGCTGTAGAGGTGGCTGTAGCTCTGGTGGAGTGTGGTCTGACATTGGCTGGAACACTCTTCCCATGAAAGGAATAACAAAATCTGATGCAATGTCCAATCCATTTTGAAATAGTCTGTTTTGAAATTGCTTTTCCTTGTACTCCAGGGGCGTAAGCTACTAAAAGTTGATCAGACTTCCTACTGGTCTTGGTTCTGTCCAGGTAGTAGCGAAGTTGTCTGTGAATGTCCAAGGTATGTAACAGTCTTTCCCCTTTGTTTTCAGGATTGGGGAAGAAAGCAGGCAGATGAATAGCTTGGTTTAAAGAAACCCTAGATACCACCTTTGGCATAAAAGTAGGGTTGGTTCTTAAGGAGACCCTGTCTTGGTGAAAGATTATGAACGGTGGTATTGCCATTAGGGCCTGTAGTTCCGAAACCCTTCTTGCTGAGGTAATTGCCAATAGGAAAGCTGTCTTCCATGAGAGGAATTGTAAGTCCACTGAAGCTGCTGGCTCAAAAGGAGGTAGAGTCAGTTTTTCTAGGACAAAGTTGAGGTCCCAAGCTGGCACTGGAGCCTTTCTTGGTGGCTTAATGTTCTTGATTCCCCTAAGGAATTGCCTTAGCAAAGGATGTGAAAACACAGGTGGATCAGTGTTATATCTAGCTGAGATAGCTGAAGCATGTATCTTAATGGAGGAATATGAGAGTTCATTCTGAAGCACATCTGCCAAATATTCCAGGATGAGTGGGATGTTTAAAATTGTTGCATCATGACCCTTGCTGGTATTCCAAATGCTGAATCTCTTCCATTTCGCCAAGTAAACCTTTCTGGTGGATGGTCTTCGAGCTTCTGTTAATATCCGCTGAACTTCCTTGGAGAGAGATAGATTGAGATTATTCATGGGATCTCCCAGGCTGTCAGCTGCAGTGTCTGAAGGTTTGGATGCACTGTTTTGAAGCTGTGCTGAGTCAAAAGTAGGGGCCATTGGGGAAGGGCCCACTTCTTGTTGTGACATATGCTCCATAGTAGTGGGTACCAGTGTTGTCTTGGCCAGTCTGGAGCTATTAGGATCCCCTTGGGTCTCTCTGCTTTGATCTTTAGTAATACTGTGGTCATCAGTGGCAGAGGTGGGAATGCATAAATTTTTAGGAAGTTCCAGTTGAATGAAAGAGCATCTATTTTCCAAGCTTGTGGATGGTATGTCCTTGAACAGAATTTTTGTAGATGATGGTTGAGGTGAGAGGCAAATAGGTCTACTTCTGGCCTGCCCCATGTCGAGGTGAGTTGTGTGAAGATCTTTGGGTGTAACCTCCACTCGTGAGGATCTATGAAATTCCTGCTTAGGCTGTCCGCCAGCACATTGTCTTTGCCTGGAACAAACTGGGATTGCAACTGTATGTTCAGGCTCAGTGATTTTTCCCAAAGATTCATTGTCAGTCTGCAAAGGGGGTAGGAATGGGTGCTCCCTTGCTTGTTTATATACCACATCACAGTAGTGTTGTCTGTCTGTATCAGTAAATGGCCTTGTAGTTGTTGTCGAAAGGCCTCGATGGCATGCATTACTGCCAGCATTTCTTTTTGGTTTATATGCAGATGTGTTTCCTTTGGAGACCATTGTCCTTGTATGCATCTGCCCTCCATATGCGCCCCCCATCCAGTGTCTGAGGCGTCTGTGGTCATGGTCTGTGTTATCTGAGGTTTTTTGAATGACATACCTGTGTTTGCCTGGCTTACCAAGGCCCACCATAGGAATTCCTTTTGTAGGCATGGAATGAGCGGTATGGTTGCCTCTAAGTTGTTGTTGTGTTGAGACCATAGGCTTTTTAAGTACCACTGAAGCTTTCTCATGTGTAGTCTTGCCAATGGAACCAGGAGAATGCAGGATGCCATGTAACCCAGGGCCTGTAGGAATCTCCTTGCAGTCATCTGGGTGAGTTTTGCCAAACCTTTGAAATAATGAGTTAACTTTTCTTGCTTGTCTCGGGCAGGTAAGCCATTTGAGAGGCTGTGTCCAGATTGGCTCCTAAGAAGGTTATTTGCTGGGATGGTTGAAGTCTTGACTTTTGAAAGTTGACTGTGTATCCCAGAGCCTGAAGTAATTGTATGACATAGTTCAAGTTTTTTGTCAACATCAGTTTGTCGTCCGCTTGTATAAGGCAGTCATCCAGGTACGGGTAAATTTGGATCCCCTGGAGCCTGCAATGAGCAATTACTGAAGCCAGGCATTTTGTGAATACTCTGGGAGCAGTAGATAAGCCAAATGGCAATGCTGAGAATTGATAATGCTCTGGCCCTGCAAGAAATCTGAGGTATCTTCTGCAGCTGTGTCTGATAGGGACATGCAGGTATGCCTCCTTGAGGTCCAGAGTAATCAGCCAAGACCTCTTGCCCAGCATGGGAAGGAGTTGCAGTAGAGTCAGCATTTTGAACTTTGGTACTATGAGAAAAGTGTTTAATGTGGACAAATCCAGAATTGGTCTCCATTGAGTTTCTTTTCTTGGCACAAGGAACAGTCTTGAGTAGAACCCCTGGCCTTGTTCTTGTTGTGGTACTCTTTCTATTGCTTTTATCTGAATCAGCAGGGAAATTTGCTTGATAGCCTCTGCTTTTTGGTTTTGTGGTAGGTTTGGCATGCCCTGTTTTCTGGGTAAGGTGTGAAAATGGAACCTGTAACCATGGTCTATAATGTCCAAAATCCATTTGTCTTTTGTCAATCTGTGCCAATTGTCTGAAAACAGAGATAATTTTCCACCCAAGGGCGCTTCTGTTTGCTCCTTGGTTGGCGGTTGTAGAGGAAAGTCATTGAGACTGTGTCTGAGGGGCGGTGGAGACCCCTGTGTCACTTCTTTGGTTTGCTGGCTGCCATTGTCATCCCCTGTAGGGACCTCTGTATTGTCCTCTTCCTCGGCCACGCCTGTTTTTACTCTTTTGAAATTTTTCAGGATTAGGAAAGGACCAGTTTTTTGAAGGCCAATTCCTGCTGAATCTGGGGGGCTGAACCTGGAGAAAATCTTTAACCGTCTGAACTGATTTTGCTTTTTCCTCGATGGACTTTAACACATCTTTAGCATTAGCACCAAAAAGCTTGTTCTTTTCCAAGGGTGCATCCAGAAGTTTTGCCTTAACATGATCTGGTAGAGGTTGTTCTTTTAACCATGCATGTCTGCGAATAACTGCCCCTGTCATAGCTGCCCTACATGAAGCTTCCAATGCATCATATCCACACTGCAAACAGTGATTGCTGACTTGCTGAGAATTATGTACAGCTTCCTGCAAAGACTTCCTGTCTAAAGGGTCAGGAGATGCCAATGTTTTCTGTAAATCATCTAACAGGTAATCCTGATATTGTAACATATGTAAAAGGCAATTCAAAGCTCTCATAGATAAAGTGGTGGAGGTGTACACCTTTTTCCCCCATCTCTCTAATGACCTAGCTTCCCTGTTGGAAGGCAAAGGATTTTTAGAGGTGGAAGCTGAAACACCCTTAGGTCCCTGAGAAATAGTTTCTAAATCAACAGTATGGGCCCTGAACAAATGGGAATGTGTGTCTGGGACCCTGTAATATCTGTCTGGCTTGGCTGGAGCAGGAGGAAGAGAATCAGGGGTAACACTGGAGTCCGAATATAGATCATCCAAAACATCAAGCACAGGAGGAATAGCTAGGGGCCTGTGCTGGGGCTTTTTAAGGAAGGTTCGAAGGCGCTTTCTGGAATCAGAATATTCCTGGCCTTGCCACTTGAAATGTTCCCTCATGGTAATATACAGATTTCTTGCATTGGCCGGGAATCGAACCCGGGTCAATTGCTTGGAAGGCAGCTATGCTCACCACTATACCACCAATGCTATCAGAACTTCCCCAAAAGAAATATCCTCAGGAGGGGAGGCCGAGGGAATGGAATCCTCTGCATCAGAGTCCTCATAGGTCTGAAAGAGGTCTTCCTGGCCCTCGGAGTGGATAGAGTCCTCAGAGTCTTCATCTGTAGGGATAGGTTCAGAGGGATCAACCCGGGGCCTCTTATCTGGAGGAGGCTGGGATGCTCTCTCAGGATGGGCCTGTGAACCCCTAATCATGGAAATTAAGTCTGCGGCCATAGACATGATTTGTGTCTCAGGAGTAGATTGAGTCAATGTTTTTGCTGTAAGGTGCTTAGTCTTGCTGGCTGCTTTAGCCCGAGTGTAGGCCTTAATAGACATGGCCATAGGAGGCCTGGCAGCTCCACGTGCAGGAGTGACCTTATCTACAGCAATGGTCTCAGGTAATTCCTCGGTTTCAGCATCCGGAGGAAAATCTATAACTGGCGTCGGATCTGGTATCGGAGTCGTCGGTATTGCAGTGTCTTCAGTTCAGAGCTGTGGAATAACCGTCTCAGAGGGAACCGGAGCACTCGCGGTAGGTTTTGGCGTGGTGTCGATGGTAGATGCGGGCTGAGGATGTCGGTCCCGGTCTTTTCGTTTCTTGGGCATTTGCGATGTCGGAAGCTCTGACGGCATTGTATACGCAAATTTTTCGCCGAAAAAGTCTTCAGCGAACTCCGCCCGGCACCTGAGAGTGCGCTTGTTGAAGCGAGCACAGGCGACACAGGCCGAGACGTCGTGGTCTGGGCCAAGGCAAGGAAGACAGTAAGAGTGGAAATCCTTATGAGGTATTTGTTTACCACAAGACAGACAATTATTAACTTTTTCAGTAATTTCTGACATCGGCTGAGGCAAGAAAAGGTCCCCAACGGAGTACTTAGCTTTTTTGATGACTTCGGATTCGAAGAATACAGGAGCTGACCGACCGGCACTTGCGAACTGCTTCTGCTTCGGGCACCGCGCGGCAAGAAAGACTGAAGAAAATGGCGTCGGCTGATGCTTATGTACTCCAGCCACTCTGACGTCGGAGAGAAATGCGACATCAGCCGACGTCGGACCCAGACTTTGGAATCCGGCCGACCGAGGGCTGCCTGAGGCAGGACAACCTATATGTTATGACTGCAGTTGCATTCTTGAAGGACATCTGTGATCTGCAGTCTGCTTGCACTTTGAGAAAGCATGAAATTTCAATGACCGACTTGGTATCATCTAGAAAGAAACCTCATTGTTCTCCACATTCTGTATTTGTCTCAGAAATCTGGAGTGGTGTTCATCTACCAACTAGCTTGTGTATGGGGGTGGATATGTGGCAATCGAGGGCTGTATCTTTCTTGGATCATCATCTCCTAGTCTTGCTCGTTCCCTCAATCTAGTGCAGTCTGTCAGTCGACGCAGTAAAATCATTCTCTTTAATGGTATGAAGTATCTGTATTCTTTCTTCACTTTTTTACGCACCACAGTCTATCGTCCACTTTTCTTATTATACTTTCTACGATACCTGATAATACATGAGAGTAAAATTCAACCTACAGTCAAATGCAAGTTTAGCAAGTTCTTCAATTAATGGTTTGTCAACACCATCTGCTATTTAAACTCTCAGACACTGCAAATAATGTCAAAACATGATGTGTTGACTCAAGTATATTTACTTTATCAAATTATGATTGGTCATTATTTGTCTACAAGTGTATTGGAGATAAGGTAGAAACAGGAAAGAATAGTTTGAGTGTAAAAGTTGCCTTCAATATCATAGAATGACTCTTACAAGTAACATATCTGTTTGTTTTAAGTGTTACACGTGCACTTGGAATACAGCATCAGGAGACAGGATGTGTATTGCACCAAGTAATAGTGTCACGGTTGAAGTTACCTATTTAATGCACACTAAATTTCAGTCTATCCTTTTGACCATTTTCAGGACTACTCAATAATGTCAGATACCCTAACTCATGTAGGCATGTACACTAACATCAAAACATAAATCTAGGTAGATATTGTTGTAGATCAGAATTGTGGAGTATTGTGCATTCTTACACTTGTCTTCCGTCCTTGTTACGATGGTATGGATGTCCATGGTGACTGTTGTGGTCTATGGCAGCCATAAAATTCCATGTTCGATAAGCAGGAAATATATATGCCTGACGTTTTGAAGCATATTTTAATATAAGCTGTTGGAACTGTTCTAATTCCGCAGTTGTTCTACACAAAGAAATTGATTATAAAAATTAACAAATCAGAATGTTAATGTTAGTTTTCACTGCAGTGTGTAAAGCTGCACACGTACACAAAAGGTCCTTACCTGTAGCTCAAGTAATGCCGTATTTTCTCCACAAATTTGGGATCCAGAAGAATGTCTTTTAATTTTTCATGTGCTGGGCTTTCAGGCTCCAGGCATGGTGCAGTACGCTCTGTGCCAAGAGAGTCATGCTGACATCGTCCCAATGGTTCTTCCTCATCTGGATCTCTCCCCCACTCATGCTGGTTTACCACATGGTATAAAACACCTCTCCAGCGTATCTGTGGTATCGACAAGAAGACAAAAATAAAATTGAGAGACTAGCTCATGTAGATCACGTACATGTAATGTACTAAGATCATGCATTTCCATACCATGAAGTCTTCCAGGTTGTCCGAATGCTGACAGCAATGCCAGAAGTGATTTACTATTTGCTTGGTCCACTGGCGTATAATTCTGCAACCACGCTGTTGACCTGCCTGTTAGTCAATAACAATAAATATAAATTGAGACACCTATTAAAAAAATGATCTTCTAAAAAGTAAATATCGTTGTACACTTTGGATCATATGACCATTTTGTTACATTTGTAGCAATGCATATCATGCAAAACAAGGCTTACACAAACATTAGAATAGTTGTAGAAACCTTTCTGAATAATGTTTGAGGGGGTCCATCCAACTAATTCAGGAGCTCAGGGTGTTTTGCTATGTAATGTTACACATAGGCAGTAAGAGACAGACAAGACTGCATCTGCTGTCATAGTTCCCTACCTGTAATCTGCCATTGCCGCCAAGACTTTTGCAGTCCACCATAGTGGCCATGTTAATAATGAGTTGGCTAAGACATCTAAAACATTTTCTCCTTGTTGTGAAACCAAACTCATTCACCCATATGGTTACATTACCTTGATGACATAAAAGCTTATTTAGTCAAAATGCAGAAGGCCAGCTCAAAACAGTTCAGTAAGAACAGTTACCTTGTTGATTCATTTAGAAAGATTCTTTGCTCCATGCCACATGTCAAAAGAATGATTGATTGATGCATACTTTGCTCCTGAAATGAAAAGACAGGCATTCTACATTGTGTTGTAACATTGAATTTTAACTGCTAATGAGACTGCAGAGCGAAGTCTTACTCATAGCTTTGGCAATCTGTGGATGGGCATCAGTCACCACTTCATTAATATTGACATGGCAGTCCTGGAAACTTTTCATGCATCTTTCAAAGGCAAAATTCTCCATTCTTGGTGAAATCAATTCGGTTTCTCTCTTATCAACCACGTGAACAAGTAGAATCTCCTTTGTTTTTTCATCCATGCATGTATATGTGCAGTAATGAGCACAGTGTCCGGGACTATCCATGCGACCATCACCTAGAAACAAAGGTAATAAGAGTCTTACACATTAGTGTAGTACTACATAGCACAGTAGGTACTAAACAAATTATCATTTTACTCACCCATAATTGTCACATTCATGTGTTTACGATCCTCCATCATCTGGGCAACCATTTCCTTCCGGTAGTCTTCCACAACCGGAACTATATACCTTCTCTGTAAACAGTAATAACTATCTTCCCGGAGGACTGATAAACCAAGACACTGGGCTAGTAGTTCAATTTTAGTGTAATTGTTTCCAGACATGAAGATTGCTGCTGCTAGCATAAGATCACCTGCATGTAACCCATTCCTTACTGTCTGCTGACTCAACCACCGGTAAGCTACATGACCATTGCAGCATGCCTAAAAGAAAGACTTTGTTGTTAGTAAGTGCGCAAGTCAATTATTATTACAACAAACAATGTCAGGTACTGTGGCCCTATGACACCAACCCATGATAGTACAATGCATGGGCCTTTCATTTTATCTGACAGTGACAAAACTTCTTGACATATGTCACACCTTGGCATAATGCACTTCCTTGCTAGTTGCAGGAGATTATTCTTATAGACCAGTAGAACAGTTTCCTTTGACAGTGACTCTGCACAATCTTCTAAATCTATTGACAATGGTGATACACTTGTTGATCCTTCACCTTCCGTACACTCTGTGTGTGTGTTGTGCAATACAAACTCATCATCACTGTCTTCCATGCTGTGGGCTTGATCCACACACTGAACCGGCAGGCTGCTCACAAAGATTTCCAGGAAAAGACACAACAGAAGAACACAAATGGGAAAGGGAAAAAAGTTATTAGAATGTACTGTACTCAGTCCAAGACTGTGATATCAGTAAATGATCAGCAATCACTAACGGTAATACCTTTCAAGTGAATCTTCACTACAGGATGAGTTGAAACACGCAGTGTATCCCTGTTGCTGATTAGATCTTCGATGAATGACGAAATCTGGTCTTCTGTGTGAGGGAAAAAATAGTTATGTGAATTGGCCGTCTGTATATGTAAGCAATTAACTGACAGCATTGGCAATGTAATCTGATTGACTAACCTTGGTGGTGTCGTGCATGCCACAGTTCTGCTAGATTTGCAGTTGCTCACTGCAGGGTGCTGCAAGTCACTGCCACATGGAATGTCTTCTAGTGGGACAACATCTGACATGTTGTCATCCTCACCTTCTGCATTGTGCCTGAAAAGTTAAACTATGGTTAAAAGAGTGAACAGCAATTTGTATTTGTACACTGCTAGTACTGTACACAGACAGACGAATAGCTAAGTGTGCATAGTGATTGAAAACTCTAGCTTTGTCATGTAAATGTACCTGACGCCGTCACCAAATAAACTCGGTGCGGTCATTGTGCTCGACGTATTAGCTTGAAATGAGATTGGTGTGGACTGCATAGGTGGCAATGATGACCGGACGGTATCCATCAATGACTGGTAACACTGTTTGTCATACCTGCAATCAAGTAGATATACTTGCTTAAATACATTGTGTCACAGTAGTCAGTAGCACTTTTAAACTTAACTCTAATTAGATGAATAATATGCCAATGCCAATCTTTTTCTCTTTTTCTCTTTTTGCTCCTACTACATGCTATAACTCTGCATCTTGTCATCTTTTCTTTTTCTAGCTTTATGCAAATCTCTTCTATGCTTATCTCGTTCCTTACTAGTGCCCTGGCAAAAATTGTTCTATTCTAAATTGTAAATAGTGTAAATATTATTTGACTCTCTATATGTCAGTTTAGTTTCAATTCTTCTTCTCTTACTAGTCAGTCTTATTCTAGCAATTATTACAAAAGAAGGTTGCCTCTCCATTGTTATTTTCTTGTTATAATACCTCTGCATTTCTCTACACCAATAACAACTTTGTCCTTTATTTGCTTGTATGTTTATATATTTTTGTTTGTTTGGTTCTGTTTTGATTTTTATTTTGATTGTTGATCTTTTTATTGTAATTTACTAGTCTGTTAATGGAGCTTTTCTCCTCGGGCCTCTGCTGAAAATGGACATTGTATCCAGCCAGACTAGCCCGGTTAACAAATGTAAAATAAAATAAAAATAAAAAAAAATGAATATATATCGCTAATAGCATGACATAGTAGGATATAGTTTGTACTCTCTTCCTTGGTAGTACAGCAAGTCCATCTCTTACTTTTGTCGCACGTCTATCACATCTGCCTAATTTTAAATTAGTTTATGTAACATTTAACTTTGGAAATCCAACTTGAAACAAAGTCCGTGTTCAGTGTAGACTGGGCAGAAATGCTCCACATGTATGTATTGGTAATGTGGTAGGAAACGACTGGACTTCATGTACTTTGTTTCTGATAAAGACTGTACAATGATACCAGTCATATTCATTTCAAGTGTTAGCACTTTATGATTAAGCCTAATTCAGAAATAAGCACTATGCATGTTAAGGAATCAACGGGTCTACACGATGCACTGCTGCATGTCTGTAGCAACAATCATGACTGTACAATGACAGTGCACTACTGAGATATAAACAGGTATGTACAATGGGATAACTGTTATGTTAAAGTGCCTTTGAGCAGTAGCAATCCTTATCACGTAGTAACTAACACGCATATGAGTAATGTGATAAAATAAAAACTTACATGTCAAGCAGGAAACAAGCCACCTCCTCATGTGATTTGACTTGTAGCTGCTGTTTAATAGCTGTCCAGTGATCAAATTCACTCCCAATCGCAATCCGTGTCCTTCCACGCTTAGCATCCAGAGCTTTCTTCAATCTTTTCTGAGCAGACAGTGTTATTGACCTTCTCTTTTCACTTGCCTGGCCGTTGTTTGCAGACATGGTTGACTCAAAGTACCTGATCAATTCGTTAATACCGTGGATAAATTGACATTGCTGGCCAATGTTAATATACATTATGCAGCCCTGAATGACCCTTTGTTGTTCTTGACCTGCACACTTTATCAGCTAAAGAGCGCTATCAATTAATGATAGTCATGATTTTGTACAGATTGCGAGGAGTCAGTCATGACAGCAGTAGAGCACTATAAGTAAAGGGTTCCAGTCTAAGACACACAAGGTCATAGCTGGATGTGGGCATCAATCACACACAACATACATGATGTCATTACTATGAAATACCCTTTGAAGCTCAGCACCACTAAAATTTCTATGCAATCTGATTAATACATGAATGGGAAATGACAAACAGGTGACTATCAAAGAAACATGTATATGTCCTGCAGTATACTCAGAAGTCATTGTTAGAGTTAACTAATTACATTGCTTTAAAGACAAAACACCAGTATCCTTGGCTGTTATAATGCACTGTACTCAATTGGACAGTGATCTGAAAAGTGAACTCCAAAATGAACATTATGCACAATATGCCACAAGGTAGCTGATGGTTTAAGTATAAATGGACACAAAGTACAGAGATATTGTCAGTGAGATGAACAGCCAGACTGACATTAAGCAGAAGTTTGTAAGGTTCCAGAAATATTAAGTCGGTTGTAGTTTGAGTGTATGTCTATAAGGTGAATGATGGCAGACTTACAGAATGTTATCTTCATAAGGATAAAGCAACTTATTAAAGAATATTCTACACAGATGACAGCATGAAGGCCACAATGCCACAATGCCAGTAGGGATGTCTGGTACTGTGAGATGCATAAAATAATAGTTTTTTACCCGGCAGTTACTGAGGAGCAAATACATACAGTTTTAAATGTAATACACTGGATAGAGGTCTGGCTTTATAGTCCAGTCTTTGAAAGTTCGTAGGTCTTGGTGAGTTGCTAGCCATCACTTGGATGATGATAGTCAACAACTCTACGGGTATGACAATGCATGAGTCAATGTAGATGTGACTATCCCTGCCTCCTTTGATATATTTCATTAACATAAGTTCTTAGTCTCCATGTATTCTAAGCTACGCCATAACAGATGACCTTCTTTTGCTGTTTCTTCAAATAAAGGGTGGACTCCAGCTTGTAGGCTTTTGATCTTCAGAAAGCCTAGCAAATCATAAGCATAAAAAAAGTCCACAAAAAACTAGGAGCGTTATACAGAAATAAGCAACTTCTCACCAAAGCTGCAACGATTTGAATAACAAATTCCCACCTTATCTCCACCCTACTTTATGCCTCTCCAATATATACCAGCTTAAGGCAATGCGATCTAAACAAGCTAGAAACCTGCTACAACAAAAATCGCCAAATTCACCACAGGGGCAGCCTACCGTAGTCACCACTGTCTCTCACTTGCTGAACTGGGCTGGCTTCAACTCCCTCACCTCCTTCAATGGTGTCAACTCTCACTCGTCCACAAACTAGTAAACCATCCACTAAATCTCCAGAATCTACTCCAACCCTATGACACCACCAGACCACTAAGATGCAGCAACAAAAATCACTTGGAGATCACTAAAGCCAATAACTCTGCTGGTGAAGCACTATTCTCTTGCACCATAGGCAAATTGTGGAACTCACTCCCACCCACAATTACCTCTGTACCATCATGCACCCACTTCAAAACTTTACTAAAAGCACACCGAAAAACATGCTGGCTATGCCCTTGCAACTTCCACTCTAGTATCACCCACCCCATCCAACCACTACCTTTCTTTCCACTCCAGTAAGAACCTTGATTATAGCAAGCTCAGATGCTCATAAGCCTAGTACTTATTGTACAGCAGGAACTTCTTATTGTAACATTTGTTAATGTCTGTTATGTACTTCACAGATAAAGATTCTAGTTGTCTACTGATGTACTATGTTCTTCATCTGTAAATATGTTGTAAGTAATTGCTATGTAAATTGTTAATCACTATGTATTCCAATGTAACTACTGTCTGTTTATTTTAACTGTGGAGCTTTTCTCCCCGGGCCTCCGCTGAAAATGGACCTACGTCCAGTCGGACACTCCCAGTCAATAAATATAAATAAATAAAATAAAATAAATAAAATAAGAAATACTGAGCCAAGTACTCTGGTATCATAAATAAGCTTAACAGCCTAAATATCAACCCATTTGGCACATGATGGGTTGCAAACTGGCTCAGGGATAGAACTCACATGGTCAGAGTTGCAGGTGCCATGTCTGACTCTAAACAGATTACAAGTGGCATCCAACAGGACTCTGTTCTGGGACCACTCTTGTTCGGTACATACTTCTGAGGTACAGGCAAACACGGGAGGACTGTGGCTGGTGAAGTTTGCAGATGATTGCATACTGGGAGCCATAATAGACTCTCCGGCTGACACAAGCATCCTTCAGAAGGGTCTTACGGAGACGGATACCTGCTGTCAGAACCACGGCCTCAAGCTAAATGCCAAAAAATGTGTAGTCATCCCCTTTGGGAAAAATAAAGTGCCCACAAATTACCGCATAGGAGGTAATCCGCTAAGTAGGGACAAAGTAATTAGGGATCTGGGGACCCAAGTAGATAGTAACCTCTCCTTTGACAATCACATTGCCAAAGTGGTTAGAAAAACCTTCTATATATCTCACCTAATCACAAAAGGATTCACATCAAGATCAATAGAGGTAATTGGGCCCCTCTACTCATCACTCATCAGGCCCATAATTGAGTACAATGCCCCATTTGGGATGTACATTGCCAAACACCTGCAACAGCTGGAGAGACCTCAATATTACCTCAACAAGAGGATCGTGGGCCTCAAACAGTTGCCCTATGCAGCTCAACAAAAGAAACTCGAGCTCTACTCAGTTGCTTACCGCCTACTCAGAGGCGATCTCTTGCCTGATGTACAAGGCCATGTCTAACCCGAAACTAATGGACATGCTGCACCTCAAGAAAACCAGATGCATTATAGCTACACGCTCCAGGGATTTAAACCTCAGCATAGCTATAAATAGGACATGATGGAGGGATATATTTATATACTGGAAGCTTCCCTCTCTCTGGAATAAAGTCCCGATCCATGTTAGGCAGAGCCCCTCGGTGACCCTATTCAAGAGAGATTCTTGATGAGTGGAGGAGAAATTGTAAATTCAATGCAGAGATCACTTCTATGGCCCTGCTGGACAGGGGCTCAGGAATCTAGTGTAAAAGGGAGGTGAAAGCCAACATATTCTGGCTAGGCTTCTAAATGCCCTAGGGCAGATAGTCTAGTACCTACCTATGAACCCAAGTCCCGGCCGACTGTTTTAACAAGGCTATTGACTTACTACCAGTACATAAACAAAAGCGAGTATGATTCAAGCAGATCTGTTGCATATCTGCAACCTAGTAACCACTACTATTAGTTTCACAGAAACTACAGTGTCAGCATTGAAATCAGTAAAATACACATGCATTTGCCAGTTTGCGATCTGTGCTTGCCTATTCTGGGTTTGTACTAATGCAAGAAAGATCCAGTGTTATTGCCAAATATTCTCTGTATGAGAAACATTGTCCAAAAGTAAGGCACACTGTACCACAAGGAGCTTGAGGTATACCTTTCAAAATATAAACAAATGTAAAACACCTTTAATATACAAGCTCAAGCCACTAACAGTCTGCTAAGCACATAAGACATACACAGCTGAGCTGACGTTTTTGTAAATGGACGAACAGTGAAGCCTATGTGTGCACACCCTGCAGACAGTCACATACTCCACACTGGGAATGGTAACAGCATTCCACATTTTAGACATAGAAGGTTGATGGTTACGTCTCAAATCTTCTTCATTTGGGCTCAAAGTTATGCTCAAACATTTCTGATTTTATGACAGCTATGATGATTACAGTAGGCTGAGTGCCAACTGCTACACAGAAATGCCACTATTTCACTCTGTTTTGCTTGTAAATCCTAACATGTGTGTATAACATGTAGAAGTCACATCTCCTGGTTTGAATATTTTACATTTTACATTTTTTTTGCAGTAACTCCTAAAGAAAAGAGACAAACACTGCTTGTGGAGCTGACAAACCACATCCACAGTGTAATTTCTTTTGTCTGCTGTAAAAGGTAAGTGATCTGTCCAAAATAACTTACATTCAATAGCTTTCTTTCCTTATTTCCATAACCTCCCCACCTTCCTCCATACCCCATCCTTTTTAATGGCTAATATATTCTTTTTTCCACACTCTGTCAAGAAACTGAAACTCATGGTTCAACTACTCTGTGCATGAATAACACTTTCTTACATTTCACACTGTTGGTGGCTTTGGTGATACTTTAATTTGCATTCAATGGATATATTGCAAATGTGTATAGAGTGTAAATTGCTGTTTGCCTTAGCAATTTGTTAATCTGTATTAACTGCAAACTGCTGTTTGTCTTGCAACCCATGTCATAGCTACAAAGGGCCCTGTACAAAAGTCTACCTACCCAGTTAAATAATCTAACTAAACAATGAACAAATCTAATATCTACACCCTATTAATCCCACTCAAATCCTTCCTGTTCAGGGTAATTCCTTTAAACTCCCCCAAACTAATGCTGTTTATCTTTAGCAGATATCCCTCAATCCATTTTTTCATCAAGAGACTACAGCCTCGCATCCGTTTCATTTCAGTCCATTCCATCCCATCCATACTCGGAGTAACATTCATCTGTATATCCTTATTGGCAGTATTCCAATACTCATTTTATCAAATCATTACCAAAACTGCTGATGGTACAACATTACCTCTTTATGTTTTGAATTAAACCTTCTTATAACCACTGTCCTGGTCTAACAACTACAGTCCAGTACCAACCCCCCCACCAAACAAACACCCACACCACACCTCTTAGCCAAAGGTAAAACTAACAGGGGTATAAAGCCCCAAAAGCAGGGATATTTTTTGAATTATTACTCCCGTTCCCTTAAAACGTTAATAGAGAAACAGGTTATGCATCAGCATGCATTTCTGAACAATTTTAACTAGCTGGTGCTCTGACCTAGGCTGCTTGGGTGAAGGTACTATGCTATCCTAAGGAGTCTCATCCAATATCCTTTTTTACCTTTTTTTTAATGTTGTCATTTTTTCCAGAGAATTTTGTAAACTTTACAGTATTAACTTATTCCTTCTTTTCTATACAAACCTATGCCCGAAGAACAAGGCTCCCAAATGTGTTCTCATTCTAGGCACACCATGCACAACTCGTGCATGTCCTTGTAAGGAAATCTTGTCACCATGGCCACACTTCTTACATCGCAAGATCTTTACCAGACTGCTTTAAAGTCAGTGATAAGTACACACAGCAAAAAATTAATATACGCACACACAGAGATGCTTACCAAAAATGACTGATACAGTCCTACCCATGCAGTACATTAACCAGAAGGAATCCAAGGATGAGAAAAAAAAAGTAGAAGAATAAACCAAAAGGCTATTTATATATATATATATATATATATATATATATATATATATATATATATATATATATATATATATATGTATATATACACACACACACACACACACACACACATAATATATTTTTTATATATATATATATATATATATATATATATATATATATATAGATATATATACACACACACACACACACAGGTATTAGAAACACCAGACAGACTCCTTCTGCTTTTGGCTGAAACTATGCCAGAAACTATACCTACATTTCTTTCCAGAGTTTCTTTCAATTTGTATTGTTTTACATTAAATCTAATTAGCCATATATTACACAATTCCTGTAGTTTTCGCATGTCCCTTTTCATGTTCTTCACACCCCGACATACACACACAGTTCCAGATGTTATCATATGAAAAAAATATACTTCTCTTTGGATCCCCTCAGCATTCAGCCAGAATCACTTTTATAACATTAAACAAGAATTTTAAACTATATTGCAGAGTCTAAATTCATCCAAAACATGGTATCGTTTACTCGGTGACAAAATGGGTATGCAGTTTGCTTACATATCAAGCTTTTAGGACTGATGAAAAACCTAGTACTTCCTGTACAGATGCTGTAATACAGCCCAAGCTCTATCACAGCATCATCATACCTTCACAGTACCAATGAAGCAGATCAAAACTGAAGTATGCTAATAAAGTAAAAAAAAAAATAAAATAAAACAATAGACAAAAAGGACACATTCAGAAAGCAAAAACAGAGTAAGCGTTCAACATGGGTTACTTCCAGAGACTTTTTTAGCTCACCGCTAAGCCCAGACTATAAATGACACCACTATAAAAAAATCGCTTAGTCCCTCATACACTCAGTACGTTAACCATGCACTTAAATCTTGAAGACCCTGCATATCAGACACTCACTCATATAATCTCATACACAACACATTCTGTCTGGAGACGGAAAAAAAGAAAAACGTGCGCACAGTGCTTTCTATGTAGTGTTCTGGTAGCTGGGCATAGAAAGGTTGCAGTCTGTGTGAAATTAGGAATGCAAACACACAACATAGTAATTTGTTCTGCACTGCTGTGCAGAATTACAGGTGGTAGTTACGTATTTCGACACGGAGTAAACGTCTCTTTACCAAGCCATACTTCTGCCGAAAAAGAAAGGGCTTGTCCTGCAAAAAGTAGCATTTACATAAAGAAGTTCAGCTGTGGACACGTAAAAGGTTGGATTACATTTCTGGGCATCTGAAACAATGATAATGTACATAAAATGTGCATTTTATGGTTTCCGAAATGGCAGCTGACAAATGTTAGGAACAGTCCATGTTTTCTGAAATTGCTAACACATTTTCTAACACGATGCTGTTATAGTGCATAAGCACTTTGCATTGCATGCTTGCCCACTTCTTTTCTCCAGGAGTACAGTTCGGAAAAGAGCCTTTTCTCCTGTTCCAAATCTGGTTGTGAATTAATAAGTTAGTACCCAACAGGCAAGCAAGCAAGCAATGTAACTTGTAGTGGGATTCTGCAATCGGGTATTAGCAGATACACCATAGAAAATACTGAAAAAAGAAAATAAAAGAGAATAAAAAAAAAGAAAAGAAAATAAGTGCATACAATTGCATTTACCTCAAGCAATAAACTGAAGAAGCTGTAGTGAGCCTAGTGCAAAGCCAGGAACCCGAACAATCAGTCTGTTACTCGAGACGGAACAGAAACAGGAATGGAATAGTGCTTTGCACAGGTTTTTAAGGAACCGGAATGCAAAGGGTGGTATTGCTACGACGTCAGGACTGATGTAAGAAAATAGGAGGGGCTAAATGAATGATTGACAGCGCTTCATCTTCGGACTGAAGCAGAACTGCTATCTCAGGAGCGAGCTAGTGCCCCTTTAAGGCAAAACATGGCAGATCTGATGCAAGTTTTTGGAGACAAACAATGCATTCTTGGATACTTAGAGGCAGAGTAAACAGTCTGAATGTTTTCAATATGCCAGACCCCATGTGGTCAGAGTCAGGAATTGCATCTAAAAATATCTAAAAAGCTCTAAATAGTCTCAGAGTGCTGTTAAAATGTAGGAAACATCAAACCATGATGAAATTAATATGTTTTTTGAGTCTGAGGGTGCGGTTGTCCTTTAAGTTGTTTAGTTTCCCATTTAAACTCTTTATATATATTTTTAAATGAAGGGTAATCCTTTTATTTATTAACATTGTTTCTGTCTTATTATAGATACATTTTAAACCAGAAATTTTCTCTAAACAGTTTATCGAGTTAATGATAGTCTCTAATGAAGCTTCAATATCACTAGAAGTTAAAAAATATCATCTGCAATCAACTATATTTTAGAAATATACTTTTCATTAACTGAATAGCCTTTTATTTTATTGTTATTTCTAATGAATGTGGCAATAGGCTCTATAGATAAAACAAATAACAATGGGAATAGCAGACATCCTTGTTTTGTTCCCCTTTATATTTTAAATTAATTAGAAAGGAAAGAGCCAGTTTTAACAAAGGAAAATGTATTATTATATAACTTCATTATTATTTCTATAAAATTTGAATATAGAAATTTTTCTATAAAAATTAAAAGACTTTTTGAAAGTAAATCCAATTAATTGAATAAAAGACCTTAACATCTAATGATAATATTGATAATTCATAAATAATTAATTATATTTATCCATTAAGATAAATTAACTTCAGTAACTTTTCAAACTAGCAAATAAAGAGAATCCATTCATTACAACAATCTTCAGTCATCAAACTTAAAACCAGGCAGCATTATTCCCCCAGCTCAAATCCAGTTTTATATCTTTGAATATTTTTCTTTAGCTTATTACATTGAACCAAAGACATAAAGTTGAAAGTTCAAATATAAGTAATAAAATAGAAGAGGTCATAAAATGAAGACACTTTGTTATATCTATAATGCTTTCCTATTAAATAAACTTATCAAAAAATTCAGTTATAGATGGAATTCATTATATATTCACTTTATAACACAATTTGTTCCATGTATCATATGTAGCGTTTCTAAATGATGACGTAATAAACTCTGAAATGAAACAAACTTATTGCTGCCCAAAGTCTTACAGTTTATAATTCTGTTCACATGTTAACGAAATTAGTACTTGTTCCACATTGCAGCCTTCACTTTTGCCGGCGCTAAGGAAAATATCTTGTCACCACATATACTATTTTGTGATTAGAATCAACATTCAAACAGTTGCTAGGTAAAGCTAATTATATTGTAAGTAATATAACTAATAAGAAAAAAAAATGATAGACATATGGCAAATTCAAAATCAGTTAACTAATAGGTGCATAGGTAAGTACTAGGCTATCTGCCCAAGGGTATTTATGAGCCTAGCCAGAATGTGTTGGCTTTCACCACCCCCTTAGATTAGTTCCCTGTGCCTCTGTCCAGCAGATTCATTAGTTCCCTGCGCCACTGTCCAGCAGAGACACTGTAGTGATCCCCGGGGTAAATTTTCTATTTCCCATCCACCCGTCAAGGTTTCTCTTGAAGAGTGTTAGTGAGGGGCTCTGCCTGATGTATATTGGAATCCTGTTCCAGTGCATGGGGAGTCTCTGGGACAGGAATCTATCCCTCCAGCATGTCCTATTTATCGTTGTGGTGAGGTTTATATCTCTAGAGTGTGTGGCTCTCCGGGATTTGTTTTTTTTTAGGTGGAGCATGTCCATCAATTCTGGGTTGGACATGGCCTTGTATGTCAGGCAGAGATCACCTCTGAGTAAGTGGTATGAAACTGAGTACAGCTGGAGTTTCTTGAGTCGGGCTGCATAGGGCATCTGTTTGAGGCCAGTAATCCTCTTGGTGAGGTACTTTTGTGGTCTTTCCAGCTGTTGCAGGTGTCTTGTAAGGTACAGCCCAAATGGGGCATTGTATTCTATGATGGGTCTAATGAGTGATGAGTAGAGAGGCACAATAACCTCTTTTGTTCTAGATGCGAACCCTTTTGTGATTAGGTGGGCCACATAGAAGGATTTTCTAACCACCTTGGCAATATGATTATCAAAGGAGAGATTACTATCTACTTGGGTCCCCAGATCCCTTATTACATTTTATGTATTTAGGGGAATACCACCTATGTGGTAGTTCACAGGTACTTTGTTTTTTCCAAAGGGGATGACTATGCACTTTTTGGCATTTAGCTTGAGGCCATGATTTTGACACCAGGTATCTTTTGAAGTGAGACCCATCTGGAGGGTGCCTGTATCAGCCGGATAATCAATTATGGCCCATAGTTTGCAGTCATCTGTGAACATGGTCAGCCATAGTCCTCCTATGCTTGCCTGTACCTCTGAGAAGTATATACCGAACAAGAGGTGTCCTAGGACTGATCCCTGGGGGACACCACTTATAACCGGTTTAGAGTCGGATGCCTGAAACTCTCACCATGTAGGTTCTATCCATGAGCCAGTTGGCAACCCATCTTGTGACGTAGGGGGTTATGTTCAAGCTGGTGAGCTTATTTATAATACTAGAATGGGGAATGGTGTTGAAAGCCTTTGCAAGGTCTAGGTAGGCTGTGTGGACCTCCATTCCCTTGTCTAATGCCTTGGTAACTGTCTCAAAGACATCCACCAGGTTTAGGAGGCATGATCTGTCCTTAACAAAGCCAAACTGGGTAGGGTCCAGTGTTTGGAGGTTCCCAATGTCTCTGTTAATGAGTTCCATGATGATGCACTCCATAGCCTTGCAGACCAGGATAGTCAGGCTTATAGGGCGATAGTTCCCGGGGTCCATTGTGGCTCCACCTTTGTGGAGTGGGATAACCATTGCTGTGCACCACTCTATGGGTACGTAGCCTGTAGAGAGGCTGAGTTTGAACAGTGTATTTAGGTGAGGGGTTAGTTCATTTTGGAGCTCTTGTTAAGACACCGCCTGGGACACCGTCTGGTCCCATTGAAGCTGTGTTTTTGGCTTTGGATAGGGCTGTTTTAACCTGTGTGTCAGTGATTGACAGGGCCCTACATTCTTCTGGTATGGTTATGGGCCCTTTATGGGGTGAGAGGGGGGTGAGGTTTGCACTAAACCTGTCTGCCAGAATGTTGGCAATATCAGTCGGTTCAGTGTATTTTGTGCCATTCTGCACTAACTCAGAGCAGATCTGAGAGTTTCCACTTAGGTTCTTGACATAGCTAAAGAATGCTTTGTGGTTATCTTTGGAGTCATTGGCAATTTTTCTTTCGAAACTAGCCTTGGATGATTTAATGAGGGATCATAGTTTCTTGCTGATACTTATCAGGGATGTCTTCCCTTCTTGGGATTTTACTCTTTTCTGTACTAGTTTCCTCCTTCTGTTGTATAGCTTGTTTATGGCAGGGGTCCACCAGACTGGTTTCCTTTTCTTGGAGGAGTGAGTCTTGGTTTTACTTGGGCTAGCATGATCCATGCATTCCTGCAGATGCTCATAGAGTGCCTTTGTAAAGGTTTCAGCAGCTTGGACAGCATTGCCTTTAGCATAGGGGCTGTGAACCTTTCCATGTCAGTCTTAAGTAACATGAAGTTTGCTTTTGAAAAGTTTTTCACGGTGGTTTCCTTGATTGGGGGTGGGGGCGGAATATGGATATCTAGAGTGATTAGTCTATGGTCTGATCTAACCAGCAAGGGGTTGACCTCCAGAGTGGAACACCAGTCGCCCATGTTGGTGATGACCAGGTCCAATATGTTGTTTCATCTGGTGGGGGTGTTGACCAGTTGATCCAGGGCATTCGAGTTTATAAATTCTAGGAAGCGTTGGGCAAGGGAGTTAGTACTTGAGTAGTTCTCCCAGTTTATGTTTGGGTAATTGAAATCATCTAGTATTAGAGTGTTTGGTAGGACCTTCATATTTCTCAGTGTCTCCAGAAATGTGGAATGGGGGTCCTGGGCCATGGTGGGTGATCTGTAGCAAGCTACAATTTGGATTGCAGCTTTGCCCATTGTTAGTTGCACATGGATGATCTCTGATGCATTGTGCTGCACCATTAACCTGGAGGTGCGGGTATCCTTGATGAATATGGCTACACCCCCTCCTTTTGTGTTTCGGTCCTGGTTCTGTGGCCGAAAGGTATGTTATGAGTTATAGGCTAGTAGTGCTGGGGTGCTGTCAGGAGCCTTAAACCAGGTTTCTGATACTGCACAGATGTCGATGTTCTCCATACTGAGGAGTGCCTCGAGTGCGTGCATTTTGAGGTTTAGACTTCTGGCGTTGAGTAGCATTACCCTCAGTTTTTGGTTACTTGTGCTATTTATGGTGGTGGGTTTGTCTTTTGAGCCTTGCCTAAAAAAGGCACTATGGGGGCAGCAAGAGCCTTGGCCAGTATTCAAAAGCCTAAGGGTGACAGGTGCAAGCCATCTTTTGCAAAGCAACGTGGCTTGTCGAGCATGTCATCCCAGGTGGACAGATACTGGATCCCCTTTGAATGACACCAGAAACTTAGCCAATTGTTGAAATTGATCATTTTTACTTTATAGTGTGGCATCATTCTTGGTGAGGTCAGGGTCATACTGGCTTGGGCTACATGATCAGAGAGCTCTTCCATGTCTTTTTTCATGTAGTCTAGGGAGGTACATCTCAGGTCATTCACACCAACATGGACAATGACAGAGTCATATTTGTACTTGTTCTGGAGTGACCTAAGTGTTTGTGTTATGTGGCAGATCCTGGCACCCAACAGGCAGCTAACTGTAACCTTCTCCTTGTCCAGCCTAGTTAGTGGGACATCAGTGTGCCTGACTATAGAGTCGCCTATTACTAGTGTGTTGCATATGTTATTTTGCGTTAAGGGCTGTGATTGCGTGGCACACTGATTATGTGAAGTATGTGTTTCATGGTTGGTGGATGTCTGCTTTGGAGGTCTCTGTTGCTTTTGCAGATTTTTATTTAGAGCCTCTGAGTATGTTTTCATGTATTCATGTGTGATTTGTCGGTGTTGGTTTATTAGGTCTATGTGAGACTGGTGGTGTGTTGCAAGTATTACCCTTCTCCTCTTGACTGTCAGTTCCAGTCTTGGGTTGAGAGAGCTTTGCCTCCAGTTTAACTGTATAATTGCATCTCTCGCATATATTAGTGTTTGGTGGTAGGAGGAGAGGGTTGTCTATGTACATGAGGCAGTTGTAACATTGCCTCAAAATGCCCAGATTTGCTAGTTGGACTGGAGAGTACAAGGGAAACTGCCCTTTGGACATGCCTGAATAGGTAGAGTAAGCTGTTTTTCTGATTGGCTGGTGGGGACAAATAGAGAGCCTTGTCCTTCTGGACAGTATAGGGGGGGGGGTCTAGTGCTAGGGTTAATTAGTGTTTGCTATGAGTTTTAAGCAAGTGCTTGACTGTGAAATGAATCGTTTGAGTGCTAAAGTTGAAGGTTTGTCTAGTTCCAATGGAAAAATTGAAAAGTAGACTTCGTGAAGCTGAGAGTAGTTTAACTCTAGCTAAACGGCACTGCCCAGTGTGGAAAACCGCACAAATGCAGTTTTTATAGCAGGGAAGTGAAAGAGATAGAAATTAGCCCAAAATGGTCGATAAACTACTAACTTCTGGGCTGAAACCACTCCTCCAGGACAGATAGGCTGCTCAAAGCTCCCCTCTCTCACAGGTGAACAGAGAAACTTCCTTCTATCCAAGTAAGGTATGGGCACCACAGAAACTTGTAACTCAGCCCTGGAATCAGCAATAACCTGAAAACTGGACTATACTAGTTCAGAAAGGCAGGTAACAAGTATATATTTTTTGTTTTAATGTTTTTTTTTCAGAAAATAGAGTAGATACAATCAAAACAACACTTTAAATGCACAGAAAAGGCTATCACACTTTAGTGTGTAGCCTACAATAGTTAAACAGATTATTTAAACACAAAAATGACTTAATTCAAGTGCAGGCAGCAAATAAGTACAATATGTAGCAATAACAAACCTTTTAAATCACAGATTCACTAAAAAAAACTGGCATTTTAGGCAGAATTAATTAAGACAGCAAGGAAAGCAGAAAAATGATACTTAATCACTCCAAAGTCACTCTGCTGTAGACTCTGCAGAACACCTGGAAGGCACTTGCTGAGCGGAATACAAGTGCAAAAACTGCGCAAATGCGGTTTTTATAGCAGGGAAGTGAGAGAGATAGAAATTAGCCCGAAACTTCCTTCTATCCAAGCAAGGTATGGGCACCACAGAAACTTGTAACTCAGCCCTGGAATCAGCAATAACTTGAAAACTGGACTATACTAGTTCAGAAAGGTGGGAAACAAGTATATTTTTTTTTTCAGAAAATAGAACAGATGCAATCAAAACAATACTTTAAATGCACAGAAAAGGCTATCGCACTTTAATGTGTAGCCTACAACAGTTAAACAGATTATGGGCCTTATTTATGAAGGCTTGCATGGAGTCTAAGAGTAGTGTAAGATGGCAGACAGCCAATATGTCTGCTGAGCGATCCAGTAATAGCCGGCAGGGGCCTGCATGAGAGCTTCTAAAGCTACTCTTGCACTGACAGTGTTATGGTATGCAAATTACCTCATTTGCTGCTGAAAGCTATGCAAATGAGGTAAATATGCAATCCAGGAAACACTAACCTGTCCGTGTAAGAGTAGTGTTATTTGCAGAAATGTACTCCGTTGGTAACGGAGTACCGTTCTGCAAATAGCTAAACGGAGCTATGACAGCTCCAAATAAAGGGTGCATCTAGTTGAGGAAGCATGCCAATGGCCAAATATAAGGCCATTGGCATTTGCAAATGTTGTAAATCCTTAAAATCCATTTTTTTCCCTGATTGCCGATGTTTAAGCATAGCGCAGCGCTTTAAATAAAATGAAAAATATTGAAAAATAGCCAAAAATGAGCATTTTCACTAAAAAGCTTGTTCTGCCATGCAGGTGAATGGCAGACTGAAAACAACATGGCCACTGAGTAGTGGTTGCTAAGGGGGGGAAGCTCAGTGTGATAGATGTAACCAAGCATTAGTAGGCAATCCTATGCAAATGAGGATAAGGATAGTGAATCCCAATTTTCCCCAGCATGTGAGCCATGTCCCTAAAGTGTAAGTGTAGGAGTAGGGGAGTAGTAGAGTAGAAGATAGGTGATATCATGAGGGGGTATGTCTGAAAGACTGTAAGCTTATTGGAGCACCGTGGCTTGTGTTTGCCCTGAGTTGCTCAGGATTGCAAGAGGCTTGTCTACAGTTGTTCTAGCTGAAAACAAGAAACCAAAGGCGTACGCCATGGATATATCTGAAATTTCTTGCAAACGGGCACACAGCGTGTGCACACGTGTGCACCCGTGTGAGCATGTTTGCGCTTGTTTGCGCGGTGCTGACCTGGGCAGAAACAGAAAGGGAAAAGGAAGGAAAAGAAGTAGTAAGAAGTTAACCAAGGAGAACTAGCAGAGCTGCCAGGTGAAATATATCAGAATCAGCCAATTACACAGGCAGTAGACTAGCCCAGCCCAGCCCAGCACTTTAAACTCTGCAAACAGCAGTCTACCCTGTTTTTTCCCAAGAACTCTGCAACACTGCAGTATACAAAGAGTGAAAACTTAAAAAAAGCTTAAGTCAGACAAAATGTTAGGGGCTGCTATTGCTATCATAAACCAACATGTGCAAGATGCTGAGGGTGGTGATGTTGTGAATGCTGCTGAGCAACACACAGTGAGCAGATGGAGAAGAGTGTACAGACACAGGGTAACCTACCAGGGACTACATAAGCTGGAGATAGTGAAGCATTATAGAGTGAACAGAGACCTCCTGCAGCAAATTGTTGAGCTGTGCTGACCATACCTCACACACAGAACCAACAGAGGGGAACCCATCCCAGTGGATACCAAGGTATGTGTTGGCCTACAAATACTAGCTACAGGTACCTTCCAGAGACCAACTTGTGATATGATGGGGGTTTCACAGGCGTCAGCATCCAGGGTAGAGCACCACTTCCTGGATGCCATGTCAGCACATGTCGGTGACCACGTATCTTTCCCCAATTCCCGTGAGGCATTGGCCAGCAATATGCGTCTTTTCCACCAAATAGCAGAATACGCTGAGGTAGTGGGTGCAATAGACTGCACGCGCATACACATCAAAGCACCACCCGGTGAGCTGGGTAGGGTCTACATCAATCGCAAGGGCTTCCCCTCCATCAACTGCCAGGTCGTGTGCGATGCCCAGGGCATAATAATGAATATTTGTGCTGTCTGCTCTGGAAGCTATCATGATTCCCACATGTGGCATCTGACGCAGCTGTACCAGAGATTTGCCAATGGGAACATCCCTGATGGTCACCTAGTGGGGGATGCTGGATATGCACTGGAGCCGTGGCTGATGACACCCATCAGAAATGCACACACACCTGAACAAGAACTCCATAATGAGGCACACGCACAAACAAGAAACATTATGGAGTGTGTGTTTGGGATGCTCAAGTCACGGTTCCGGTGCCTGGACACATCTGGTAGAGCCTTGCAGCACTCACCAACTACATGTACCCAAATTGTCATGTTATGTGCTATGCTACACAATAAGATCCTGCAAAAACAGCTGCAGCAGGAACAGCATCAGGCAGGGCCAAACAGTCCCCCACCATTGCCAAGGCCTGCACAGGCACAGCATGACTCGGAGGAGAAACAACCTGAGCCTGCCCCAGTAGGCAGAATGAGGCATGCCCAGTATACCTTGGCCTTGGCAAAGTGGCAACACATAGCACATACACTGACTTAATAGGAACCCTGGAAATGACACCTCTCTCTGACTCACACATACAATAAAAGTGATGCCTAAATTGACACTACCTGTTTTCAAACATGTATAGGAAGTGTACTATGTGCATCCAACATAGGCAGCCCTGCATCACCACCTGAGGCATGATTGCCCTATTTTAAGCAATATAAAGCACTGTTAAGCACATTTTAACACTATTTAGCATATTTAAACACAATTGCGCCGAGCTGCGCAACATCGGGCAACTTTGAGCAATGTTGGGCAATGTTGGGCAAAGTCGGGCAAGGTTGGGCAAAGTTGAGCAAAGTCAGGTAAACACGCTCACACCTGCTTTACTGTTCCTTAAGCAGTCTGGTCTGCCCAGCAGGAAAATAAAAAGCAGTGACAGGGCTCGAACTCAGGATACTGTGCACTATAGTCACAGTACTGAACCACTAAGCCATGACAGCATTTCACTGGCATAGACACAGCAGGACAATTGTAGACTAACACAAACACAAACAAATGCTGTATCATGCCCTCTGAAGAGGCATATGAGTAACTTCCCCCCAGGCCTATGCAGACAGATAACAGCAGGCCAGGCAGTGTGATGTGGGTTGGGTAGGCTATGAAGTCACAAACTAATATACATGAAATTGGAAGCTAAGTTCTGTAGTACAGTAGTATGCCTCAAGCCAGTACGATAGGCAACAGTACAGACTGAAATGGAGTACTTGACATAGCAGTGCAGGCCTAGCAAATGTGTATAAGTGTTAGGTGAACCCCTCATCCTCTGTACACCCACGGTAACAATCAGGTGTGCCCCCTGGGTAGAAATGTACAACTAATAGCTGTCCCCCCTGTATGTAGAAATGTTGATAAGTCTATGCAAAGTGACTCATGGAAGCCCTACAGGCACAGTGTGCTTCCTGTCAATATACAACACAAAGGTGAGCCCTGAAGTAAAAACCAACTTGATTTTTCACACACATATAGTATATACGTCCATACTGGGCATGCTCACACACTTAACTTAGCAAATTTCAGTCAGCAACATACTGAAAGGTCATACTGGGCATGCTCACACACTTAAATAAATGAAGCAAATGTCATTCAACAACATACTGAACGGTCATACTGGGCATGCTCACACACTTAGACCATGTCTGAGTACAGCAGTGGGCCACACATATCTGGCAGTTGCAGTTCTTACCCCAGAAACGTGTCACTATTCACCAATCCTGCCTTGCACACACAGTTATATGAAAACAGACCCATATAATATATTGGACTCCTGTCAAAATCAAACTATGTACTACAAGTACTTAAGTTGTTCAAAGAAAGTGAAAATTCAAAGAAGATCAATAAATCGCCGATTAGTATCATCAATAAACAATGAGCACTCCTAACATTATCCAATCCATGTTCTGGCAAAAATATTGTCAATGAGTCCATAGAGAACCATGAAGCTTTCTTTCGCTATGTCATAAATATCAATGTAAACTCATATATGTTCTGAGTCAGTGCAAACTGTAAATGAATTCATGTACATGACTGACATTGCCAACATCTTGTCAGACAGGTTCATGCATATTTACCCCCCTCTCACTGACAAAAGGGCCCATTATCATACCTGGAGATTGTGAAAACCCAGAAATCACATATACAATGGTTAAACAGCTCTTTCCAAACCTAAAAACACGGAGTCTATGGGATGACATGGATTCCCTAGCTGTGTCATATGTGAACTCCAAAACAAACAGACCCTGCACCTAAACAGTCTGTTGAGACTCACCCCCTGTACAGGATATGAAACTGTTGAATGAGTTACAGCAACATTTGGCACACTCCACAAGTGTTGGTGCACAACAGACCATGGGAACTATTGTCTTATAAGCCTACTAAGCCTGATCTGCAAGGCCATGGAGTCCATCATGATGGAACTTATAAACAGAGCTATAGGGAGCCTACAAACACCCAACCCTACCCATTTTGGTTTGGTCAGGGGCAGATCATGGTTCCCAAACCTGCTAGACTGTTTTCAAGGCAGTCACCCAGGACATATATCAATGAAATGAGCTACACACATCCCATATAGACCTTGAAAAGCCCTTTTCCAACATCCCAGACACGTCATATCCACAAAATCAACAACCTGTGCATAAATATGTATGTCATCTGATGGATTACCAACTGGGGCACATATAGATCCCACAAGGTAAGAATTGTGGTCTCCTGTTCAAGCTGGTAACAACTGCTGTCCCCCATGGCTCAGTGCCGGGACCCCTCCTGTCTGGTGTATATTTTTCAGAAATACAGTCAAACACACGAGGGCCATGTTTTGCAAAGTTTGTGGATGACTGCAAAAAAGTTGTCATAATCGATGTTTGGGACAACAGAGACATTCTTAAAAAAGGGTCTCAGTCAGACAGATGTGGTGTCAAAATTATGTCCTCGAGCTACAGTCATACAAATACCACATAGGTGCCAACACCCTAAATATGGAGGTGATAATAAGGGATCTATGGACACATGTGGATAGTCATCTCTACTTCCAGAAACACATTCACAAAGTGGTTAGAAAATCATGCTATGTGTTCCCACAAAACTGCCAAGGTCTTTGCATGTAGGTCAAAGGAGGTTCCCTCTACTCATCAGTCATCAGACCCATCAGAGAGTACCACAACACACTTGCGATGAATCTGACTAGGCACCTTCAGCAGCTGGAAAGACCACTGAAGTACCTCAAGCAAGAGGATTACTGGCCTCAAACAGTTGCCCCATGCAACAAGACTGAACTTAACTCAATATGTACTCTGTTGCAAACTGTCTACTCAGGAGATCTCTGCCCAACAGACAGGTCCATGTCCAATGAAGAACTGATGTACATACGCAATCTGAAGTAAACCCAAGCTCACTGTACCACATGCTCTAAGGATATCACCATCACAACATTAAACAGAACATGTTGGAGGGATACATCACTAACTCACAGACTTCCCTTGCTTTGGAACAGGCTCCCAACTGACATTAAGCCGAGAACCTCAATGACACTCTTCCAGAGGAGCCTTGATGAGTGTATGTGAAACTGAACTGTCACACTATGGATCACTTCATCAGTTCTACTACACAGAGGCCTAGGAAACTAACTCCATAGGTGGTGATAGCTGCACACTCTGGCCATACTAATATATGCCTTCAGGCAGATAGCCTATTACCTACCTATGTACCTATATATATATATATATATATATATATATATATATATATATATATATATGTAGGGGGAATACAGTATAATAAGCCAAAGATGGATGGGCAGAGATGTGTGTAAGAGGGTGACCATGACAGGGAGCCATCCAGGACTGTCCCACCCAGCACACATCCCAATGGCACGAAAGACATGAGGTGCACATCTCTCCCACTGTACATAACAGCCACCAGTATCTGTAAGCATTACAGTGTATGTGGTCCATGTGCCTGCTGTACAACATGACTGTACAATGAAGTACACATCTACTATCTGTAGACATGTACCTGTCACATAGGTTCATAGGTATGTAGTAGACTATCTCCATGAAGGCATATATCAGCCTACGCAAGTTGTGCAGCTTTCACCACACCACTGGGTAGTCGCCCAAGGCCTAGTTCTAATAGTTAGTACCCTAAGCCCCTTTCTAGTGGGGCTGCTGATGTGATGCCTGGCATGAATTGTCTGTTTCCCATCCACTCATCAAGGTTCCAGTTAAAGAGTGTCAGCGAAGGGTTCTGTCTGATGTACATTGGAACTCTGTTCCACAGTAAGGTAAGTGTCTAGGATGGTACTCTATCCCACCAGCATGTTGTATTCATCATTGTGATGAGGTTCATATCCCTGGAATGTGTAGGCGACTCAATGTTGTTATCTGTAGATGGATCATGTTCAACAGTTATGTGCTGGACATGGCTCTGTATGTTAGGCAGAGTGTGCCTCTGAGTAGGCGGTACGCAACAAAGAACAGATTTAGTTTTACCAGTTGTGTTGCATAACACAACTGTTTGAGGCCAGTAATCCTCTTGGTGAGGTACCTATGTGGTCTCTACAGCTGCTGGATATGCTAAGTTGAGTACATCCAAAATGATGGGTCTGATGACGTAAGAGTAGAGTGCCAACACTACCTCTTTGGATCCTGATGCAAACCCTTTATTGATTAGGTGGGCCACATAGGATCTCCCAATCACTTTGACAACATGGTTGTCAAAGGAAAGATGAGTATCTACTTGTGTCCCCAGATCCCTTATCACCTTGTCATTTTTAAGGGGGTAACACCTATGTGGTAGTTTGTGGGTATTTTGTTTTCAACAAAGAAGATCACTATGTATTCCTCCACAATGAGCTTGAGGCCATAATTCTGACACCACACATCTGTCTCATAGAGTCCCTTCTGGAGAATATGTCTGTCATCCGGGAGTCTATTATGGCAAACACTTTACAGTTCCCAGCAAACTTAGTCAACCACAACCCTCCTGTGCTGGCATGTACATTTGAGAAGACTATACCAAACAGGAGGGACCCCAGGACTGAACCCTGGGGGACACCAGTCATTACCGATGTAGAGTCTGACATGTAGCCAGCAACTCTTAATGTGTGGGATCTATCTGTGAGCCAGTTTGCAATCCATCTTGTGATGTATGGATTCATGGCCAGGTTGGTGAGTTCATCTATGATACCTGACTGGGGAATGGTGTCAAAGGCCTTAGCGAGGTATAGGTAGGCTGTGTTGAGCTCATTTCAATCATCTTTAGCCTGGGTAACTGTCAAAGAAATCCTCCCAGTTCAGGAGGTGTGGTCTGCATTTGACGAAGCCAAAATGGGTGTGCTCAACTGTGAGAAGGTTCTCAATCCCTGTATTGTTGACTTCCATTAAGATTGGCTCCATTGTCTTGCAGAACACACTCGTCAGGCTCATAGAGCATGAATGCTAAGGGGTTTTTGTGGCCCCACCCCAGTGGAGTGTGAAGAAGTTGCTGTGCAACATTCTATGGGTACATATCCTGTAGAGAGCATGTAGAGGGAGGTGTAGGTATCCTTGATAAATATGTGCTATGATTCAGGTTCTGATGCTGGAAGGTATGGAATGAGTAGTATCCTGGTAGTGCTGGTTTGCTGTCTGAAGCCTTGAACTAGGTTTCTCTTACTGCACAAGATATCAACAACTTCCATAATGAGAAGTGCCTCGAGTGTGTGCATCTGGAGGCTGAGACTTCTGGCAATGAGTAGCATTTAGCTCACTTTGTGGTTATTTGTGTTAGTTACGGGGTTTGGTTTGTCCTGCATGACTGGTGTTCCACACCTGAAGTCAGCACCTCATTGGTCACATCTGACCATAAGCTAATTACCCTACAAATCCACATTCTGGACCCACACCCCCATTAAGGAAACAATGTTAAAAAATGTCTCCAAAGCCAACTTCATGCTTCTTAAGACAGAAGTGCTGAACTGCAGGACACCCATGCAGATGGACAATACAGTTACAACTACTGAATCCTTCTCAATTGCACTTTATAAGCACTTACATGACTGCAAGCATCGTGCTACCCCAAACAGAACCAAGACGCTATCCTCCAAGAAAAGGAAGCCAATCTGGTGTTCCCCTGCCATAAACAAACTGCACAACAGATGGAAGAAAATGTTGCAAAAGGGTAAAATCCCATGAGTGGAGGAGCTCCATGGTCAACATCAGTAAGAAGCTGTGATCCCTGATAAAATCCTCCAAAGCTAGTTATGAAAACAAAATCGACATTGATTCTAAAGACAACCACAAAGCATTCTATAGCTATGTCAAGAATCTCAATGGCAACACTCAGATCTGCTCTGAGTTACAGCACAATGCCACTAAATATACAGACCCAACTGATATTGCCAACATCCTGGCAGATAGGATCAGTGCTAACTTTACCCCCCTCTCACCCATGGAAGAGCATATCTCTATAACGAAAGACTGCAAAGTTGCTGTCATCACGGCTGCACAGGTAAAAAATACTCTCCAAAGCCAGGAACACAGCATCCATGGGACCAGATAACTTCCCAGGCTGTGTTCTACACAAACTACAGAAGGAACAGGCACCACACTGACGTACCATGTTCAGTCATAGCCTCACCTCAGGCTTTGTGCCTGCTGAATGGCACACAGCGATGGTTATCTGACTACACAAGGGTGGAGACACCACAGACCCCAGGAACTAGCGCCCCATTAGCCTGATGAGCCTGCTCTGCAAGGCCATGGAATGTATCATCATATAACTTATAAAAAAAGACATTGGTAATCTCCAAACTCTGGACCACAACCATGTTGGGTTTGTAAAATGCAGATCATGTCTCCTAAATCTGATAGATATCATTGAAGCAGTCACCAGAACTGTAGACAAGGGTAAGGTGGTTCACACAGCCTATGTAGATCTTGCCACGGCTTTCAACACCATCCCCCACTCTGGAATTATAGATAAACCCACTAAACTAGGTATAAATTGCTATGTCACAAGATGGGTTGCCAACTGGCTCACTGACAGAACACACACTGTGAAAGTAGCAGACTCCAAGTACGACTTTGGACCAGTGACAAGTGCAGTACCACAGGGTTCAATCCTGGGTCCTGTCCTGTTTGGTATCTACTTCCCTGAAGTAAACTTTAACATGGAAGGTCTGTGGCTAATGAAGTTTCCAGATGACTGCAAACTAGGAGCCATAATTGAAACTATTAAACATCCTACAAAAGGGCCTCACTGAGACAGATGCCTGGTGTCAAAGCCATGGCCTCAAGCTCAATGCCAAAAAGTGCATTGTCATCCCCTTTGGTAAAAACTCTGTAGCCATGAACTACAACATAGGCAGTAGTATACTTAACACTGAAAGTGTGATAAGAGACCTTGGGTCACAGGTGGACAGTGGACACACCTGTGATAATAACATCCCCACAGTAGTCAGGAAATCCTTCTACGTGGCACACCTCATCACAAAAGGTGTCTCATGCAGAATAGAAGAGGACATTGTTCCCCTCTACTCATCACTCACTAGATCCATAATAGAGTACAACACCCTTTTTGCTATGTACCTCACAAGACATCTACAACAACTGGAAAGCCTGCAGAAATACCTCACAAAGAGCATTAGCAGCCTGAAATACATGCCATACACATACCATCTCAAAATGCTCCAGCTGTACTCTCTCGCATATCGCCTACTCAGAGGTGATCTCTGCCTAACATACAAAGCTATGTCAAACACAGAGCTGTTGGACATGCTCCACGTAAAACACTCACAATCCCTCTGATCTTCATCCCCAAAACCCAGAGTGAAATGCAAAAAGAAGGGGTGTATCCATTTACCTTATGGATACCCGCACCTTCAGGTTAGTGGCACAGCATGAGGCCTTGGAAACAATGCAAGTACAACTAACATTGGGCAAAGCTGCTTATCAGATTGTAGCCTGCTACAGATCACCTACCTTGTCTCAGAAACCTCATTCAGTATTCCTGAGAACAGTGGAAAATATAAAGGTCCTACCAAACACCATTGTATGAGGAAATTACAACTACCCAAACATTGACTGGGAGAATTACTCATGTACAACGTCCTTTGCCCAGTGCTTCCTAGAGTTTAAAAACTCAAATGCCCTGGAACAGCTGGTCACCATGCCCACTAGAGGTGACAACATACTGGACCTGATCATCACCAACATGGGGTACCAGTGTTCCACAACAGAGATAAACCCCTCACTGGTAATATCAGATCATAAAGTAATCACACTGGACATCCACATCCCGACCCCCAGTCAAGGAAACCACTGTGAAGAAATTTTCAAAAGCAAACTGCACACTTCCCAAGACCAAAGTGGAAAGTTCCAAAGCCCCCTTGCTATAGGATAATGCTATACAATCTGCAGAATCATTTACAAGTGCATTCTGTGAGCATCTACAGCGATGCATGGACCAAGACATCCCAAATAAAACCAAGACGCACTCCTCCAAAAATAAGAGACCAATCTGGTGGTCATTGCCCATAAATAAGCTATACAACAGAAGGAGGAAACGAACACATGATTGAGCAAACTTTACAAAAAGAAAGGCATCACTGATCATTATTAGGAAGAAACAATGATCACTCATAAAATAATCCAAGGCCAGTTTCTAAAGACAAATTGCCAAGGAATGTAAGAATAACAACCACAAAGCCTTTGTTAGCTATACCAAACATTTAGGTGGCAACTCTCAAATATGCTGTCAGCTACTGCAAAATGGCAAAAAATACACTGAACCAACTGACACTGCCCACATCCTGTTGGACAAGCTCAGTGCAAACCCCCCCCATCACCCCCAAAAGGGCCTGTGTCCATCCCAGAATAATGCAGAGCCCCAGACTTCATGGACATGCAGGTAAAAACAGCCCTCTCCAAAGCTAAGAGCACAGCATCAATGGGACTGGATTTTGTCCCAGGCTGCATCTTACACCAGCCCCAAAAGGAACTACACCCTCACCTACATCCACTGTCCGGACTCAACCTTACCACAGGCTATGTACCCAAAGAATGGCATACAGCAACAGTCATCCAGCTCCACAAAGGTGGTGCCACAACAGAACCTGGACACTATTGCCCTATAGGCCTACTCAGCCTGGTCTGCAAATTATCATGGAACCCATAAACAGAGACATTGGGAACCTCCAGACACTGGACGCTACCCAACTTGGCTTTGTTAAAGGCAGATCCTGCCTCCTAAACCTAGTTGACTTCTTTGAAACAGTTACCAAGGACACAGATGGAGGTGAAAGTAGTCCACACAGCCCACCTGGACCTCACTAAGGCCTTTGACACCATTTCCCACTCTGGCATCATGGACAAGCTTACCAGCTTGAACATTAACACCTATGTCACAGGATGGGTGGCCAACTGGCTCACAGATCAAACACACATGTTCAGAGTTGCGGGTGCCATGTCCGACTCTAAACCAGTCACAAATGGCATCCCACAGGTCTTGGTCCTGGGACCCCACCTGTTCAGTAGATGTTGCTCAGAGGTACAGGCAAGCACGGGAGGAGTATGGCTGAACAAGTTTGCAGATGACTGCTAACTGTGGTCCATAATCGACTCTACGGCTAACACAGACATCCTCCAGAAGGGTCTTACAGAGACAGATACCTGGTGTCAAAACAATGCCCTCAAGCAGAATGCCAAAAAATGCATAGTCACCCCCTTTGGATAAAACAAAGTGCACATAAATTACCACATAGGTGGTAATCCAGTATGTACGGAGAATGTAATTATGGACCTGGGGACCCAGGTAGATAGTAAACTCTCCTTTGATGATCACATTGCCAAACTGTTTAGAAATTCCTTCTATGTAGACCACCTAATGACACCTAATGTAACCCATTTTGTCTAGTCTGATGATGTCACCATCCTACAAATATACCTGTGGAAAGGTGAGCTCCCAGTAATGTGTATAGTGTGTCATGTAAATGTGTGCTGGTGTAGTGTCATAAAGTAGTTAGGTAGGGGTTTGAATCCTGCACTTAACAACTGTGTGTGTGTCTTCTTGGAGAGGAGCAACCTTTTTGGAGACTACTAAAACACCTTAAAAGTGGTATGCTTATCTTTGTCAAGTCTGATGATGTCACCATCCTCCAAATATACCTGTGGAATAGAGAATTCCCAGTAATGTGTATAGCGCATCATGTTAATACATACTCCTCTAGTATCATAAAGTAGTTAAGCAGGGGTTTGAATCCTGCGCTTGCCAACTGTATGAAAGAGTGTGTGTGTGCATCTCCTTGAAGAGGAGCAGCCTTTCTGAAGACTACTGAAACACCTTAAAAGTGGTATACTCATCTTTGTCAAGTCTGATGATGTCACCATCCTACAAATATACCTGTGGAATGGAGAGCTCCCAGTAATGTGTGTAGCACGTTGTGTTAATGTGTACTCCTCTGGTATCATAAAGTAGTTAGGTAGGGGGTTGAATCCTGCATTTGCCAACTGTATGAGAGTGTGTGTATGTGTCTCCTTGGAGAGGAGCAACCTTTTTGAAGACTACTGAAACACCGTAAAAGTGGTATACTCATCTTTGTCAAGTCTGATGATGCCACCATCTTACAAATATACCTGTGGAAAGTAGAACTCCCAGTAATGTGTATAGTGTATTGTGTTAATACATACTGCTCTAATATCATAAAGTAGCTAGGTAGGGGTTTGAATCCTGCACTTGGTGTGTGTATGACACTGTTGGTCAATGTAATATGGGTTTTGCTTTTACTACTGTATGACATATCACAATGACAACAGTATGTGCATTACACGTCAGGTAGCTGTGTGGCAAATACATATACATACATGTGACCTCAATTATTTCATAGGTGGGAACCCTGCTTTCTCCATGAACACATCTGTCATCTTTGCCAGAGTGTGCTGCCACTTTCCAGACCTTAGGTCACATCTGTATGCTTGTGACAAGCCTAGCCACTGCAGTGATCCCTGGCCTACGTCATCCGTTTCACATACACTCATTACGGTTTCTATTGAATAGTGTGAGTGAGGGTTTATGCCTGAGGTATATTTGAAACCTGTTCAAAAGCAGCAAAGTCTGTCAAAGATGGCTATTTATTATAGATGTGCAACAACCTTTGTGGATATGCATGCAGACCCCTTATTGCTTATGTGAGCCACAGAGGGATTTCCAAAACCCTTTGGAAATGTGATTATCAAAGGAGAGATGACATAACACATGGCTCTATGTATACATCGGTACCTGTTCAACATTTTGAGGGCTACTACCTATGTGGTACTCTGGGAATACTATGTTTTGTAAAAGTGGATGACTATGCTTTATTTGGCTTATAGCTTTACAGCATGGGTTTGACACCAGGTATCTCGAGGATGTGTGTGTCATCTGGAGAATGCATTACAGCCCACAGTATGCATTGCCAAACGTGGCCAGACATATCCCTACTGGGTTTGCTTGTACCTAAGAAAGCTATATGCCAAACAGGAGTGGTCCCAGGACTGAGTGCAGGTGAATACCACTGGTTACTGGCATAGAATAGTACTTTAAAGCTGCAAATGTTACTGTGTGTCCTACATCTGTGTGTCAGTTATCAAGACATCATCTAACAATTGTTTATGGTCAGGCTGTTGAGGTTATGTATACTACCAGAATGCAAACCAATGACAGATAGTAACAGTATCACCCACAGCACAGTGTCAAACCGTGTCATACACACGTGTATTCAAGTTCCAAAATGTGTGTAGCACAATGCATACTGGCCACCAATAGAAACTATGGGGTGTTAACACTGTCTAATACAGGGCATGTCACCCTGCCCATGTGTCCAATATGCACGTACATGCAGACAGTGCACCTCAACCATGTTCACAAATGTACACCTGCAAATCTGTGCTGCACACATCCCACACTTACTGTCCACTCTCTAACACATGCTGACAAAACTACACACATCAGCCAAGTGGCACATGGGCAGACAATACACAATTGGAATAAACACTGGTGTAAACAATACTACATTGATAATTATAGCTTTAATGCATCATGCCTGCTCAGCTACACCTTCAAGGATATCATTACACTTTACTGCTGACAGCATAACATTGCTATTCTGTTATAAAGTCACCCTGTGCATCAGCACCATGTTAGCCTGTTCCTGCATCAATGTTACAGATGACAGGAGGTGGCACAGGTTTCATCATATGCACAGGGTGTGCTGTTGGTTTGCCAGAGGCCTACATTGAGCCATACAATCGACATGTGTGTGTGAGGGTTTGTGTGAGGGCCAAGAGTGCTGTTATGGGCCAATGTGGATGTAATGTGTGCGGGTATGTGTTTGCCCTAGGTGTCTGGTTTATGTGTGTGTCTGCATGCACACAGTTCCACCATGTGGCTGCCATATACAGCGATTTGTGGGACAGCTACAGACTGTACCTGGCAGGCTTTACAGATCACCATCTCTGGCCACGGGACCTGTGCCTGGCAGGGGTGCTACAGACAGTATCAGGTACTAATCCAGACTGGGTACTATCCTCAGAGGTTGACATATGTACACTGGATCCAGGTCCCTGCTGGGACTGGCCAGAGCCACGTGCACGTGGTCTTCTAGGACGGTCTATGGACAGCCCATCCCCAACATTGCTGGGGCTGGTACTGGCACTACGGGAGTGGCTATGACTTGATGGACATTCACTGCGACTGCCAGACGATGATGTTGCTGGCATACGTCCACATCGATGTCTCAACTGTCCCGCACTGCCCTGATACATGGACATGACATTGTGGAGGACATCTAATGTCTCACCCCAACGTCTATCAATGACCTCAGTGTAATTACAGATGGCACCTGCTAGGTCACGGATACTGTCATTTAAAGAGGTGTTATGAGCCCTCTGTGCCCTTAGTCCCTGTCTGGTGCACCGCTCCATATGTGCCTGTGCCTCCATGACAGCCTGGAACATGCGTGTGATTGTAAGAGTTGTGGCACATCTGCCAGGGGCATGATGACCAGCAGTGCTCTGACGAGAACCCCTGGACATCTGCCTATGTGGTACCATTCCAGACATCTGGCTATGGCTGCTGTGTCCTGATGCATGTGCCATAGATACCACACTGTCCTGGCCATTGCCAACTGTACACTGTCCCTCTGTTAAGGGCATTGTTGATGATGGATGTACAGGCAGTATGACTGTGTGCATGGATGGGGTGGAGACTTGTGTACTGTCAATTGGTGGCCCAACAACAGACCCTGACAAACATGCCTGTGCATCAACACACCTATCCTCATTATCACTATTTGTGTCAGTGTCATCAGGTTCCCTGCTGCACTGAACCAGCCCAACCTCAGCACCTGTGAGAGTAAAACAGGAAACACACTTTAAGACCTGTACATGATGTCAGAACACATGAACACATGCACACATGAACACATGAACACATGAACACATGAACACATGCACACATGCACACAAATACACTCCTCACTAAAGCAGACACACACACACACACACACACACCACCAGCAATCTCAGAACATACTCAATAGCAGTTGATAGTGGGGTACAGTATCACAAACCAAACAGTCATATAACACATGTCAGCATGCAGGACATGTGTTGCTCAACAGCATGCAGTGCGAGTGTAGGCAGTCCTTGTTACTAACAGTATACATGGATTTGATGCATGTGTTTTGTTGTTCGGTGATTGGCCTCCCCCTGGAATGCAATGTATACATGGACACAACATTGCTGTGCAAGTATTAAAAACTCTTTAATGTACTGTGCACCATCACTCACAGGTATACATACCATGGCTGGATGTGTATCTGTGTGTCACATAGATATCCAATTCTGATTAGAGCCTCTGTGTCTTTAGCAAATAATTGTGGACACAGTTTTAGCTCATGCATGATGTGTATACACACAAGATCAGTGGTGCATGTATAACTGATGGAATACCATTGGTCCAAATAGCCAATGTACAGTAGTTATGGTGAGTGTAGATCATATTGTGGACATGCCAGAGTCATCCATGACATGGCATGCTAAAACACAACTGCATATTTAAACATCAGACATACCCAATGTGTGCCATATGGCCTAGCCACTCAATAGCATTACAAGACATATATGTGTCAGTTGTGCAAATGGTGATTGGTATGCATATTGTTTATAGGTGCATATGTTTGCACACACACAACATTGAGGTGTATAGCAATGAAAGTTATGTGTAGTACTGTGGTTATAATAACTGGATGGGGTGTAGTACCATAAGCCATCATCATGAAGCATCATGTGGTCACTCAAGGCTACAAATGTGTCCCAAACCAGCACCTATCATGCTGTACTACCATGGCTACATTCACCATTTCACATCCAGTTGTTACATGCGTTTGTAAGGAGGCCAATAAGGAGCATTGCCAAACATGAATGTGTTGTGTGTTGCAGAGTGTTTCACTGCCCCATGATAGGCCTCTACCCCTCAGGTATATTATGTGTGCTGTGTGGATGACATTTGGGATACTGGAGTGTGACATTACAGAGGGTTTGTGAATACTTCATGTGTAGCATGTTAACATGTTCTGTGTATGACATAGTTGTGTATGTTGCGTGCATGCGTATTGACTCTGCCTATCCAATGGTCACTACAGTGTAGCCACATTTGTTTGAGATGGTCTGTGTATTGCATGTGTTTGAGGCAGCTAATCACATTACTAAGATGTACATAGTCTCACAGCAAACATGCACAGCATGCATTATGCGTAGGTGTGTTACATGTGTACATGGCCTATACCTTAACTATGACATGCACTTTTTATTTGCAATAATAAATGTAGAACACACTCACCAGCATGTGTCCGTTGCCTTGCTGTCACACCAGAGGGACCTACATGGATATGAGACAGTTTGTCAGTGGCGACAACTGTGGCATTGCTACTGTGGGTTTGCAATCTTACAATAGTACAACAGTTTACATTCACAGTCCTACAGATTATGTTCCAAATGATCAGTATTGCACAACAACAGGCTCCACATCTTCTAACTACACAGTACCCATCTCACATATACATGATCTACCAATAGAAGTAACAGTAGTCTATAGATATGCCATGTTACCTGCACGCTCCATGTGTTCTTGCTGGGTGGCTTCAACCTCCATCAAGGTAAATGTCTGCTGTTCTTGTTGTTGGGCAGGTGTTACCAGGCTCAGGAGCAGCTCCTCCACTCTAGTGAGGGGGGATGAATGTTAACCCCACCACCTGTTGCAAGCTGTTGTCTACGGACATCAGAAGCACACTGCCAGACATGTCTAAGTAAATCACTGCAGTGATGGTGACCTGCTCATATATCCGGTTATGCATGCCTATGTCATTTACCCTCTGGACAACATCTTGCCACAGTGCAGTACACTCATGCTGGTCTTGGCTGGTTCTCAAGAATAGTAGGCTGTAGTGCTGAATCAGACAGCTGGTAATAATGTCATCCTCAGCACAATTGTAGCTAGGATTATGATGGTGGGCCATGATCCCTGGAAGACAAAGAAAAAATATGTCTGAGCAAGTCATATGGCACACTTAACATTATACAGTACAGATATCACTTAACTGCCATATATAGCAACCTATTAGCTGACTGAGATTAAACACTTTCAATACCACTTATCAGTGCTCACCCCACAACTTCTTGAAAGTGCCTGGCATGCTCTATATAATAAACCATGTTCTGCACAGCAACAAAATAAAATCACTATATACGACTATACAACAGTACATGGCACACTGTATGCAACACAATGCACCACCTAGCCACAGAAGGTATAGATCAAGTGAATGCATAAAGAAATATGTCATCCATCGCAATGTTTGTAAAGTCCAGTTACAGTATTACCATTATACCACACAACTTGTTGATGGCAAACCCGCAACCAAAGTATGTGCACAATTGTGAATATAGGTGGCATACTGCTGTAGTAAACTATAAATGTTGCTAGATACGCAGTTATATCTTGTAACACACATATGACAGAGGACATGTTACAGGCATACCCACACACACATCAGACATAATTACAAGACACAAAGGTATGGCAACCCAGATAAGCTTTACATGTGTACCATACAGTACTGTGTGTCAGTACTTACAAAACCTTAAGCCTGAGGAATGTAATCTGTGAGGACTACAGGGACCACACAAAACAGTGGTTCCAAGCAATGCGGACATACAGCATGCTTTGCTGTTTAGGCCTACAGCTTCAAGTAGTACTACAGTTCATACAGGATTTGGATTCAACATCAGTACCAATCAGTAAACATACATGTAGTGCTTTAGCCTTCAATGACACACCCCAGTTAACACCAAGGGACTACATCAGAATGTATGCCATAGTGCTTTATCTGCCTAGCAACAGCATACACAGCTTTTGCTGGGATCAAAGCAAGGACACATAATACCATGACAGAAACAGTTTCCCACTAAGCTATCCCACATATACACATCTTTGACACATTCACCAACATATTGACCATCACACTCAGTCAACTTTACATAGAATCTATTGCAACAAGTAGATGTGGGTGTGTATGAATATATATGACTCTCTCTCTCTCTCTATATATATATATACATACATACATATACACATCCATTGGTGTACATATACATATACATATAGGCACATATGCAGTCCACCTTTCATGGCGGGAATATCAATTATACAAAGGATGTGAGGTATACAGTAATGTAATAATATCACACAGTCTTGTGAGAAATACATTGAAAGTGTTCTCAGCCCAGGTAGCTTTAGCAGGCCTCACTGGCTGCAACATTGCAAACCGAACAAAAAACACACAGTGTTTTACCACCACATGTCATATGCCAGCACTGTATTCTGTCTTGTTTGTCACACACTAAAACCTACATACAAATATGCACATAACAACCTTCACCAACATATATATGTCCACCCTTCACAAACAGTTGCAATATGTCCCTTGCTCTATGCACATATACAGATGTTAATATATATGACACATATATATCTCTCCGTATGTGTGTGCCATACACACACAAGGTCCACACTGTTGTAAGTCCCTGGACCTCACAGCTGAACTGTTGGGCCTTGCTGCAACATGAACAGGTGTCACATGTGAACACACAGTAACATTAGAGGGGGTATATATAGCTACAAATGCTAGATTAGCATACTAGCCTGGTACAGCAGTTGCCAATGCTAAGCTAAACTTTAATATGACTATCATGCATGTGTTACTCTGTCACAACCATGTTTATATAAATGTTTGTGCTAATCCCCCAAACAGCCATTGTCCACACTACTGTACAGAACACAGATAACATGGATCAGATGTTTGACATTTAATGCTGAGCTACATATTTCACAGTTATGTCCCACTGCACACAGCTACATACTGAATTGTCCATGGCAGTAGTTAAGCAGAACATCTGTGCATAGATACGTACTGCTGCCACATATGAATGGTTCACATTATGTAGAGTACTCTTCTAAAACATCTACTACATACCAGTAAATACATATCTGTTACATACCTTTCCTTTGTATGAGTTGGTATTATTTATTTTCTGTTTTCCTTTTGCTTTTCACTGTCTCTCTCTCTCTCTCTCTCTCTCTCTCTCTCTCTCTCTCTCTCTCTCAGTCTCTGCAATAGAGTGATTGAGTTTGTGGGCAGCAATTACAGCCTGCTTTTATAGGTATTTGCACATGTGCATGTGATGGCCTCTGCACCAATTGGTGGCCACCATTTGCTAATTGCATGCCACCTGCTGTGTAGTAATTGCAGTAATCACTGTCATAGCAACCTAATGCTATAAATTGCTAACTCATGTAGGTGTAGCCCTTTCAGCTTTCCAAAATGGGGATCATGCTTGTTTGCTGTGGACATTGTTGTTTAAGTCAGAAGGTTGGTATAGTTCTTATATCTCAAGCCAGGTGTGTAGCCAGTGATTTGAATGTTGTACTCAGACCTGAATATTGCTGCTTCCAGTACACACTTGTCAGTGTAGAACTGTACTCACCCCTCCAAATGCTAACACGAGATACATGGGAGTATGTACTTTCTTTTCTGATTATACAATTAACTCTCATACAAAAGTAGTTATTGAGATGTATTCTTTTGGCACATGAACTGTTTATGAACTGCTATACTGTACTCACTTCTGAACAGTTTGTGCTTTTTTAGTGTTGACATTAGCACAGGCTGCTCAAGAAAACTGGACAAATTTCAGTACTGAGTATGCCTACCTACATCCTTGGTAGACCCTGAACACACAGGTATATTGCACATTTGGGTAGGGGTGCAGAAGTACAGAGAGCATTATGTATTATTGTGTGAATTTTATCTTGCTGGACTTAAAGGGTTGCTGTGTACCTGTTAGTTTATCAAGGCAAGTAGTCTGTGTAGCTCCCAACTGTGGACCTATCCAGATGGTAGCCAGAGGTTAGCCTGTTATTCTTTGTCTGTGCACCACACCGGTCTTTTCAGCACTGGAACAATGGCATTGTCACAGTTGGTTGCTACTAGTACATGGCTACATCCTTTGGTATTTCAGTGTTGTACTCCTACATAAGGGTATGATTCTGGAACTGCTTCCAAAGCTATTTGCACAGTGTGTAACAGCAGAAAAGCTGATATGCCTGTGTGTTTCTGCCTTTGCCAGGCCTCTCAAACACTCAGGTTTATATTTGAACAGACTCAGGAAAAAGTAGGTAAAAGTGAGGTACACCTTTAAAATATTAGAGACATTAAGTTGAGACTTTGAGAGAACCAGAGCATATGGATTAATACACCTTTTCTGAAGTACAAGCAGTGTCTAACTCTTACTTATTGTCATTATTCATTAAGTGTAATTCTCCACCTTTCTGCCTAATGTCAGTACTTTTCAGAGGGATTCAGAGGGACTCAGCTAAAATTTGTTTCAAAATCAGGGACATCCCTGAAAAATAGTCACAGTTGGGAAGTATGGCCTCTTTCCTAATCAGATATGCCAGTGTTTGTCCTGCTATGATACTGTGTTGGGGTTGTAAAGTGCTGCTGTAACATTATTTCCTGCTAGAATGGCTGATTCTCTTATCACAGTCATGTAATGCAATTTCACAACAACTGCTGGTAAATATCCACAGAACAAGATTTGTGTTATGGCATTCCTATTTTTCCTTTACATTCACTAATTCTGATGCATGACATATTTATTTCAACACCAGCTTGTATGTCTACCGTGGCTTAGTGGTACTTCATGCAGTCTAGTGTGTACAAGGTCCGGGGTTTGAGACTGACAGCGGTGTTTTATTTTGCTGCTGAGCAGAACAAGGGCCCTGACATACAGAGTGACTAAGGCACTTTTAAGCAGTTGTAAGTGGGTTTGTGTGGGTTTGTGCGATGCTTAGCAGTGCTTAGCTAAACGCACACAAGCGCACACAGGCACAAACCTGCTAACTACTGCTTAATAGTGCTTAGTCCCGCTAACCCCCACGCTCATTTCTTTGAAAGAAAAGAAAATGGGGAGATAGGAAAGTGGTGAAAAAGGGGCACAAAGAGGGAAAGACAGTAGGGAAAGCAGCTCGGGATGTGCAGGATGGGTGTAGGGAAGGTCCATAGCTGCCCATTTCTTTAACAGCAACAGCTGTGCATATGCAATAAATTTGAAGGGAAATATGAAACCTTCAACCCCTGTGAAAGGGGTGAGGACAACAAAGTATGTTGTACTGCCAATTAAATATCAGTTTATGTATTTTTTTTTTTTGGGAGCAGATTGCCCTTTTTTTTCAGGTGAGAGTGGAATGTGGGGTAGTGGAAGTAGGCATATTTGGGGAGGTAGGCTGGGGAAGTAAACAGACAAGACAAACAAGATGCATACAGGGGCAGAACATGACACATGGTGGGTGAACACCATTGACAGGGAAGGATGTTTGGAAATCGCAAGCCCAAGAGCCCACAGATGGCAACAGTGGAACTGAGATCCCTACCCATGGGCAGTCACCACTGCACCTTCACAGCTCAGAGGGTGGCTGTGCTGGGGGCTGCATAGGAGGGGCAGGCTCACCTGTGAGTCATGCCACTCGTGCCTCAAGCTGGCATAGAGGATCAGCGACAGAACGCTCGATCTCCCTACGCACCACAGCCCGGACCGTTCTGAGGGTGATAGGTGGCCCTCCTCCACCCACACTTGCATGGGGGGATGAGCCCCATCCCCTGCAGCGCTTCCACCCAAAGGTGGCACAGGGCCAACAGAGAAGGAGGTCCCAGGCTGGGCACTGGACCTGCTGGTGCCAGGTGCCATCGCCAGCTGAGGTGGGACAGGTGGGTCCGCTGGGACCGGCCTTACCATACATTCTATGTTTAGGAGGATTTAATGAAAATATGGGTTAGTAACAGTCAAGAGCATTCCCAATTAGTTATAACAGCATGCAGAAGTATTCCCATTAACCCAACATACCAGAATTCCAACAGTTGAACAGCAAGCATGACACGTGCATATATAGAACAACACTGGACATTACAAAAGCATGCAGGTATAATTGATGGCAACAGGCCACCAATATTGTGGTATTTGAACAGGGCACATGCATTGAAATAAATGCAGATATTTATAAACAAATAGGACATATGTCCCAACAAATGTTTTGAGATTAGACATACCCACTGAGGTGTGGAATTGCATTTGTTATGCACATACAGTAGGGTGGAAAATGATAGCTCCATTAGCAACTTATATATCTTTCTAGTTTACACTACATTCCTATTAACTGCAGTTATATGTCCCCTACATGTATTATTACACTACCCAGTTGCCCTTAAATTGGGAAATGGGTTTTGCTAGATCTTTACATACTTGGACTGTATCTCACATACAAACTGTCTGGGATGCAGATGTTACTGCTACATATTTTGTGAGTTGCTCAGACACACTACTGCTGAAATGGTACATTGACAGCTCTACTTTCCTATACTTATCAAGATATGTTTAGGTGAAATTATCAGTTATATGTTAACAGCTCCCTACATTTCTGTCAGCACAATGACATTTCTGGGGAACACAATACCAAGCTACTCATGTGCCAGATTAACCTGTACATGCTGGGCATGAGCCAACAGTTGAGGACTGTAAATATGCTTAAAAGCTACTGGCACTCCCTTCATCCACTTTATATGGGCCTACCAAACTGTATGTTAACAGCGCTTAATACAACAGTACTATTTCTATAATGCAAGAGTACAACAACATATCAAAGAAAATGACACAGACACACTCCAGGAATTATACCTTTATTAAAGACTTAAAACACTTTTCTAGAGGCTCCCTCATTTATTTTATATAACAGTACATGCAGAATAATCATTAGAGAATTATTATACCTTTATTTATTGTGTTAAAACACTTTTTTCAGGCACTCTCATTTATTTTACATAACAGTACAAGCAGAATATTTACTAACCTGCCTGGTGGCACAGCCTTAGCAGCCTATAGGCTTGCTGATTCACAGCACGGACACCTGCAGCTGTGAAGTAAATGAAGTGATATTGGGACATACCTATCCATAGTATACACGAGAATAGCAATTCTTACATACTTAATTCCATGGCTACTTACTCAGTAGTGGGGCATTTTCCATCCCACGGGCCTCCTGGATCCACTGGTCCAGTTGATCTGCTTTGCGTCTCTTCAGGTCTGCGTGGTGATGTCTGACCTGCTCACCAGTCCGAGGGCACCTGTGGCACTGGTGAGTTCATGAGCTAGACGGTCCCAGGCTTCCGCTTTGTATTGGGTGCCCTGGTACTGGCCCCGCAGGAGTCTATCCTCATGATTATGGACAAGGAGCCAAACCATTACTTTTGACTCCTCAGTGCCCCAACGTTGCGCTCAAAAACAAGAGCCCTCTCCAGAACCGGCCATTGCTGCCTGCAGATGGGAGCTACAACCAGTTATGGCAAGTATTCCCACCTATGGAGCTTAAATATGCATCATTTCCCGCACTTATTTGTGATTGGCCAGTTTTGAAAAAACTCAGCTGAAGGCACACCTGCTTAGCAATGGGTAAACGTCCATTGATATGTATGTGTGTGTTGAAAGTCCATGCTTATGAAAAGCTGTCATAGCTTAGTGGTCCAGTACTGTGATTATGGTGCACAGTATCCTGGGTTCGAAGCCTGTCATTGCTTTTTATTTTTCTACTGGCCAGACCGGCTAGGAGGTGTGGCTGTTTTACTGACTTTGCACAACTTTGCCCGACGTTGCTCTACATTGCTCGGCATTGCTCTACATTGCTTGTCATTGCCCAACGTTGCGCTGGTTAGCACGGTGCGCAACTCCCTGCAAACAGATTGCGCTAGTTGGCGTGATGCACAGCTACACGCAAAACCATTGCGCTAGTTAACGCAGTGCTCAGCTACGAGCAATTACATTTAAATATGCTTAATACTGGTAAACTTTGCTTAGCAGTGCTTCACATTGCTTAAGATACATTACTTATGCATCCATCAGTATGCATAACCATTTCACCTTCATATATATATATATATATATATATATATATATATATATATATATATATATATATTTATAAAATTTGTTCACTACTACATAGGCCATTTCAATGCTTTTTACTAAAATTTAAATGATAAATGTTAGGAATTATTTTTGTATACAGATTTCCAACAGAAAATAGAAAGGGGAGTAGTGGGACTCAAACCAGGAATGCCTCCTCTTTGTGCAAAGGCTCTATCACTATGTTATCGCTATTTTGCTTAATTCACATATAAGTTTCTTATTATCCTCTTCGATGTCTTAACTGCTAACTGTAGCTAAGCAATGGGCAAACCCGCACAAATATGGGCAGCTATATTGGGAATAAAAGTTTTACATTTTATAATTGTACAGGGGTTTAGAATGTGGGGGAGTGTAGTGTTGAGTATGTACACATTTGAGCGGACTCACTCATGTAAGCTGACATTTCCTGATTGAGAGACTTGCAGGGGTGTGGACTTCTGGACTGCTCGGCAGTCCGACAAGCCCCCTGCACTCGTGCATGCTCCGTGTTAGCCTTAGAGTTGAGGCAGCGTGCCCTCATTAATATGCATGGCCCGCTGCCATCTTACTCCTAGACTGGCATTTCCTTGTAAGACTAATCTAGTCTTATACAGAGGATTAGTGAATCCTGGGGTATTTAAACACAAAAATGACTTAATTCAAGTGCAGGCAGCAAATAAGTACAATATGTAGCAATAACAAACTTTTTAAATTACAGAAACGCTAGAAAACTGGCGTTTTAGGTGGAATTAATTAAGACAGCAAGAAAAGCAGAAAAATGATACTTAATCACTCCAAACTCTCTTTTGTCTCTCTGCTGCTATAGACTCTGCAGAACAACTGGAAGGCACTTGCTGAGTGGAATACAAGTACAAAAACTGTGCAAATGCAATGCTTATAGCAGGGAAGTGAAAGAGATAGAAATTAGCCCAAAATGGCCAATAAACTACTAACTTCTGGGCTGAAATCACTCCTCCAGGGACAGATAGGCTGCTCAAAGCTCCCCTCTCTCACAGGTGAACAGAGAAACTTCCTTCTATCCAAGTAAGGTATGGGCAACACAGATACTTGTAACACAGACCTGGGTTCAGCAGTAACCTGAAAACTGGACTATACTAGTTCAGAAAGGTGGGAAACAAATATATATATATATATATATATATATATATATATATATATATATATATATATATATATATATATATATATATATATATTTTTTTTTTTTCAGAAAAATAGAGCAGATACAATCAAAACAACACTTTACCCAATTAACCAGTCAAAAAGCTCAAAGCTGAGCCCTGTTCCAGCAGTCTTCAATCAGACATGATCTATCTGCACAGTCCTACCACTAGGGTACAGAGAAACCTTCTCCAAAAAAGATGGCCTGGATCAGTGCACAAGTTATAAAACAAAGCTAGATTCAGCTGGCCTAAATCTAGTCTATGCTACAGCAAACAAGGCGTACCAATTTCAGAAAGAAACAGTTCAAGTAAGCATGCGCAATAAGCCTTTAACCAGAAATTCCCAGCTCAGAAGGGCAGAATCTAGCCTCTCCTCTCACAAGAGTGCAGACCACAAACCTTCTTAATGTAAAATAACTGGCCTGAAGCCCAAGTGCTTAACCCGGAGCTAACCCACTTTTAAAATAACAGACACTGAGCATTCAATCAGCAATTCCCAACTTAAAAGGATGTACACTACCTGTCATGCCACAACAGTGCAGACCACAAGCCTTCTTAATGTAAAACAATTGGTTTGAATCCATAGTGCTTAAACCAAAAGCCTTAGAATAACAGTTACAACTTAATCAGGCTACTAACAAGCAGTAATAAAGGCAGCAGAATAAATTCAACGTAGTACTTTTAAGAAGAGGCAAAAGCAAAATAAGGTAATAAAGTAGGAAGAAACACAAATACAGTAAAGCAGATGAAGTGCAATTTTTTTTTTTTGGAGAGGAAGGAAACAGAGCATATTAAGATACTATAGGGGAATGTCCTTCCCAAGTGATCTCTCTGTATACTGCAGAGGAGATGGGACTGGTAGGAGTATCTGAAATCAAAATATGATCTCACTGCACTCAGTTGAGTGAGCAAATGAGATGGGTCCAGGAGGAGTGTGCAAAAACAGACTTACATCAGGGGCGGGCAATTCCAAAGCCACCAAGATTAACACCACAACAGGAAACAGGGAGGGGGTGGAGAACTAACTGCAGATAGACAGAGACACACAATATTTACTGAATCAGACATGCAATATTTACTGACTCAAATCTTAAATAAATGCAGAGAAAATTATACTTAAATCAGCTTAACACAGGAATTTCAAAGCAGTCTAACAACTTTCAATGAGCCCAGGTGGCTACACTTTTTCACACTTCAGGCAACTTAACTGCAGATAGACAGAGACACACAAAATTTACTGAATCAAAGACACACAATATTTACTGACTCAAATCTTAAATAAGTGCAGAGAAAAGTATACTTAAATCAGCTTGTGTCCAGTTGATATATGCAGACAAGTCTCAGTAGCCAGCAACTCAGATTAAAATGATTACTAGAAATGTAACCAACACAGATTTTAAAGGTAACAGAAACCCCCAGGCAAACACTAACACAGGAATTTCAAAGCAGTCTAACAGCTTTCCATGAGCCCAGATGGCTACACTTTTGAACACAAGCTTAAAATTTAATTACTGATTAATAATTCAAACTGCCTTTAAATTTATAACTCACATAGTCTCTGTAAAAAGTGATTACAATACCTCTTATTAAGCAATAATTGTACAGTCTGAATCACATTAAAAAAATCACAGAGAAAATATGAAAGATCTGATTTAGTTCCCATCCCCTCAAACACACTACCAAAATTACAGTAAAATACACTTTGTATCATCTCTCAATATTAATTATCTTACTATGGGACTACAAAAGCATTAAATAGAACTACTTACAATGTATAACTTATTAACTGTATTCCTTCCCTTCAGCGGTAGCGTTGTTGCCTCACAGCAAGAGGTTCTCCCATTCGATTCTCGGCTGGAGTGCAGGGAGTGCCTTCTGTGTGGACTCTGCATGTCCTCCCCGTGGTTGGGTGGGCGTTCGAAAGACATGCGTAAATGAGCGTGCCTTTGTTGAAGGTTGAACGTTGAGCTGGCACCTCGACGTTCGTGAAAATCTACTGCCAACCAATAGTGGACCGGAGTTCCGCTGTGGCGACCCCTAACCGGGAAAAAGCCAAAAGACAACAACAATAACTGTCAGTTATAACTCATGTGGTATTTAAAGCTCACCACGTAACAGTTAAATATACTTAGGTTCACATAAACAACATATTATGATTTTTACCTTTTCTTTCTTTAAAAATAATGCAAATGCAGATTAGATTTTATATTTTAATTTTATTACTTGCAGAAAATCAAGTTAGAGAAGGGAAGATGCAACAAGACTCAAACAGCAATGCAGACTGCTCTGTTTTAGTGCTCCATTCCCAGCATCACTGACAGGTTCAAAGGTGACTGCAGCTTGTTTATAAGTCCATTACTGTGCAGCATTGCAAGTCCTTCCTAAACAACTGTGAGGACATTCTAAGCTCAGAAACAGGTAAAAATTCTAAGTTTTAATTGGGAAATCATTAGAAAACTGTTGACAACTTTAAAAAGGCTCATGATCTTTAAAACATGAGCAAGACAGTTGAAGAATTTAATTGAATATAAAAAAAGTCCATGATGAGAAGATGTCTTGCAAGGCAATGTTCAAACTGAATAACATTTACCATCTTTAACAATAATATTGCTTAAAACATTTCATTAAGATATAACAAATCTAGTAAAGAAATCAAGAGAATAGTTAGATATTTATTACTAATGCTATGTTTCCCTTATCCCTCTTCACTTACTCTAAAAAAATTCAAACAAAATAAGAGAGATATTAAAATCAAAATCTATGACCCAATACATTATGTCTATGAGGGAATGATTTTTGATTAGTAAATGATGTCAGTAATGTGTAATATGACACTGTCTCAGTATTAACTTGTAAAGTAAGCCAAAGCAAATAAGTTATAAAATACTGCTGTATAAGCTACATTTCTGTTTTAGTTTACTCATGACTACTTAGAATAAAAGCAACAAGTTTCCATTATTCTCCACATGTTCACTAAGTAACACATCTGTATTAAGTTAAAAGGAAGAAGACAGAAGTTTTACCACATATAAATTTAAGCCAAAAGGCATAAATAAAAAAGTGTTCAACTTCTTTTTATTTTCCTTTTATTTATTTATTTATTTATTTATTTTGTTTTTGTTCTTTTCTTTAGTAGACCAGCCATTTCCAGTTGCTTGTCTCTTTAGGCTTGCTGGTATCCATTCCATTTCTTCTTGTTTGTCAAATAACTTTTTTCCTCTGGATGAAGTCCACAGCTGCTTCTAATGTGTTGAAAATCTTCTGACCTTCTAGTAAATAAACTTTAATTCTTGTAGGAAATAATAATTGAGCCTTGATATTTGATATTTTAGGACTTTTAATCAATGGGACATAAGCTTTCATCTTACTAGTTATTTATGTAGTATAATCATTATTAAACTGGGTGGTCTTGCCCTTGTAGGAAATAGGAGACTTGGACCAGGCACTTCTTAGCATTCAATCTTTCTCTTGCATGGAAGTAAATTTGAAAATTATAGATCTCGGACATGAGGCTGTTTTTGTTGAGAAGCTGTTTGAAAGAGACGTATGTGCTCTTTCTATTCTGAAAGACAGAGACTCTGGTAAGTTTGAAGTTTTTGGTAGCAAAGTGTTCAGGAAAAGAATCATGTTGTTTTCTTCTTCTTCTTTCTTTAGGACTCTATAAATTCTTATATTGTTCATCCTGGATCTGCTCTCAAGATCATCCACTTTCTAGTAGCAAGGTACTTTTTTCAACAGAAATTCAACCTTGCTTTCATTCTCAGACAGCCTACCATCAACATCATTCAAAGTTTCTTCAATTAAGTCAATCTGGAATCTGGTCAGATTGTTTCTTTATTATTTCATTTAGTAAGCCAATTTGCTTCTTATTTTCCTCTTGCATGGAAATCATTTTATTCTCCAGTTTGTCTATTTTCACTGAGATGTCAGTGGTGACAGCAGTAAGATATACCTGTAGCAAATTTGGTTATCTTATAGCAAGACTGAAGCTTATTCTTTAGGAACATAAGTTGGTTGGTGAAAATGGGGGCACTATATAAGAGGGAGGGGAGCAAGCAGGCACTGGCAAGTGTTTTTGATGAGAATATCTATGAAATGTGTGTGTCTATAGTATTCTTAGTTTGAAATGTGTTTTTAATGGCATTATGTATGTGTTGTTCGAATGTAAGTTTATTGTCTATGGTGATGCCCAATAGCTTTGCATATGTTACAATTTCAATTTCTGTATTATATTGTGAACAGATTTTAAAATCAGATGAGAATGATTTTGGTGTGAAAAGTAGTTTTGTCTTATTGGGATTTAAGAGTATTTGTGATACATTTAGCAAAGATTCAATTAAGGTAAAGGCATCTTGTGTTATTTGCAAAAGGTATTGTGGGGTTGTTTGAAGAGGAGGTGATGGCAGAATCATCACTGTATTGGATAACAGAGCTTTGAAGAGAGGCAGTGTACAAATTATTGATAAAGATATTGAAGGGTCCAAGAATAGATTCTTGTGGCACACCTGTTTTGTTAACTAGGTACTGAGACAGACTACTTTGCCATTTTACACATTATTGTCTGTTGGTTAGATAGCTAGCAAACCACTTTTGGGAGAACTGCAAACAACCCATTATAGAAAGTTACTGTAGACATTTGTGATGTGATACTGTGTCATAGGCCTTTAACAGATCTAGTAGAATTGCAGAGGTTATTTGGCCAGAGTATGTGGCTTTGTTAATAGTATCCATGAAGGTGATAAGAGTAGTGGTCATGCTGTGTGTTGGTTGAAAACTGTGTTAGGTGGGTGCAAGAAGGTTGTTATGGGTAAGGTGGTTTAGTAGTTGTATGTGTATACATTTTTACATCAGTTTGGAGAGAGGAGAGAGAGATGAGTTGATAATTTATTAGTTCAATATTTTTTCCTCCTTTGTGTAGTGGGGATATGATGGATTTCTTCCAGAGGTTAGGGACTTGGGACTCCATGATGGATTGATTGATAAGAATGCTAACAGGATAAGCGATTGCATCTGCAGCAGGTTTTAAATACTCTGATGGAAGATTGTCAGAGGAAAGGGAACAAGGTTTTGAAGAAGCTTATGTATTAATGTAGTAGATACTGGTTGTAGTGAGAAAGGAGGAGATAGAGTAGGAGATATAGAAGTGCCATGGTAAGGGAGGGTAGAAATGGTGGTGTTTGTGTTGGATGCTTGAAAGAGAGGTGGAATGGAATTGTCTGTGGAGTTAGAATTTGTGTTGAAAGTAGAGTTGCTCACAAGTTTAAGCATACTATCAATGAAGTGGGTATTGAACATATCAGCTATTTTGGGATGATGTTTTATCTGTGGAAGGTGATGGGTTTGTTTGGTAAGGAGTGGTGAGATGGTTTTCTAGAACTTTTTTGGGGTTATTTTTGTGGTTGGAAATTTGTTGGGAGAAGTATTTTTCTTGTCTTAAGGGATAAATGCCGTAGAATATAGAATGCTATATTTCAGTATGTACGGACAAGAGCAGCCAGCGAAGGTGTTAAGACCACAGAAGCAGTTGAGTAGAGTTAGTAATTAGCTTATTTACCTGCTCTTTAACTTTCTCCTTAAGTTAATTTTAATTGCATTTTACAATTCTGTTTTCCTGATGTTAGAATAGTCACAGATATTGTAATCACAGGGCTTATCACATACAGATGTACGTGTCTGTTGTACATTTCATACACTATGTATGGTTCTTGCATTTCCCAGGAGACTGCATTTATAGACTTCATATACTTTTCCACCAGAATGCAGTTACAAACTTATTTTTTTTTTAAATTTCATAGAAAAAGATCATAAAATGACACATCTTTTCATTGCACAGGGGGAGAGAGTATTGCAAATATGTATTAGATGGAAAAAAGTCACCAGTCCTAATATATTTTTGGTTGACCTGATAATTTTATAGGGTTTAAGTACAGTTCACCTATTACATTCTGACTCAGAAAAGATTAACATTTATTTTCAGTCATCACATCTCCTCCTCCCATCTAAACCACAACCAAGTTGTCTTGAGCCATCCTCAGAAAACAGTGGTTGAGATGACTATGTGTTCTTCTGGACCACTACCCAACTCATTGTCTTGAAAGACTATCTGGGTTTGCTTCCTTGATAATAAATTTAGGCACTACCTTAATAATCTCCACCTTGAAAGGATCTAGCTGAAACGTACTGCTACCTAGTCGATGACCTAGAACAGACATTTCTGCCACTCTTAAAAGCTTGCCGTTTTAGTCTTCCCAGTACCTCCCGCCCAACTGCTGTAAGCTTTTTTATTGTTCTGAGCAGTGGGTTAAGCATCTGACTCTGTGTGACTATTCACTTTCCTTTAGTCTACCCAAAATATGGTACTACCATCATTCTTTGACACCACTAGTCAGGCCCAGGGACTTGGATTGCCTCTGGATCTACTATCTCCTGCAGTTTCTTTCCTAGGGTCTCCTTAACCCATTCAGATACCCTTTATGGGGCTTTGCTGATGGTCTGCTGAGACCCTGTGTTTACATAATGATCCACTCAGTGAATGCACTTTAGCTTACCAGTAAACATGTCTCCAAACTCCAGAAGTACTGCTCAGATTTCTTGAAATTAGGAAATACCTGCTGCATAATGGCTACCTCTTCTATTTGGTGTCAAACTAAGCCTCCCAGAGAGCTTTATCACAAGATCCATCTTCTGATTCTTCCTGGAATCCACTGCAGGTACTGAGTACCAGTATCTCTCTGTCATGGCATGGCTTCACCATGTTAACATGGTAGATTTGTGCTTCTGCCTGACAACACTGCCATGTAGTTAGTATCCCTTACCTTTCACACAGTAGTGAAAGAACTCTTCCATGCTACCTCCAGTCTGTGTCTAACAGCAATAAGAACTACTTATTTCTGGCTAACAGAATAACTCTCCGGTCCTGGTTGTCCAATGGTACCAAGCCTTTTACTGCTTTTTTGTTTGAGCTATATATTTGTGTGCCACCCCTATGAACTTCCTAAGCCTTTTCCTGAAGATTAGGGCACACTCCACATCAGTGTCTTTATGAGACTGACAGTCTTCCCACTCAGTATGGATTAAATCCAAAGCCCTCCTCACCATGTTGCCATACAGCAAATCAATGAGTGAAAATTCAGTACATTTCTAGGGGATCACTCTGTATGTAAAAAGTAAATGGGGTAGATATCTACCTGTCCCATGTCTGCTGAAATTGGTCTGTGAATGCTCTCAATGTGGCCTTTTGTGTAGAGTTAAACCTCTCCCAGGTTATTGGTCTGTGCATGATAGGAACAGTCTTTAAATAGTTTACCCCTCATCACTTCCGCAAACAAGCCTGTAAGCCTGACATGAAATGGACTTCTCTGTTAATATTTCTCTTGAAAAAAAAAATTTCTGAGAGAGCACTTGACACTTTGCTTCAATAGAGAACAGACCCACAACCTCAGGGTATCTTGTAGCATAGCCCACCACAGCTAGAATACACTTCTTGAATTTGGAGTGTATTAACATACACCACAATGCCCATAGCTACTGGATGAAATGATTCTTCACTAACAGGCACAGGCATCAAAACAGGTTTAGCTTTATATCCTGCCTTGCCAACCCTCTTACAGTGGTCCCATGTCTTGCAGTATCCCTTCACATCTTTTGTAATACCTGGTGTAGATCAGTATGTCTAATGTTCCTATTGAGCCACTGTAGCTAGATAGCACTTGCATCATGCAATTCTTCAAAATATGGTCGTGGTGCACCATGTCTTCAAGAAGGCATACAGAACTTTAACCCAAACTGAGATGCGGTATGCGCAAATTGAAAAAGAGCTTTTAACAGTAGTGTTCGCATCTTCGATGTTCAATGATTATATTTATGGAAAACCTATTTAAATAGAGACTGATTGCCAAACTCTAGTGACAATTCTATAAAAGTCAATACATTCAGTCCCAGCATATCTGCAACGTGTGATGTTAAAATTGCAAAAGTACAATTTCAATATTGTTTACACAAAAGGCAAATGTTTATACCTTGCAGATGTTTTGTCAAGAGCACCCAGAGAAACAACAAAACAGCATGACAATGGGAAACCAGACTTCGAAGTCATGGAAGTCAAAAATTTTTCCTCTTCATGTCTTGATGAATTCAGAGAGCACACAGCTTTAGACCCTATTCTTCAGAAGCTGACGCATTATTAATCAAGGATGGTCAGTGCAATAAAGATGTCCAGAAATATTTTCCTTACTGCGACGAGCTCATGATGGAAGATCAAATCATCATGAAAGGTCCTAAAGTAGTCATTCCTACAGAGTTACAACAGGAATATATCAAGATTTTACATTTTGCATACCTGAGTACCAATTCTACTAAAAGAAGAGCAACAGGCTTAGTATTTTAGCCTTCTGTGTCAAAAGATATAGAGAAGGAAACTCTAGCATGTTCTATTTGCAATAGTACTAAACCACACCAACAAAAAGAATCACTTCAGCTAAACCGGATTCCTGAACTACCATGGTAGATGGTTGCTACTGATATTTTTGAATGGGATGGTCAATGTTGCTTAGTGTTAGTAGAATCTTACTCAAATTGGATTGAAATTGACTTTCTTCCTAATCTAATGTCCAGCACTTTCATTACAAAGCTGAAGAGACATTTTTCTGTGCATGGTAATCCACACAAACTTGTATCTGACAATGGTGTGCAGTTTTCCAGTCAACAGTTCAAGAAATTTGCTGAGGCTTGGGACTTTGTCCATGTCACTAATAGTTCTGAGTATCCACAGTCCAATGGATTAGCTGAGTGTGCAGTCCAAAGTGCGAAATGTTTGTTAGAAATCTAAGAGAGGCTGTACTGACATTTTCCTTAACCTTCTCAATCTCAGAAACATTCCCTGAGATAACTTGCTTGGTTCATCTGCTCAGATATTAATGTCTAGACAGACGAGAACAACCTTACCGATCAGTAAACAACTATTGATTCCAAGTGTAAAAAACAACAAAGTGATCCAAACCCAAGTTTTGAAGAAATGTAATTTACAAAAGTTGTACTACGTTAAATCCAGCAAACCTCTTAGACCACTAAGACAAGGAGAAACCGTAAGGATGAAAATGACCGAAGGGTCACAACCGTGTGGGTATTATCAAAAATGTCTGTGGGGAACCAAGAGCTTATATTGTTCAATTGGTGGGAATAGAATTTAGAAGAAACCGAAGACATATACTTCCACTTTCTGAACCAGTGATGCAGCAGATAGCCTGTGCCAAAGACTGTATTTCTCAGAGAGACTTATACTTGTTCCCATTTCGCAGGACAGTGTATTTTCCTCAAACAATCCTGATGTTATCCCTGAAGTTCCTGTTGAGAAGAATTCCCCAGAGACTGCCCCTGTTACTAAACCCATTTACAGCTTTTATGTAACCAAAGTCTCTCCTGAGAGTGATGCCCCAAATTCAGGCCTGCTGCTACCACCACCTAATTTTGCTTTGCCCTAGCCCCTTCTAAGGGAAGGCCAGTACCTTTCAACACCTGAGACCAAGACTGAGACTTACTGCTACTAACGAGCACCACTGCTGAAATAGCCACATCACCAGTCTTTTTAATGCCAGCTGGGTTTTGATGCCATCTAGGAATGGATTTGACTGTCCTTTTTCTGCATAATATGCACCCTCAGCCTCCTGCCAGCCTGTATCTAGTTTTAGTGGGCTGCATTCTAGCTTCACGTAAAACTGCTGTCATGTCCTTCTTTGGTACCCTGTTATTCAAACTTCACTTAGTTTTCCACTCCTTAGTCAGCTGTGACACTGAAATCTTGAAACATTCTTTTGAGTTAATATCTGTACCACTGCTCACCAGTAGGAACAAATGGATGGTAGACATGGACAGATTCACATTGAGTGACCGTAGACATTTAAACTGAATGCTATTTTATCAAAACTAAATGACTGAAAAAACATTTGGTAAGTTTTACAAAAAAGTTTGTTTTTTTTCAGGGACAAGCTTCCCCCTGCACCACACATTTGGGGGGAGACCACAGACAAAAACACATTCAATATTTATACCAATTGTGAGGATACACATCATTGGAGAAAAGTGCAACCTCAACAAAGTGTTTTCTTCCACTTATTTTCAAATGAGCAGCACTCTGTTTAATAGCCTTCAGTCACTCAACTGTATCCAAACAGAGGTTGTGGTACTGGGATCCACACCACTGCCTACCACTGAATTATTTTTATTCTAACAATCTTAAAAATCTTACATCTGGTGGCCACAAGTGATGTGGTCGGTCAAGTCTCACCACTTATACCAACCAGAGAAGAGTATGGGGTCTGAATGAAGACATGGAATTAGCAAGAGGGAAAGAGCAAATGCTGGAACTGAATTCTTCCTCAAGCCTTAGTAAATACACGGTAGACTCCGTCTATACAAAATCTTACAAATACAATACAATACAGTACTGATATATAGATTGAATTTTATATCTCCACAAAACAGGATGCATTGGTCTCAGGTGCCTATTCCTGGTGAGTACACTGGTGCCAATACCTGAAAAAGGGCAGTGTAAAATCCTTGGGACAGGGCAATATTGTTACTGCGGTGCTAGATTACACTGTAGGCTACTCCCTACAGTAGAAGAAAGAAGCAGTCCACAGGAAACAAACAAACAAAAAAATTATAGGCCAAACAAGAGGCAAAAAGGCAACAAAGTGAACAGCTGAGGATAAGAAAGATTGTGTATTATTATTATTATTATTATTATTATTATTATTATTATTATTATTGTGCAGCAAGCCTATAGATAGTAAGGGAAAGAAAAAAAACTGGAGGAAAAAATACTTATTCAAGAAAAAAATGTTAAAAGCAATAGATAATTAGTTGATGCAACAGATCAGAGCAATACATTATTTGGATGAAGAAACACAGGGCTGCCTAGAAAAGAATGAAACTGAAGAAGTTCATAGATTTGTTCTAGGCTAACTGCCCTTGTCGGCCATTTTAAGCCTAGCAAATTACCCCATGTAAGAAGTAAACATTGCACACTGTTTGTAAGGTATACAACTTAACCATTATGCCAACCTCCCACCCTAGTGAAAAAGTGAACCCCCCAATGCTTTACACACTGCTGTGACTAGCTGCTATGAGAAGAGCAAAGAACAGAGGTTATCATAATTATTAAAATTTAAAAAAATATATGGACACGGGGTGAAGGAAGAGATCTGATACTGCATAATATTTATGCTAGGAAGAAGGCCATACCAATCAAATGAAAAATGTGACTCCAAATATTTGAGGATAAATGCAAAGAAAGGCATCCAGATATGGTAAATTTCACAATGGTAAAACTAAGATCACAAAAATGTGGAATGTAATAAAAAAAAGTTTAGTGATGTCAAAAAGAAATAACTAGAAACTGAAGTAATATACCAAGTGTGAGGATTTAGGGTGGTATTCATAGTCATTACATAAATGCTGTCCTCGAATAACTGCAATAAAGCTGCAATTCTTAGAAGCCATTTACAGTAATGCACAGTGGTTGTGAGCGAGTATAAGCAAATGAACAAACAATAAGAAATGATGAAAATCAGTATAATGCTGAGGTCTTTCCTGTCTACTTGCAATTTTCTGGTCAATGTTTTGCTATTTTCTAAGCTTTCTGCAGACTCATTACAAAAGGCAAAATTACTTCTATTCTACTTGCCTGCAATCTGTGATGATGCTGTCATTTGCTGCTGCCAAGCTATTTCTCCATGTGAACTGCTTGTCTTTGCCAAGCCATAACTACTTGCACTCAATGGCACTTGCCAGTCAAGAAAGCACAGATATAGACAGGGGCACTGGAGGGGATGCATGGCCTTCCTATCCGTGTGGAGACAAAGGTATGTACAGCCCTCACCATACTTGCCACGGGGACCTTCCAGAGACAGACTGGGGGCACTTTGTGGATCTCACAGGCTTCAAATTTGAGAATGCTTCAGCAGTTCCCGAATGTAGTTTTGGCATGTGTGAATCAGTACATCTGTTTCTGGTGTCACCTCAGAACCAAGACATGACTATGAGTGCCTTTTTATGGAGGCATGTTTCCTTGAGGTACTCAGTGCAATAGATTGTACCCATGTTTCTATTATGGCTCCACCTGGTCCACAGGGGAATGGTACCACAATAGGAAAGGCTATCATTCCATCAATTGCCAGGTAATGTGTGATGCATGGGGGTGCATCACCAATATCTCTGTTCAGTATCCTGGCAGTGCACATGATTCCCAAATCTGGCACATAAGCTCACTCTACCTCCTTTTCCTGCATGATAGGATGCCCAGTGGTAATCCTGTTCATAAGTGGAAATTTTGTTTTCTTTTTTTTTTTTTTTTTGTCTTATTTGTGTAGTTATTTATGGTAAAATATATTGCTGAATAGTAAACCACTTTTTCTTTGTTTTGTCTCTATCCTTTTTTGCTCTTTTATTTTTGTTTTTTTTTTCCTTTCATTCAGGTGATGCTGGATATCCACTGAAGCTATGACTCATGAAACCAGTAAGAAATCCAAGTGGAACTGTTGAAGAAAACTGTCATATAGATTGTCATTCAGATGGCCTTTGACCTCTTGAAGCATCATTTTATGAGCCTGGGTGAGTCTGGGGGTGCCCTTCAATATAACCCATTTACTGCACATTGCATTCTGACAACATGATCATGCATCAGTTCTGGTAGTGAAGTGACCCATGATGTCACTACAGCAACCAGTTCTAGCCCTACTATGACTAATGATGACCAGCTGGCAGCAGTAGTAGTAAGGGATCCCATGCAGCCAGCTGATGCACAGCATATGGCTAAACAGGTAAAGAGGTGGCATCTAGTCAAGAACTATAGACTGTGACATTCTGGTTACTATTTTGTTTCTTGTAAAAAAAAATACATGGAATATGACTGATATATGCAGTGATATGCTTGGTGTATGGGTACTGTCACTATTCATTAGACATTCTTTCTCATCTTTAATTTTTTTTTTTTTTATGTCAGAACAGTTTCTCAAATTATTGCTTGTAAAAGTCACATCTGAGCTCTCACTGACTCCTCTTATAGGATCATAGGAGGTTACTAGGCTAATGGCCCTGGGGCCCTTACAAGCCTAGCCAAGAGTTTATCTCCAAAAAGAAACCTCAGCCAGCACCTGTTGCCCCTGTCAATGAGGGACACAGGTGGAACCCCTGGGACAAATGTGTGGTTTCCCATCCACTCATCAAGGTAGTGCTTGAAGAGGATCAGCGAGGTGCCCTGTTTGTCATGTATGGATAGTCTATTCCAGAGATGCATCAGCCTCTGGGAGACAAACCTGTCTCTCCAGCAGGTTTTGTTGATGTTGCATATTAGATTCAGGCCTTTTGAGCGGGTAATGCATGAGGAGTTAGACTTATGGATATGGAGCAACTCTAGTAGGGCAGAGTCCAAGATTGCCTTGTAGGAGAGACACAGATCACCCCTAAGCGATCTGTACAATACCGAATAGAGTGATAGTGATTTGAGCCTGTCCACATAGGACAAGTGTTGGAAGCCATAGATTCTCTTTGTGAGGTATTTCAGTGACCTTTCCAGTTGGTGCAGATGTTTGGAGAGATACATACCAAACGGGATGTTATACTCAATTATTGGTCTAATGAGGGAGGAGTATAGACAGGTAATAACCTCCTTTTTTCTGAATGCAATCCCTTTACTTATGAGATTGCAATAATGGTCAAATGTGAGATTGTTATCAACCTGAGTGCCCAGGTCTCTAACCACAGGTTGTGAGCTTAGGGGTTGCTGTTGATGTGGTAATCAGTAGTGGTGTGTTTTTGCCTAATGATATGATGATACATTTTTTCCATTTAGCTTGAGGCCATGGCGGTGGCACCAATCATTAGTTGCTGTGAGACCTTCTTGCAATATGTTAACATCATTTGGGGAGTCAATGACACATCCAACTTACAGTTGTCCGCAAACTTGGTCAGCCATAGGCCTTTTGTCTTTGCCTGGACCTCCGAGAAGTAGATGCCAAACAGGGATCCCAAGACCTATCCCTGGGGAACTCAACTAGTGACAGATCTGCTATCAGAGGTGGAGGCACCTATTTTGACTATGAGGGTCCTGTTGGTGAGCCAGCTATCCACCCACCTGATGAGACGGGGATTTCCACCAAGTTGTGTTAGCTTTTCGATAACGCCCAATAGGTTCATAGGTTCATAGGTTGGTACTAGGCTATCAGCCCTAGGGCCTATACAAGCCTAGCCATAACAATTCCCTGGCTATTTCTTCCCACATTATTTACTTTCCTGGACCCCTGTCTAGCAGGGCGACTGACGTGATCCCTGGGGTGAATTTCCTTTCTCCCATCCAATCGTCAAGGTTCCTCTTGAAGAGGTCCAAAGAGGCACTCTGCTTGACATGTATGGGCAATCTATTCCAGAGTCTGGGGAGTCTCTGGGTCAGGAACCTATCCCTCCAGCATATTTTGTTTATTGTGATGACAAGGTTTAGATCCCTGGAGCGTGTAGCTCTGAGGGATTGGGATTTCTTTAAGTGTAGCATGTCCAACAGCTCTGGGTTTGATATGGCCTTGTATGTTAAGCAGAGATCGCCTCTGAGTAGACGATATGCGACAGAGTATAGCTGGAGTTTTTTAAGGTGGTCAGCGTAGGGCATCTGCTTTAGGCCTGTGATTCTTTTAGTGAGGTATTTCTGAGGCCTTTCCAGTTGTTGCAGATGTCTTGAGAGGTACATACCCAAGTGGGGGATTGTGTCAAAGGCCGTGTGTCAAAGCCATCTTCGGTGATGTAAAGAATCTTATTAGATATAATTACATTTTAGCTGTTGTGCTCAATAAATTCTATTGATGTGGTGGATGCACGTACTGAATGTCCTAAAGTAGCAGAATTAGTAGAAAGTGTTACTTCAGTATTTAATGAGTTCATAACTTGCAAAAGAATGAAAATTTATCAAATTATTCTGTATTGCACAATAATTCCTCATTTTAAGCAACATTGTCTGTTAAAGTACAACACATTAGATTATTTCATTTTGCCATACACAATCGTTTGTGGCCACAGAGACAAAAATAAAAATCATGATTTGCTTAGTTGTGAGGGTGAAGTGGCAGCAGTGTTACTTACATGGCTGTCTACTCACACTTTCTTAATTTCCTTATTAGTGTTTCCATTAATAATTATATATTACTACTTTTAAATTGTAGGTGATTGTCAGTTGCAAAAATGATCATGTTAATCACTGCTGTCTTACATTATGACATACATCTTTCTTTCCACAGTTCCATGAGGTTTTAAGCAGTGCCATTAGAGGAATGAACTGCACACTGTTGAAAAGAGTCCTAAGTTGTCCTTTTTTCTTTTTTTTACTTTAATAACTTATCCCCTTTTTTATTTTATTTAATAACTTTACCACGTTGACTTAAACATTGACATGAAGGACAAATTATAAGTAACAAAATGTCACACTTGAATCACAACAGGTCAAATGTGTCATATCCATCTCCTAAAGACAGGTTAGGTGATGGTGGATGTGATTTTGAAGAGGGGCTGTCATGAGATCTGGATGGTGAACTGGTCCAGTGTTGTGACCTGCTTGATGCAAGTGATTCTACAGACACTGATCTGACAGTGCCATGGGACTATGACTAGGACACTGAATGAGAGGTTCTGCTCGGTGTAGATGAATACTGATGTGGCCTGCATGAAATCTGTCGCCCCTGATCTTTCCTGAGAAGCATTTGTAATCTTGTGTGATCTGTCTGGGCAGTACTCTGTCCTCTTTCACTTACAAGACTGACTACTACTTGAGTCTGGTAAGTCCTAGCTACTGTATGAATGTAGGCAACCACAGGTGCTTGGTGTACCACCACACTATGCATCAGTGTGATCATGGCATTAACTCTACTCTCTACCATTTCTATGTTGTGCTTGAAATTCTCATATATACTCTGAATGACTTTTAGCATTTCCAGCTGACTCTATGTGGCAGTGCTCTAAGCCCTAACAGTGTCATAGCGCATTTGTGCTGGGTAGGCAATTTTGCAATGTTTCCTGGTGTTGCTATGACAAATTCCTGTGCCTGGTGTCCCGCTGTAAAGGTGTCATTGTGGACATTGTTACCGCTGAATTTCTGCCATCATCCTGAAAGTGTTTGGGTTTGGAGATACTGGTGTAGAGGTGCATGGGTTTGCTTCCTGTACAAGCGTGAGTGTAATGTCAGAATGTGCTTGACTTTGTGATATACTGTCACTTCCTACAGAGTTACTAACATGCTGAAGGGTGTGATAGCCTGCCATTAAACTTGAGGATTGTTGCCAGTTTTCTCAAGCTGCCTCATAAATATAACTATGTTATCATCATTATCATCTTCTTCAGTGGCTGTTCTGCTGTTGATATCCTCCAGATTTATTGGTATAGTGGAACTGTTTGCTTCTGTTGCTGACTCTGTAGAAAATGATTTTTGAACCATTGCCAATAAAGAAGTAGCATCCACTACTGTATGCTGAGTAAGGAGGTGTGGGGGACACCTACCATCTTACTGTAAGTACTGGCTTTATTACCATTCTGTGCAGAAGTGGAGAGTTTACCACTAGTAATTAGTAGCAATTGTCATGTGTTTAGTCTAATTATTTCATATCCAGATTCAATTATCTATATAAATGTATGTTACTGTTTTTAAAACAACCTTTCTGTGCAGATGTATGTTGCTACTGCAGATGTTGGTAATAGCCAGTGTCCACACTACCTCTGATTATTCCAGTTCCATCAATTTCTGTGTCACAAGCATCTCCAGGAATGGAAAGAAGGTATGTCTTATCTGGTGTTAAAGAGATAAAGTGCTGGAAGCCCCCCTTATTACTGGTATGGGCAATTGCATTCTGCCTCATCATGGCTGTAGCACATCCTACCATATCATTTCCCTTTTCTTGCATTGTGTTGATGTGTGGCTTCTTTCACTGATATCATTAATGTCCATAACAATTTGATTCCAGACTTTTGCCATCTTAGCTTGTTTGGACCCCCTTTTCCCAAAAAGTTATTTACAGTATGTCCTAAAGGCTGTCATGAGGATGCAGATCACTTCATGGCTAAAGTTATCCTCTCTTTGCCTCAGTCTGTGGTTTTGCATCATTACTGCACCTAAAACAATATGCCGCAGTCATACATAAAATAATTTTTATGTAACCATCAAGCAGCACAACAATGGAAACATGGCTATCAAAATAAATAAATAAATAAATTACCTGACACAAAACCTATAATCTGATGTCAGTTTTCATTCTGTTCATAGCTACTGGACTCGAGTCCGATCCTCGGATCTGACTCAGCCATTACTTTAGCTTGTGGCCACTAAAAAAAGCTCTCTAGCTCCTCCCTTAACCATAATGCACCAACCCCTAACATATCTCAGATCTTGTTTGCCACTTTTCATGAAAGATGTGGTCAGCCTGAGCTCTCAAGCTTGTATTAAGTGCTTTTTTGCTTGATAGTCCTCTCTTTTAACATATAAATACATTTCTCCTTACCCTTTACACTCAGTGTAATTCTGTTTTTCCGTAGTTGGCATTTTTTCTTATAATTTATAAGTTTCTGTTTCTATAGTACACATTAGTGTAATTTTTTTGTACCATTGCTGGTATTTGTTTTTCTCTTTATTAAGTTAAAAAAACTTTCATCTTTCTTTATTTTCTGTCGTGAGTCATCATGTTTGATAAATGACCTGCCGTTTTCAAAACATGTCAGAAATGTGGGCATAAATTACCACTTTCATATGTCCACACTTCATGTGTTTATTGTTTAGGCCCTCAACATCTGCAAGAAAATTGTTCTATCTGCAAAATTTCAATCATAGGGCCACAGCAGATAGGAAAAAGTTAGTAACTTTAAAGGGATTGCTTCCATCGTCTTTTGGGGAGGCTATCGCTGGGGCTCAATCCTACAAGAAAAAAAATAGAGAACCTGTGACTAAGTCTCCAAGACTCTTCACTTCTTTGACTCCTTCCACAGAGCCGCCAAAGAAGAAAATGAGACTGGATCCAAAATCAGCTCATATCCACTCCCCTTCCGATCCGATGAAAAAATCTTCAGATCCAAGCTTTCATATCTGAAGACACTACCAACAACAAAATATTCTCCATCTTTGGATCCAGTGCCTTCTAGATTTCCATCTCCCTTTCTGGAAAGATGTGATCCCAGGTCACCATACCTTGCCTCATCTCATTCATCTACTGAGGAAGAGGTGGACAGAATGATGAGGAGATTTCTCTTGCCACAGATACAGATGGGTGTTCTTTCAGCTCCTACCCCTATGGGTCAGGGAGACTGTCCATCTGTTACAACACCATTGCCTGCTCCTTCTCTGACCCTAACTGTTATTTCAGAGTCCCTGGATCAGAACCTTTCAGGTCCGTCTGGCTCAGATCCAGAGATACTGTTATCTTTGGAGCTAAAGAATTCTCTGAGTGCACCAGCTCCATCTTCTTCAGATTCAGATGACTCTCGGAGCCGAAGCTGCCTTGTCATGTCTGAGGGATTGGAGTCAACTCCAAGGTTTTTTAGAGCCATCTCTGCCCCTTGGAGCATTGCCATTGGATAGCTAGGCTCTGACTTCCACCTCAAGGAGATTGCTCTTGGGGCAGAGGGAGGCAGTGCTCCAGAAGCCTGCCTTCTCTGAGCCACTGTCTTTCTCTCTGGAGCAGTCTGCTTTTGAGGTAGTGAAGAGGGTGCTTTCTGTTTCAAAACAACAGATGGATCCAGCCCCTTTGGATCTCCCATCTAGTTCCCAGATGTCTCTGCACTTAGAGCCACATCATTCTACATCACAGGGACATCCAGCTCAAGGCATCCAGACAACCCATCAAGATCTTACAATCTCTTCTGACACTTCACCTGAACATCCCACTGAGGAAGTCCCTCAGAATAGGAAGTGCAGGAGGAAGCACTTGGATTCTCTGCAATAATCAGTCACTGAGGATACTGATTTCAGTGAAGGAGAAGGGTGCCCACAATCACCTCTGGAAGACATCTCATTTGAAGACATTCTCAAGATCCTTAAGCAAAGACAGGTTTGGTCTTCCAGCAATCCTTCACCAGAGGAATCAGTATTTCTGAAAGCTTTTGGAGCTGGCTTGTCTACCTCCTGGGTTACTCCATCTGCTGATGGGTTCATTGATTTGGTCTCTAAGCAGGCATGGAAGGGACCTGACTCAGTTGAGCTAATCCCTAATAGGCCAAATTGGAGTCTTTCTCCTCCTGTTGGGAAGGAATTCTGGAGTAAGGGGGTGCCAGTGGATACCATGGTCATGGTGGCAGGTGTGATTAAAAGAGGTACTGTCAGCACAGCCAGCTGGAATTTTGTAAATACTTATATGTCATTTGTAACTGTCAAACTAATTTATATAAGATGCTTGTGTTACAAATGTATTAGAACTGTATGTCATATGTATATTAAACTGCTCTGTACATATGTTTGTGTTAAAAAGGTATTTGTGTCATATTTATATTATACTGCTCTGTACAGATGTTTGTGTTCAAAAGGTATTTGTAAAGTCCTGTGTTTAAAATGTATTAACAGAGTGCCCTACTGGAAGAGAACAGAAATGTAGGTACATGCACTATTCTAACTGTTTAAATGTATATATTTTTAACACTGGAAACTGGAATACAGGAGGTTAACCTAAGTCCAGCAAACTTCAGAAAAATATCTGAAATTAAATGACTTTATAGGCTATGCCATAAAGATGCTTTGATGCAGCTAGAGACACAAAGTCTGTACTAGGGAGCTTTCTGCATTGTCTTTAAGGAGAACCAATTACTACTTTGGAAGCATGAAGGAATGTAATTGTTTTATGACTTCCAGCACCTGTGCAAAAGCTCTTGTATGAGTATTTTTACAGGTAGATGCTAAATACTGCAAGCTTCAGCAATGGGCGGGGGGGGGTACATGAGAACTAGAAGTCAGATGACCATAAATAATGTCATTCTGCAAGCTATCCCAGCAGTAATATTTTAGATATTATTTTGAGAATTATCTTAGTGAGACAGAGCATTCTGTATTTTATCTTGCACCTGACAACAAGACAAACCATTCACCACACATCTGCCTTGCTCTAATGAAGTAGGTTTCTAGGGAACTGTATAACTCATAACTCTTAGATGCAGTCAGGAATATAGGGAAGCTTAATTTAGATATTTTTCATTATTTATTTGAATCTGTCCTGCAATATTGTTTTAAATATTCCCTGTGATTTTGAACTATGATGTCACTGTGAATATATTCAGTATTGTCTTGTTTTATTATTTATTATTAAATATATTTAAACTTTCATTGTGGCTGATTTGTGTAGAGATATTTAAGTTCTGGGAGTACTTGCATATTTATTTGTTGACACTGTGTAGGCCACTCCTAATAGCCTTGCTCTTGGTCAAACTACCATTTGTATTAATATTACACAGTAAGATTGGGCATCCTTTGTTAAGGGCCTTAAAGTAGCTGATAAGAGTTGCCTGGTGGCAGTGATAACTACCTTATAGTCTGGCGGAAAGGGGGCATAGTTAGTAAACCTGTGCAAGCCTTTCAAAGGTGCGTGTGTGTGTGTGTGTGTGTGTGTGTGTGTGTGTGTGTGTGTGTGTAAATAACCTCAAAAAGTGTGTGTGTCAGCTACTTGGCAGGGACACAAAGCACTGGTTGGACAGAGAGGGGGCTGGAGGTCTTAGCTTGGCCACTCAGCTGAGATCTCAGCTCTATAGCTGTGACAGTGGGGAATCTTACTGGGGATCTGGAGAAAGAGGGAAAAAACAGCCCCAAACTGACTGTGGTCTCTTTGTGCTCTTAAGGGAAACTACACTTGATGCAGAGAGCTGCATCTGGAAATACTGTATGTGTATTTGTCATCCTCCCAGTGAACGTCCCCCACTGTTACCAGTGGTGAGGACTGAGCTTCATTTATTACTGGTTGGCAGTGGTGGGTCATCACAGGGGCAAATTTTAAATTTTACTCTTATAAACTTAGAAAGTTTCTACCGTAAGGTCTTGTTTTATTATACATTTTCTGAAGGATATGACATCTGAAACGCAAATGACTTATTATTTAATGAATTTAATTTTTTTAAGACTTGCCACAAAAAATCCAGAAAATCACATATTTCATGAGGAACTGAATAAAAATATGAGTAAAATAATCTGGACTTCTGTGAAAATCTGTACAGTTGAGAGGTTTATACCCCTGGTCCTGGATCTCTTGTAACTCCACAAGTCAAACAGTCCCACCATACCTCTCAAGTGTACCTCATTACGGCGTCCCGTCTCTCATCTGGGGTCTTAAAATTTTCATGTTCCTTCCTTGAAGTTCCACATTGATTGAAGATGTCACACACACATTCACTGTTTTTATTTTTAAGAAACTATAGTATAATAAAAATTTAGCATATTAATTCATTAAAGATCTTCTTTTATAAGCAAAACAAGCATATTTTACCATCCTATGGCCTTCTCCTAGTAGTTGTTGTTAGCATTATAGTATATTATCCAACATTTTTTTTTTTGTTTTGTTTCATGTGTGGGGTGTTCCTCATTTTGGAGATGGAAGGTTGAGAGCTATGAGTCCCACAAATACCAGAACCAGGGATCTAAACTTTCATCAGGCAAATAAAACATGGGGGTAGTTTGGTTAATTATGAGGCGCCATCCCCACCTCTCGAATACACTGCTGCAGGACTCAGTGTGATAACATTTTCTTCCGTCAAACGCGAAGTGGATGATTAGTTGACTACTCACAAATTTTCTCCAGACTTGACTGACCCAGCCCTCATTGAAAAGATTTAAATAGCCGCAAGTTGCCTTGTATTTCCTACGTTTCGTAGGAGGTGTATTTACAGCATCTTTTTTTTTTTCAGGAGGGACATCACAGGGTGGATAAATAATCTGTGTAGCACATGCGAACGACGTCTGCCAGCCAGATGCAAGGATTTCAGTCTTAATAAACAAAATAAGCTATTGGAAAAATGCTGCTGAGCTTATCTGTAACAAGAAAGTTCTAACTCAACCTCTCCTCTCTTAGAACCATGCATACAGCTAAATGTAATTGGAACAAGTTTTAAATATAAACACTAGGCTTTTAAAAGTTGATAGAATAAAAATATTTCCATACAATTGTAATGTCTAGAATAATTTTAAGGTATTTACGTATTATCGCAACCAGATTTTTACGAAGCCATAACTGTCACTGTTCTCGCAAAACGTGTCTGTGTAATACTGAAAACAGGTGTTCAAAATCCTAACTACTATTGTTTAATATTGTTTAGGCAGCAGTACTTGAAGTTACTGGTCTGTGACTTTCAGGTCTATTAGACTTACTTACTTTTTTTAAGTTTGCTTACCTTTGGCTTCATAGTTTGTAAGTTGAGTAATGATGGTGCGTTAAGGCAGTTATTCTTCTGCCGTGGCTTGTTTGTATCACTGAAAAATCCTATTAGTGAAAAGGAAAGTTCACCATGCTGCATGTTTTTTACATGTTCATCCCTCATAAAAGCTTTTTTCCCTAAATCACTGAGCATTGCCGTCACTCATGTAAATCACCGAACATTGCAGTCAGTGAGCAGTGGTATGCGTTACCGTTTCATGCTATGTGAAAACCGGTTGCTATGCCAGAGCAATGTTTTTAATAGTACAGAGCAATTTACATTGCTTATATGCATTGCACATAAATGAAATTATTGATCTAAATGGATTATTTCTATAATTATCTACTTCAAACTTCTCGTTAATATTTGTGCAGTTTATGTATACGCTTGTTTCACAAGAACAGTGAAAGTTATGGCTCCGTAAAAATCTGGTTGCGATAATACGTAAGTACCTAATTTAAGATTTAAAGCAATACTCTGTTACAGACTCGTTTTTAGATAAAACAAAATTCTGAGGCAAATTCGAACAGATTCCAGAAAATTGATGCCAGTCCGGTGGTAGACGAAGATGCAGCCTTACACCTCACACAGCTGTTATTTTCTAAAGTATGTACTAAACTTCTAAGGTACCGAAACAGTATTTGTTTCACTGAACAAGAAAAGCACGAGTGGGTTATGCCTGTCACCCCGAACAAAATCCGAATACCTGCCTTTTACTTTGCTCCAGGTACCTGTTACTTCTGAATTCAGCACAGCAAATTAATACACGAGGGAAAACATTTCTTCTCATTATATAATGTATCTATTTCAGCTAAGAACCGCGTAATATAAAAACCTTAGGTTACAAAGCAGCAGGTACTGTTTATTTAGGATGCGTTAAAGTCATGGGTACAACCCTGTAACAAGCGCTGTAAAGGTCTCTTGACACTGTATGCTTTGTACACGTACTACCTGTCATTCAGATGTGGCTCCACCTCTGCAGGTTGGGCACTTGGATTGCTAGGGATTGGGACAGCTACAGTAGGACTGCTGGTGATAGGGACAGCGTGCCCAAGAGCCTGTGCAGAAACAGCACTGAGGTGTTTTCCTTCGTCTGCGCTTATGGAAACCAGCTAAGCAGCAGCTACTACATAGCCTGAGGTCACCAAATGGCAGGAAAGAGAATTTAATATACAGCAACAACTGCAAAAACACAGCATGTCCAGCTACCGGATAAGTTCAGTGCTGAAGGTGCATGCAAGCTAACTAGGCCCTTGGGGTAAAAATTCCTACAGCAATTGTGAAGGAATTGGAATACTTTTCCAGAAGAAGGTTCGAACCACTGACTTCCCGTAGAGATCTCAACACCGTCCCCATCCAACAAAAATGTTTCACTGGTAAGTGCTGTCCAAGTCTTCGGAAGTGTTTTTGGTAACGATGTGTCACTCCTAATCACAACAGAATTAATATGCCCTTTTCACATTTCTTTGGGACAAAGAAAGCCAGAAATAATGGGAGTACAAATGTCTGAATTAAGGGACACTTTTTAATTGTTGCTGTGATAAACTTCGAACGTTACTAAAACAGGTTTTGCTTTAGTATCCATTTTCTGCGGGGCACAAAATCTGAAACTCAAATGTCTTATTTAATGACTTAACTTATCAATGATGTATATCAGAAAACCACAAGGATTATGGGCGATATGATGAACAGTCTAAAACAAAAGGCAAATATCTGGGCATTCTATGAAATTCTGGACAGGCGGTTCGTTTCTTAAGATACAGGTCTAATTCTAACCATGATGTCTTTTTTTAAACTACTGCGACCAGCATGTGTGTGTGTGTCTGTGTATAATTTGGGGGTGTGACTCCAGTGTTGTTCCACTTGTCATTTGCTTAAATGACCCAGTTTTTCTTTAGTTTCTCTTATGGATGCGCGATACGGGACCCCCGAAAACAACCAAGGTGTGTATGTAACACCTTTCCGAGTTTAAGCAAAAGAAAGATTTTGAAATCCGGACTACTTAGATTCAAAGCAGTTGTCATGTTTATAGCAGTTATGGTTATATTATATGTTAAGTACAGCATTATGCTGTAAAAGGTACACCAGCTGAGGTACTTTCTGTGAGGGGTCCACAGTCCTTCCTTCCAGAATGTGTGCCGCAAAGACGGACTGATGTCTGTCTCCACCACACCTTAACACTGGGTTACTGCCTGACAGGGTACCCGCTTCTCCGCCACTCTGAAATAGGATAAGAAGTTTTGAGAAAAGAGCGAAAACTCATCCTGCTTATGCCATTGCCACCGTGTTTGCATCGTCTTGCTCTACAACTGATTACTTCTTCTGGTAAGAGCGCAAGGCAGACTTCTAAAGCAAGTAATCCCACTGGTATGGTTTTATGGGTTTGTATGTATTACACAGTGCCCAAGGCCAGCACATTTACTGTGTCCTGCATATGCTGGCTTGTGCTTTCTTGTAGACTTGTGTCTGTAGCTTTGCTGTTCGCTCTGCTAATCGGAAGGCATTATCGATTCCTTTTAACTTTAATAAATACACCAAGCTTCTCCGACTCAGAACTTCACCGTTTCCTTACGGAACTTAAATGTTTTATGCAACTATTAAAGAAAACTAATATTTTTTGTTCTAAAATCTCAGGACATTTGCCATTTTTTAGTTTTTTCGCAGGACCCTACTAACAAAAGAGGAACTGTCCCTCACAAAGAGGGACAGGTGGTGGTAACCCTACTCGATAGTTTATGTGTAATTTAGTTTCCGTGAATTTTCAGTAAATTAGCAAGTCCGCAGTATGTACATGCTTGTGTTGCTGTTGTTGGTCTTCCGGCTTTTTCCCGGTTAGGGGTCGCCACACATGAATATTCATGAGGAGGACGATAAACTCAAGAAACTGGTTATTCATTGCTACACTGTAACGTCACTCTGCTGCTGGGTGTTAGGCGGGGTTTGGGCTGCGCTTGCTACTGCGCCTCAGGAGTAAACCCCTCAGATCGTACTGTACTGAGCAAAAACACTGCTGTGGCAAGGTGAGTTAGTACCCCAAGCAATGCCTCTACAAGGAAGCCCACCACATTTTTTAAGTCGAAGTGAACCAAAATAATAAGTCCTGACCAAAAATACATCAATGAAAAGTCTTAGGTTCATAGGTTCATACTAGGCTATCTGCCCTAGGGCATTTATAAGCCTAGCCAGAGTGTGTGTGGCTTTCACCACCCCTTAGGATGAGAATACTATACCCATTAGTTTGCTGTGCCTCTGTCCAGCAGTGATACAGAGATGATTCCCGGGGTAAACCTACGATCTCCCATCCACTCGTCAACATTTCTCTTGAACAGAGTCAGTGAGGGGCTCTGCCTCACATGGACTGGGATTCTGTTCCATAGTGTATGGAGTCTCTGGGTGATGAATCTGTCCCTCCAGCACGTCCTATTTATATCCGTGTTGAGGTTTAAGTCTCTTGCTCTCGTGGCTCTGGTGGATTTGGATTTTTTGAGGTGGAGCATGTCCATTAATTCCGGGTTGGACATGGCCTTGTATGTCAGGCACAGATCACCTCTGAGCAGACGGTATGTGACTGAATAGAGCTGGAGTTTCTTCAGTCGGGCATCGTATAACATATGTTTGAGCCCCTTTATCCTTTTGGTGAGGAACTTTTGGGGTCTTTCCAACTGCTGCAGGTGTCAGGTAAGGTACATTCCGAATGGGGCGTTGTACTCAATCATTGGTCTGATAAGTGAAGAGTACAGGGGTACAATGACCTCTCCTGATCTGGATGTGAATCCCTTCATGATCAGGTGGGCAATGTAGAAGGTCTTCCTAACCACTTTGGCAATGTGAGTGTCAAAAGAGAGGTTACTGTCAACTTGGGTCCCCAGGTCCCTGATAACTTCTTCCGTGTTTAATGGATTACCACCTATGTGGTAATTAGGGGTTACCTTGTTTTTCCCAAAGGGTATGACTATACATTTTTTGGCATTTAGCTTAAGGCCATGGCTCTGGCACCAGTTATACATTTCTATGAGACCTTTCTGGAGGATGTCTGTGTCTGATGGAGTGTCAATTATGGTGCCCAGTTTGCAGTCATCTGCAAATTTTGTCAGCCACAATCCCCTATGTTTGCCTGCACTTCAGAAAAATAAATGCCGAACAAGAGGGGGCCCAGGACTGAGCCCTGTGGGACACCGCTCATGACCGGCTTAGAGTCTGACATGGCACCAGCAACTCTAACCCTGTGTGTTCTGTCCTTGAGCCAGTTTGCAACCCATCTTGTGACATATGGGTTTACATCTAAGCTGGTGAGCTTTTCTATGATGCCCGAGTGGGGTATTGTGTCGAATGCTTTTGCTAGGTCAAGGTAGGCTGTGTGAACTGCCTTACCCTCATCAATGGCCTTAGTGACTGTTTCAAAAGTCGACCAAGTTCAAGAGGCAGGATCTGCCCTTGACAAAGCCAAATTGGGTAGGATCCAGTGTCTGTAGGTCCCCAATGTCTTTATTTATGAGTTCCATTATGATCCTCTCCATAGCTTTGCAGACAAGGCTCGTCAAGCTTATGGGGCAGTAATTTCAGGGTCCGTAGAAGCACCGCCTTTGTGGAGTGGGACCACAGTTGCCGTCACGCCATTCTTTGGGCACGTATCCTGTAGTAAGGCTAAGATTAAACAGCAGCCTTATGTGTGGGTTTAGTTCCTCATTGAGTTCGGTAGCACACAGCCGGGGACACCGTCCGGTCCCATTGATGCTGTGTTTTTGCTTTAGAGAGAGCCGCTCTCACCTGGGCATCTGAGATGTTTGGGCGGCTAGACTCTGGTGGGAGAGATATTTCTCCTTTTGGGGGGAGGAGAAATTTGCACTGAACCTGTCTGCCAGTATGTTGGCAATGTCTGTGGGTTCAGTGATTTTTTATCATTTTGGACTAATTCTGAGCATATCTGGGAGTTTCCACCCAGGTTTCTAACATAGCTAAAGAAGGCTTTATGATTGTCTTTTGTGTCATTAGCGATTTTTCTCTCAAAGTTGGCCTTGGATGATTTTATGAGTGATCGTAGTGTTTGGCTAGTATTGATCAGAGATGCCTTCCCATTTAGGGATTATGCTCTGTCATGTAGTAGCTTTCTCCTCTTGTTGTAGAGTTTGTTTATGGCTGGAGTCCACCAGACCGGGCACCTGCCTTTGGTGGAAAAGGTCTTGATTTTATTAGGGATTGCTTGATCCATACATTCCTGGAGGTGCTCGTAGAAGGCATTTGTAAGGGTTTCAGCAGCGTGGGTTGTGGTTTCCACTGGCTCGGGGGCCTTGAAGGATACCACTCCAGTCTTAAGAAGTGTGAAGTTTGCTTTTGAGAAGTTCTTCACTGTGGTCTTTTGCTGGGGGTGGGGCGGGATGTGGATCTCCAGTGAGATTAATTTATGGTCTGATCTCACCAATGAGGGATATACTTCGGTGTGGAGCATTTTGTCCCCATGTTTGTGATGATCAGGTCTAGTATATTTTCTCCTCTTGTGGGAATGGTGACTAGTTGTTCCATAGCATTTGAGTTTATGAACTCAAGGAACCTTTGGGCTAGGGTGTTGGGGCTTGAGTAATGTTCCCAGTCTATGTTTGGGTAGTTGAAGTCACCCAATATGATGGTGTTTGGAGAGACATTTATACTCTCCAGTGTCTTCAGGAAGGCTGTGTGGGTTTCCTGAGTTTGAGAAGGTGGTCTGTAGCATGTTACAAACTGTAGGGCAGTTTTACCTATGGTTAATTGCACCTGGATGGTCTCCGATGCTTCGTGCGTTGCCACTAACCTGGAGGTGTGGGTATCCTTTATGAATATGGATACTCCCCTCCTTTTGTAGTTCGGTCCTGGATTTTGGGGCCGGAACGCATGATATGAGGTATAACCTGATAGTGCTGGGGTGCTCTCAGGAGCCTTGAACCAGGTTTCAGTCACAGCACAAACATCGATGTTCTCCATACTGAGGAGGGCTTCGAGGGCGTGCATCTTGAGGTTTAGACTTCTGGCATTGAGCAGTATTACCCTTAGTTTTCTCCATTTTGTTTTCTAGGGCGGTAGGTTTATCATTTGAGCCTTGCCTAAAAAGGCACTATGGGGTGGCAAGAGCCTTTGCCAATATCCAGAAGCCCAGGGGTGACAGGTGCAAGCCATCCCTTGCAAAGCAGCGTGGCTTGTCAAGCATGTCATCCCAGGCAGACAGACATTGGATCCCCTTAGAATGACACCAGTAATTAAGCCAATTATTAAAGCTGATCATTTTGTCTCTGTATTGTGGCATCATTCTTGGTGAGGGTGGGATACTGCTCAGGGTCAGGGTCATACCGGCCTGGGCTACATAATCTGAGAGCTCCTCTATGTCTCTTTTCATGTAGTCCAGGGAGGTACGTCTCAGGTCATTCACACCGGCATGGACAATGACTGAGTCATACTTGTACTTGCTGTGGAGTGACCTGAGTGCTTGTGTTATGTGGCGGATTCTAGCGCCTGACAGGCAGCTAACTGTGATCTTTTCCTTGTTCAGTCTGGTGAGTGGGACGTCAGTGTGTCTGACTATGGAGTCACCTATAACAAGTGTGTCTGGCATTGTGTTTGGCCTTAAGGGCTGTGACTGTTTAGCACACTGACTTTGAGAACTATGTGTTGCATGTCTTATGTCTTGAGGTGGCAGTTGCTTGGGTGTCTGCTTTGGAGGCCTCTGTAGTTTTGGTAGATTTTTGATCAGTGCCTCGAGTATGTCTTTGTGTGTTTATGTGTTTGTTTTGCAGTTGTGATAGTTCTATGTGAAACTGGGTTTGTGGTGTGCGTGGTTTCCTTCTCCTCCTGTCTGGTCTTGCCAGTCCTGAGTTGAGAGAGCTCAGCCTCCAGTTTGGCTATATAATTGCATCTCTCACATGTATTTGTGTTTTGTGGGAGAAGGAGTGGGTTGTCTGTGTACATGAGGCAATTGTAACATTGCCTCAAGATGCCCAGATTCACCAGCTGAACAGGAGAGGACGCTAGCAACTAACTCTTCGACATGCTAGAAAAAGTGAAAAAGTTTGCTGTGTAACTGAGTCAGAAGGGACCTATAGGGAAATGGGTACTCAAGGGGATTCTAGGCTAATGTAGTACTTTGTTTAGTATACAAGTACTTTACCAATATAAAAATGCTTTAGGAGCAAGTGCTGAGCTATTGAGATAGAGAATAGACTGTTTAGATTGCAAGTAGAGAAGTTCTAAGGGAAAAATTGAAGAGCAGACTTTACGGAGCCAGAAATAGTTTAACCTTGTTTAACCGGTGCTGCCCGATGGTGCTCTATGGGCAACTCCGCGCTAAATCACGCCAAAGCGCGCTAAAGCGGGCTTTATAGCAGGGCTATTAGTCTTAGCTTTTTGTCTTCAGGCTAAGAAGAAAAAGGTATTAGATATGTACAGGACAGCTGTTCGCTGTGTAAACAGTAGCAAATTGCTACAATAGCTCCTTGCAACAGTTCATGATTGAATGTAAACAAGTCTTCAGGCTAAGCAAAGCGCAATTATTTATTTTAGTTTACACAATAGCTCTTTTCTAAACTGTATCACCTATGCTAAGCTGTAACAAAGAGCTACAATAGCTCCCTTGCCATAATTGTTAGTCCACAAACATTGTAATGTAAGCAACCCTCATTGATGATCTCATCTGATTAAGTGATTGCCAGTGCTATCTGCACGGGACGAACTGCCTCCCCTTTTGCAGTGCTGACTGTGCCTCCTACATATTTCTCAGATGCACCTCAGTATGAGGAAGGATCCTCATTCAAAAATCCACCTTTCTCCCAGTTGTACACTGAAAGGTTTTGACACATAGTCAGTGTTTTAAGTGATATCCATGGTAAATTGTATTGACTCGTATTAAACTATCAAAAATAATGTTTTGTAAGTATAATGTAACACATTTTAACAATCCCATGAGCTTCCTAGTTGAAGTTGCTAGTAAGCTGTTAGTAGGTGTTCAACATTTTTCCCATTTTTTCCACATTGTAAGATGTAGTAATCCTCATTTTTTAGATGAAAGGTTGAGAACTGTGGCTCATTGCAACAGACCTCTTTGCATGCCTCACTATGGCTTTGGGGTCAAGTATAGCCTTTCCCCTTTGGTTGGAGCCCCAACACCTCATACATAATGGACTGAAGTGGAAATTCTATTTCAACAATATATAAACATAAACTATACTATCACTGACTGGCTTTGTGTATTTCCCAAGATGCACTCCAAGTTAACTGTTATTACATTTGTTACATTTATATTATTTTATTTTATTATTCTGTATATATTTTATTTGTTACATTCCTTTATACCATCTGTCATGAAGTTTAATTCAGTCTACATACTATACTTGCCTACTTGTTTTTGCTTAGTTCATATACTGTTATACCACAAATCACAGTACAGCTTCCATCCTGTATAGGTAAAGTTGTGGGATGGTTACTTACTGCTGACACAGGTATCTCCCTTTTTAATTTACACAGGGTCCTCAAATGCTTGTTTTCTGCCCAGTCAGCATTGTTTCACTTTAAAATTCTTTTTGCCCCTGTTTACTTTGACTCAGTCATAGAATGACCAGCCATTCACCTTCCTACAACCTGTTTAATTCTGCAAGCTGCCTGCAAGGCATTAACTGGTCAGCTACACTAATGATGCATCCCAAGAAGTCAGTCTCTCACTGGTTCACTATAGTGATAAAGCTGAAGCAGTGATAAGTGAGAGATCATGTTATTCTGCAGTCGAAATGGAGCAGCTGTTGCAAGTGAGGAGCTCACTCCAGATAAATAAACAACTTGTGGGCCACATCAGGAACATCTTGCATTTGACTGTAAGGCCAGTAGACTGTACAGTTGCTTGTCCAGTGTGTTGCTTTTTGTGGAAGTTTTGTAGACTGTGTTATATACACACTGGCATAGTGGAAGAAGCTGATATTTTTGTGATTTTTTTTGCAGGGTTATCAGTAAGTATGACAGTGTCATCCTCATGAAATCAGTGGTAAAATATTTTTCCATTAATCAAATTAGTGTAATATCTAATGTCCATTGACTGGCCTTCAGTTTCCACATGCAAGTACTTTTAGAGCAGAAATGCCTATTGCAAATATGAAGTATGGAGAAGAACATTAGCAGTCACTAGGTAGAAGGTTACAGTTTTGCTAGATTGCACCTGAAAGCCCATGTAAGTTATGCAAGGATCAGGTGATACTTTTTTGCATATACCTACTGCTTTGAATGTAACATCACATTGCACTTCCCTGTGAATTCCATAGTAGCATTAAGAATCTAATCCTAGATGTAAACATGACAGAATACGTCCAGAGGACTGACATAGCAGGAATGGGCAGATGGGGATCCAACAAGCTAAAGGAAAGCTTAAGTATCAGGGAATCAGCCTTTCATCTGAAAGACCATTTGGGTTCCTTATTACACATACCTCTCAGCTGTCCAGATTTTTGCAGAATGTCTGGATTTTTGCCTCTTATTTTTGGTTTGTTTCTCATAAAATTGTGTTTTTTCTGTCAAATCATTGGCAAAAATAATGAAAAACATTTAAGGTTCAGGCTTTGGACTGTTCAGAAACTTCATGTTAATGCAAAAATATTGTTATATCACCTTTCTAAGTGTATAAGAGTGATATTTAAAACATGTCCCTATTTTTTGGGCCTTTGTCCAGATTTCTTGCTCTGAGGTTGAGAGGTATGTATTACACAAGTAGTGATGTGTTCTAGGAGTTGATTGCCTGAAAATGTATCAGCACATTTGTGATACAGCTGTTTGTTACTATTTTTGTTGAAAGGCCTGTGAAGAACACAAAACTACAATTTAACTTAGAAAACAAAAGTGACATGATGAGCACATGCTTAAAGGGTGTTGGGGGTACATAATCCAATGAAGGCTGGCATGCATGCATGTAATTGCATCTGTTCACTATGGAGCTAACACTTTCCTCCAGTGTTTGTCTTTTTGTAGAGACAAGTAGATGAATCCGTCAAAGCATGTACCCTAGATAAATATAGGGTAATAAGCTGCTTATGAAAAAAATGTCCAGGTATGTTGAATCAGGTTAATCTAAGATCACAGTAGTTTACATTGAACAGTTTCCATGTGTGTGTAGTGCCAGCTCGTGAAAATTCTATGGATAATTAACTGAGGACACTACAGAATTTTTGTGGTTTAAATAAATAATAAATAATAAACATGTGGCAGTGGATTGTTAGGCATTTCTATCGACTAACCCTCAGACCCAGGTTACTAACATAAAAGATGGATTCTTTTCTTCTGCACCAGTGGGTTGAGTCATTGATTAGTTGGCAAACAGGGAAAAAAGCTGTGTAATGTGACTGATAGGGTATGTATTTAAGATTAACATTAATGTGTTTGTGCTGTTATACTGCAAAAAAATGTGGAGATAACAAAGAATGAAGTATAAATTGAAAAATGCTGCTGCAAGCATTTGAAGAGGTTTGATTGTGCATTATAATAAATGTTGTTATAAATACTTGTAGGGGAAATGCTTCTCTTTCATTTTAATTTCCAAACAAAAATAAATATGTGGCCATATGTCTGTTAAGATGTTGTACTACATAATATGTTGCATCACATCATAAGCATATTCATTAGTCTTTTAAAAGGCTGGATTGCCTGTGCCTTCCTTACATGTAGCGGCCTTAGGTCAACTGGTGCCCTAGGCAAAAGGGCTCCACGGTGCCCCCTACCACATTATCTGGTGCCCCCATCCTGGTCTACCTACACCAAATAAGCACCCCTGCTGCTGCGGTGCCCTAGGCGGCCGCCTAGTTGGCCTATGCCTAAGGCCGGCTATGTGTGTAGGAACTTGTCCCAGTCCTTTACTACTCCCTAACCCCCTCCCTTCCAGTTTCTTGTTGCATTCTGATCGCATGCTGGCGTCCATAGCTTTATGTCTGCATGTGTTAAGCTGGTACTGCTGTAACTTCTCATGACTAGGTTGTACATGTTTAAAAAATTTATACACTCACATCTAATCTTGTCTCACAAGAAGAGGTTTCCTAGTTCAATTCTTAGCTGGGGTGCCTTCTGTGTGCAGTCTGCATGCCTTCCTTGTGTTTGCATGGGTTTTCTCTGCGTGCTCTGGTTTCCTCACACATTCCAAAGGCATGCAGTATGTGGATTGAAAACTCTAAAATGGCCCTAGGTGTGTATGCAAGAGTATGGTGTGGAAGAAATACTGCGGCAGTGCTAGCCACCCAGCAGTGAAACCTTGGCTGTACATGATTGCCACTGTTGAAGCGACACACTGACCCCATGTGCAAAATTGGGAAAAAAAAAGGGGTTGTGAATAGATGGATGGATCATTATCTTGTCACAATCTCGGATTTCTCAGGATGCACTTTTTTTAGAGATTATAACCTCCCCTTTTACTATAGATGTGTGATATCCTGTGCTTTCTTTGTAAAACATTGGCATATGTACTTTATCTTTTGTGTATGTTTGACTTTGTTTAGATTCTAGAATGCAGTTTCAAATTCCATTGTACTCCATAACAGGAAATTAAATGCAGTCATTAATAAGCAATGATCATGCGATTTTAGAAATTTCAGGATGCAACAGGACAAATAAGGTCCACATCTGTAAATAAAATCATTATGACTGTCAAACATACATTATTGTCAACCTGTAAGGTTTTTATATCAGGATTTTTGTCAAACCATATATTAAGGTCTTACTACAAGATGTATCTTTCTCTCTGTAATCTTGTAAGACTTGCATCATAAAATGTACACAGTAGATTTGTAGACTAAATACAACCAAATTAACCGTATTAGCATTAATAGGAATCCCATTCTGTTTTGACCTGTGTGATGAGTTGTAATTTTATTTGTGATATTTCTATTATGTGTTACTAATTTAGCATAATTTGCATATTTGATAAATGTCATACTCCTAGGAGCAAGAAGATCCATCATATTTAGGCAATGGGAGTCTAATGCAGAACTCCTGGGGGCCACCTTTTCCTAAGCCCTTCAGTGGTCTACACCGATCTTCCACTCATATTCATCACTTCCTTCCCTGTAACCATTCCCCACTCCACATACATATGTCTGTGCTTATTCACAATTTCTTCAGTTTCTGTAACAACACACTGTGTGTGACGCATATACAATACTGAACTGAAACCTCAAGTCTATTCCACTGGCTAGATCATTCATAAATCTGCAGATAACCATGGTGGCATCTAATTAGTTTTGTTACTAAGCAAAATGATTTCTAGCTGTTATTAGTAATCTGTCCAATTCGTTTCTTAGAAGGTCCATCAGATGTCTATTTATTTGTGTGTTTGAATTTCTTAACTAGAGCAGAGTACTGATTACAATATTCCATTTTCAGTCTGTTCTAAGTAACTTTCACAGAGCTCTTCTAATTAACTTTCATAGATATCTCATTAGACTGAGTGGGGTGTTGTTTTTAAAAAGACTTCTAGGTTATTTCCTGTTATACAATGGTGATTGGTATGAGATGTTTCCAAATATTTAATGGAAGTAAAAAAGGACCAAAGCTTCCTGCTGAGCTATCTGATGTCATCACTATTTTAATGCTGTTTTTCTCTGATGATTTTCTTAAAGTTGGTATTCTAACATTTTTTTAATCCAAATCTCTTTTCATATTCTAAGGATTAAGCATTTTTAAGTATTCTTTTTCAGCTGCCTAAAATGTTTTAGTGGCACTCTGAATTGTTCCTACCACTTCAGTTTACTTCACTATGACTTTTCAGCTTCACGTGTATTCCTACCTTTTGTTTTTCTCCCACTTTGCAGTACAATTTTTTCCATTTCTGGCATCTCCCTTTAGCATAGCATTTTAATACCATTCATGGTTTTAAACTCTCATACCAAGTTTATAGTTACGTTTTTTTTTATCAGCTCCTTAATATTTTTCATCAACAAGGTGACCCTATTGTACTCACTTCTATAATATTATCTGCCCTGATAGAATTATTAATATTCTAATTTCATTCCACTATTTCAGTAGAGGAAGGGGTAGTTCTGTTAAGGTAGGTGATCCAAAAGGTCACTTAATCACCTTCTTAATGGTATCTTCTTAAATAAGTTTGCTGGTATATCCTCCATAACTAAGTTTTCTATACCTGCACAATGACATTCCTGGCTAAAGGAATAACTTTTTTTAATTTGTATTCACTCCTCAGTGGTGTCAGAAAAGAAGAGGTTCAATGTCTTTTAATACCTTTTAATTTAAATGTCCTCATCTGAGATGTAGTGTTACAGGAGACGGACATAGTTTGCAAGCAAAATGCTAGAATCACATATGTTTGAGTGCTGTGCTTTGGAAAAAGAAAAAAAAAATCTTCCCTAATGAATTCTCAGCAGAATGGTGGAAAGAGAATACCAGAATTTAACTGAATCTCAAGTATGTTCCCCTTGTTTCCAGTGTGGTGCAGTCTTAGAGTTGATAGTGGAATTAATAGGGAGTGATGTGGTACAATCCTCATGTGGAGATATAGGGGACTTGCCACAGATATCAAATATTCTTTTGAGATTTTGACAGTTCATCATCCTGTGATCACACAAATGTATACTAGGGAAGTAATCCTTTCTTCTAGGTCCAAGACCCTAGCATTACCAGTACTGCTAGATATGATTTTGCAGTGTAATGTGCTAGTCTGGAGACATGTATGTTATTCTTATTTCTAAAATGTGTAAGAGATTCAAAACTCTGAGTAACATGGGTATTGATGATGAATGGATGGATGGATGGACTTTGCTACTTTTTTGCTGTATGCACATTGTTACACATGTTGAGTGTGCTGGTAGCCTGATCTTGCAATTACTGTGCCAAAACTTCTAGTAGAGGGCTTGTGTGTGAAGACCGAGAGTCAACAAAATAAGTGACAAATCTGTTTATATTATCATAACCCTTGGGCTGTTACCCCTACCAAAAAGTAGTTAAAAGTAATTAATTATGTATTCATTACCTAGAATATATGGGCACATATAATCCCCACAAAACAGGAATTTAAAAAATGGCTATTATTTCAAAAGTGTCAGACGTTAAGTGAGATAGATAATAGCTGCAGTTAGTAGATACTGTGAGTAATTACCAGAGATTTAGATGATACATGTAGTTAGTAGATACTTGGAGTAATTACCAGGAATTTGTTTTGAGATGTTTGTACATAACAACTCTGCCTTCAGATTGATGAAGTAAAACCCTGACTCTAATGCAGACCATCAGAGTGTGATTAGGGGTTCAGGCAGCGGGAGTGAGCTCTGCACACAGTTGTATATTTCCTTTGAGGTTGCAGACATCGCTAAAGAATGCTTTGTGGTTGTCCTTGACCTCCCACTCACCTCAAATTTGGCTTTGGTACACTTTATTTGTTCTCTGAGTTGTTTGTTTAGTTTGATGAGAGTGCTTTTATCCTGCTGGGTGCTGCACCTCCTAATTTTTTCCATGATTTTCTTCCGCCTGTTATACATCCGATTGATTTTGTGATTCCACCAGGGTGGCTTGTTTTTTGAGTTAGTTCTGTACTGGTGGGTACAGCTGCCTGTATGCAGCTATTAAGCTTGTACAGGGTTTCTGTGAACAGTTCTACATAGGCAGAAGTGTTCTCAGGGTTTATAGGGGCTTGAAATTTTGCCAGGTTCTCACTTAATAGCAGGAGGTTAGCCTTAGAATAGTTCCTGAATATTCCCGGTTGTGCTGGGGATCCAGGTTTTATTTTTACTTCAAAGGAGACCATTTTGTGGTCTGACCTTACCAGGGAAGGCATTACAGTAGGGGGTGTGCAGCTCTCTCCCATATTAGTGAGGACCAGATCCAGTATGGTTGCACCCTTGGTTGGTGTATTGACTATCTGTTGTAGGGAGCTTGTGTTTATAAAATCCAGGAATCTTGATGAATGCATGTTTGATGTCGAATAGGATTCCCAGTTAATAGTGGGGTAATTAAAGTCACCCATAAATATGGTATTGAGTTGGATGGTTAGTGTTTCTGATAAGTTTAAATACATGGTATGGTTTTCCTGGGTCATAGAGGGGACCTATAGCTTGCAAGGAAATGTTATTGGATTTTGAATATGGAACAGGTGAAGTATGTATAGATGGGTATGTGCCAAATTGCTGTGTCACTGGGCACCAAATTCCATTGCTACATCTGTGTCTGTTTATAAGTAAAACAAATTTTTGTAAAGCTACGTCTTAGTCGAAGTAATGGTACAAATTCTTGTAATTAAAGTTCTGTATGTAATGTGAGTATGTTTAGATGAGTAATAAGCATACAACAGACATCTGCAAATATTGTGATCTTAACAGAGTTGTGTGCATATTCCATCTTTCACTTTCCTATAAATTCCTTACTTTTTTGCCATTATTTCAGTAATTAATATAGGAGGAGGTAGACATCTTTGCATTTTGCATCTATCAAGAGGGACATAGTGATAATAATGTATTATTTGTCCAGAGAGAGGAGGAAGGACTAGTGTATGTGGCTTTCAGAAATGTAACATATGAACGAGGAACACTGTTCTTCTCCTTTATTTGTATAAACAAGACCAGTGCACAGTGCCAAAAGATTCTCCAAAGTCAATGGTAAAAGCAAACCGAGCTGAATGAAAATGTTCAGCTTAGAGGCCAATCAGATAAGCTTGCTATGTGATCAGCATGGCCTCTCACACGAATGCAGATAGATATGAACCTTTGTATAATTGCACTCTGCTGTTCCTTTAGATTTGATTACATATAGATGTGTATTTGACTGTAAATAAAAATAATAACATCTCAACACAATGTTTATATTGTTACTGAAGTAGAAATATTTTCAGTTTCAACTCCAGGAAATCACCACTGTATTGTCTTGTTGTTGCTCACATATTAACATTATAAAGTGAACATGTTTCTAATTGGATTGCACTGTGCTAGTGTTCTAGTGCACTGTTTTTATTAAGACACAAAGCTCATCAGATTTCATAAATGAAACAACATGAACAAGCATGTACTTACACAGTAAAATGTCACCCAAAGTGTGCATAATGACTATATTTTACAGTTGAGTTTTTTTGCTGGGCATCAATAAAAGTGCAATGCAGTTTTCATCCTGTTTGTCATTGCTGCTTTATGCTACACTATTTTTATCTGTTCAGAAGATCAAATTAAAGTTTATATAAATTGTCCTATGTGAAGAAGTGCCAATGACTTTTCTGTGTATCCATGGGGCAGAGCACCATAGCACCCCTGCTAATAATGTGTTGCTTTTTGAAAAAGGCACTGCTGAGCCCTTCACCTAATTATAGCATTGTGCATGCACTAGTCAGCACAATAACAAAATACTTAAATGCCTGCTATAAGTATATTATTAGCATAAAAGAAACATTCCAGTTTTTTACTATGATTTGTAAGGAACCGATAGTGATCATAAGTGGAATCAGCGACCATTCCCCCGTACTTTGTACCAGAATAAGCATAAGAAGCTATTCATGCACACTACTAGCAGACGTGCAGTTCAGAAACAGAATTACAATTTTGTCAGCACCTGCTTGGTCTGTTGTAATCTGAAATGAATGGATTGCTTGCTGGCCACCTCTCTAGAATGTCAGGGTGCTGAAGTTGGTGGTGATGGATGTTAGGGTGCACAACAGTGCTGCAGTGAGAGCCCTACACAGTTTAAGAAGTGGAGACAGAGATGGCCATTTCAGTAATGGGTATTTGCTAATGCAGTCAGTTTGCTGTACGTGTACGGGGCTACGTAAGGCATTTGGAGGGGGAGTTGCTCAGTTTTAGGGCAGATAAAATTGCAAGTTGTGTTTAGAATGATTTACAAAGGGTACAGAAAATGCTAAAATGGAGTGTCAGATTAAAGGTCATGCAGAGTGTAAGGTTATGAGTGTATGCATTTAAAGGGCATCAGAGGCATGTGAGAGGCTTCAGCTGCACAGACCTGAACAGCCAAGTGGTCCGGATTGTGCGGAATGCTCCGCATTTGTGATCAATTAAGCCCACTGTTCCACTGTTCCGCAATGAGCAGCCATTGCTCCACTTTGTGACTTTTAACTTGGCTTGTATATCACAGTATGTCACAGTTACAGCCAAACGGCATCGCAATATACAAGCCAGTCAAGTCATTTGTTTTGTGGAGAGGGGAGGTCTGCTGTATTTCCTGTCACTGGCTCTGTGGTCACTTCTACTTTGCTGTGCTCTTGCCTTTTCTCAGAGCTGACAAGCAATGCATCGTGTGGGGTATCATTTTTGTTTTCCATGACTGTCTTCCTGTTCTGTTGTCTGTTCTAATATTTTTGTTTTACCAGTTAAAGAAAACTGTGAGATATGGGCAAACTGAGCTGTGAATTTTGTCAAAACCCAGGCATTCTAGGTCGCGTTCAACCTTTTTTGAAATATTGGTCTCAACATTAATTGACAAAATGTAGAATATTTTCCCCAAGTGCTGTTCAACTATGTATTTTCAGACAAAATATGTGGCTATACATGTCGAACAGGTTCTGCATGGTGTACCGAAATGACATTTTTAACAAGTCATAATTTACTTTGTTTAACTGAGCGCACTGAGCCATTCCATCATTAATTGTGAGTTTATGGTCAGCTGGCAGCCAGTAATGTCGAAATTACATTATGATTCATAAACCACCAGGTAAAATACTTTGAAGTAACTACTTTTATTTATGTGGTGTAGAGAGAATGGACAGGCGCAATCTTAGAAATGCTGCACAAAGTTGATACTGTATGTCAGTGGATCACAGGAGTTTGTAGGCTGCAGTGCACTTCATTTAAAGTATTACTCAAGTTCGTAACTATATTCAGTCATTATCCTGTGATACCTTTTTTAAATGTTAACAAAATCTCTGATGAAATCGGTGTATATAAGGGTTTCAGTCATATTGTCAGCTGAACAGTGACAAAGATATATACAGAAAAATGTATAACATAGATGAGTGAAAGAGATTATGTTAGAACATAGAAAGAAGCAAGATTGAAAGTATGGACAAGGAAGAGGAAGAAGAGAAAAAAGAAGGAGATAAAAAATAAAATAGAGTAGTTAGACAAAAGGAGAGAAAAAAGGGAAAAATAAGGTGAGTCTAGGCAGGAGCAGGTAATGAAGAGGTAAAGGTAAAGCTAATGGCAGGATGGGTGAGGAGAGAATAAACAAAAGCGAGGGTAGCAGTAGGATGAAATCAGCCAGGATTAACACAATGGCAAAGCCACGTGTTGAGAAAGTAGGCTTTAAGGTACTGTTTGAATTTAATGATGTTAGAGGTGTTGATGATTTCCTGAGGTATAGTGTTCCATAACTTAGCAATGTGATAAGAGTAGAGTGAGAATAGAATATACCTTTTCTAAAGTAAAAGAAGCCTTTAAATGTGAAGGGGTTGGAAAAGCAGGTGCTGAACAGAATTTTTTTAATAATTACATTTGAATACCTTTATGTAACTATTTGCTACTGAGTATATTGCATTTTATCAATGGTTTCTGCTGACTTTGTTTTATTTGACATATGTTCTATTGAATTTTAAAAATATACAGTATCCACTCACTTAGTACTTCTGGCAGAAAGCCCACTTCAACCAGGTCCCATAGAAATGGTGCATTTTCGTTCCACATTTTGACTGTTTATCACACATTGCTAGGGTCTGTGTTCCACATTGGCCTCTTAAGAGGTTGAGACCTATGGCACAGACAAGAAGTACCACTGCCTATTGGGTTCATCTGGAAGTGCTGTCGGGCTATGACTTGGTCAGTCACACACTGTACAAGTGCTGACAGAGGGAGCTAAAGTCAGTACTTATGGTTTCTACACTCCAGCAGTTTATGCCTTATCCCTCTGTGCAAGGGTGCCAGAACCCCCCCCAACCCCAACATTTTTACAAGACCATTTTGTCTTGTCTAGCCCTGTGGCATGGCAGCAAAAAACAAACTCTATGGTGGCATCTTTAAGGAGGACCACAGGTCCCATGCCTGCATCTGCGTCATGGAAACACAGTCCATACTTGGCGCAAAATTTTAAACTTCTGTTGCTTGCCTTTTCAGCTCTTACAGGTAAGGAGATGTTTCATGTTTCCTATATATGCTGCTGCTGTGTGTTTGCAAATGTTCCTTAACATCTGGCTAGTAACCCTTGTGCAGCATGGGGTAAAGTAAACATTAATGTACACTAGCGAGTGTGGCTCTGGCTCTCCGTGTCCTAAGCATCAAGTCACCCAGATGAAGTGCGGCTTACTCGCACTAATGGAATCCTTTGCTGGATGCCTGCCTTCAGCCCTTAGAGTACAGGTACAAATAATTGCAGGCATGTGTAATTGAGTTACATAGATAGCATGCTGGGAGATGTAGGCTCCAAGTGCCTAAACAGACTTCTAATAAATACGTACTTTAGCTACTTTTCCTGGCAGTTATTTAAAATAATTTGCAACTTCGGCACTAGGAAAATTGACTACTTGAAGGTGTTGAGTGAGTGCTGCAGGCTAAACAGTGCATTGCTTTACTGTTTGAATGTAGTTTTAACTTTTAAAATAACTCTTCTCCTGTCAGCCTGTTTATTTATTTTTATTTACCCGGGTAAAGAAAGCACTGATTATAAATGAGAATTGCAGCTATGTCTGGTTGTATGTTACAACAAAATCAAACACCATAACCAATAGTGAATAAGAAAATGTAACAGTGTGTAGACAGAGAGAGCTAAATTATTGGAAAAATATTTAGCATTAAAATATACATAATCGGAAAAGAATTGTCATCATATTACATCATTGCAAAAGAATTGGTCCAACATAAAGAATGTGTTTAATGAAAACATTTAAAATATGTTGCAAGGTTCACTGTATGGTGGCAGCAATGTAAAAGTACAGTCATTTGTCATTATGTTTTGAGTTTGGGGATAGCTCTACCCCTTAACAAATATAGCTATCTCTCTCTTTTTCAAAAGTCATCCTTTTTAACAGCTTTGTGTCATTAGGGCATACCATGCCTCTCAACTGCTCAGATTATTGCAGTATGTCCAGATTTTTGCCTCATATTTTTAGTCTGTCTCTCATAAAGTTTGTGGTTTTCTTGCAAATCATTGAGGACTGATGTAAATAAATTATACAAAGTAATGACAGACATTTGAGTTTCAGACTTCATATCCCTTGAAAAATACTTAATTCAAAAAATGTTATTCTACCAACGTTATAAGTTTATAGGAGCAGTATTTAAAATCTGTCCTTATTTTTGAGCCTTTGTCCCCTTTCCATTATTTCTGGCTTTGTCCAGATTTCTTGCGCTGAGAAGTTGAGAGATATGAGTATCACCATACCCTGCAACTTGGGCATTGACCCTGCACATTTCATATCCCCAACATTTTTGAATAAACACATTAATGCATAATATAGGCACCAACATCACCACTACAGAAAATATTAAAACAGCAACAGCCATGTATTTATTCCAGTGCCAGTCAGTCAAAGCAGTGTGTGAAAGGCAGGACAGTCTTGAAGACCCCGTTAAGTAATCATTTCTTTAACATTACAAAATTACAGTGCTGGTGGTATCTAGCCTTGGTGTTGTTAAGTAATCATCTCTTCAACATTACAGAATTACAGTGCTGGTGGTATCTAGCCTTGGTGTTGTTAAGTAATCATCTCTTCAACATTACAGAATTACAGTGCTGGTGGTATCTAGCCTTGGTGTTGTTAAGTAATCATCTCTTCAACATTACAGAATTACAGTGCTGGTGGTATCTAGCCTTGGTGTTGTTAAGTAATCATCTCTTCAACATTACAGAATTACAGTGCTGGTGGTATCTAGCCTTGGTGTTGTTAAGTAATCATCTCTTCAACATTACAGAATTACAGTGCTGGTGGTATCTAGCCTTGGTGTTGTTAAGTAATCATCTCTTCAACATTACAGAATTACAGTGCTGGTGGTATCTAGCCTTGGTGTTGTTAAGTAATCATCTCTTCAACATTACAGAATTACAGTGCTGGTGGTATCTAGCCTTGGTGTTGTTAAGTAATCATCTCTTCAACATTACAGAATTACAGTGCTGGTGGTATCTAGCCTTGGTGTTGTTAAGTAATCATCTCTTCAACATTACAGAATTACAGTGCTGGTGGTATCTAGCCTTGGTGTTGCAGCACTAAAACTGTTGCTAGCATTTGTTAAAATACACAGAAATCCTCAGATGCCTTAAAAATCTACCAAGGTGGACCTTGCTAATAATTCTCGAGCTCTCCCATTGGGGTTACCAGCCCTGTAAGAGGACTGACAATGAGCCATGCCTCACCTCCCCACTTATGCCTTCTGCCTTTATATGAATACTGTGACAACCTAAACCTTCCAATCTCTACCTATTGGAGCAGACAAAAATGAAAAGAATACACTTTGTGGGGACAGGACATTCATTCACAACTTCCCCCTTCAGTACAGTCATCGTTGTGGGCCAGCTGGACCTTTCTATATTATTTACTTACTCTGACACCATGCTGTTTCCGTCCTCTAAGCCCAATGATTACTGAAATACCCCTTGTCTTTGTAGCCCTTCTGCCAAATGCATCTCGTTTACTTCTATCCTCTTCTCACCACAAAAAAAACATGCCATCTCCTTTTCTGATACATGAACCCCAGCTTGTTGATATCAGATGGACTATATGTACTTCCTGTCACTAACTTAGATGTCAAATGCTGATTCTATACCTAATAATTTCTGCTGTTTGAATAGCCTGGCTCTTTGTCATTTCAGTCTTTGCACCTTCTCAAATCATACCTTTAAGGCCTGTCACCATCTTTGCTTTGACTAGCCGTCCATTTGCCTTAAAAGCTGTACTAACTAGCTGATTGGTATATGGCATACGTTGTTACCATCCATATACAAAAATATTGTGTGTGGATGGTCCAAAAATTTGTAGCACCATTCCAGCTCATACCTTAGCTGTGACCATCTCAGCCCACTGCCTCTAGCCTTCTAGTTGCTTTTTGCAGTTGCTTCCTCTTATTGAAGATTTCACCTTGTGCCACCAACATTTTAAAGTAATAATGACCCATGATGATCCATGTTTTAGTTCTGGAGTTGATCCTGGATCTGTAAAGCAACTCTTTATTTTATTTTATATTTATTTATTACTTGTGTCGGTGGTGGTGCTGCGGTAGCATTGTCGCCTCATAGTTAGACGTTGCACGTTCAATTCTCAGTTAGAGCATCTTCTGTGTGTCGACATGCATGAATGGGTGTTCCTTCATTGAAGGTTGTGCATTAGACTTGGCAAGCCAGCATGTAAAAATCTACTGCCAATCATTAGCGGACCGGAGTTCCGCTGTGGCGACCCCTAACCGGGAAAAGCCGAAAGACTTGTGTTTGCATACTGGGAAAGTTCAACTACATTGCATTTTTTCAGGGGAGGCCTGGACAGAAAACAACAAAAAACATTTTTTACAATAATTGTAGTTACACAATAGTGAAATAGTGACACATACATAAACGTTGGATACCCACTACTGATTGTAGGTATGTAAACAGGGTATTCAGTTTTCTATTTTCTTGTGTAAACTGATGTACTTTTCCTGCTGTACTGCCTCCTGTCAATTCAGCCACTAATTTAAGATACTGTCCCCCATTCCCGCCACAGCCTGTTACAACTTGCTGAGTGAAACAAGATAAGTTAGGAGCAATTTTATTGTGCAAAAAGAGCACAGCAGTTGGTAATATTTACTGATATTGGTGGATTGTAATGACAGATGTTTAAGTGGCCTTTTATGGTTGAAATATTCTGAAATTGGTAGTTTTGTCATTATTGGTTCATACATTTTGTTTCATTGCTTACTAGAAGACTGTTCAAAACTACAAATTTAAAAGACATTCTAACAAATGGTGCTGTATTATACAAGGAATATAATTTAATACAATCAGGAAGGTGAATCAAAGAATGCATAAATGTATGCATGGCCCTAAAAATGTGTAAGGACACTACGGTTTGAAAACAGCCAAGAGGTAAGCTTAGTCCTCCACTGGCCAGATGCAAAATGAATGTGGATTTTCATGCCATTTCAATGAATGTGAGTTTCAAGGGCAGGAAAGTTTACTCCTCATGCTAATCTGTTTTCATTGTGAGACTGCATTGTTTGTTTAGCAAATGGCTCAGTGTTTGTGCTATTTTATTTCAATTTCTGTAATCATTGTAGAAGTAAATAAGAAAACAGTATGTACGCTGACAGGTTTGAAAAGTGTTTATGGTAACTGAGGAGAAATAGCCAAGTAATGGAACACTGGAGTGGCTGGAGAGGGGGCTGCTGCTGGAGTGGTAGGGGGTTACAGACTATTCATTCAAGTAAAACAAAGCTCATCCCTGTCCATATTCAAATGCAACTTGGATCTAAGAATGGGTAATAGAAAATGTACTCCATGATTGCCCCTCATGCCACTAATACATAGAGGCAGTTCCTAAATGTCGCATCCCTTACATGTGTCCCCTCAAATTATCTATGGTATGATCACAGTTATTCTCAGTAGGTTTAAGGTACAATTGTCAGCCATGGGACAGGTAAGACCAATCAGGAAATATTAATTCAAGCACCAAAAGGGAAATTGGCTACGCTTAAAATGTCCTAAGTGAACCTAGGTTGTGGTAGTTGATAGTTTTTAAAAAATTGTCATTTTTAGATCACGAAGTGCCCCTCTCACCCTCCACCCCCCCAGTCTTCAACAGCTTCTGGCATCTATGCCTCTGTGCTGTCATGCTGCTAATTGTCCATTTCTGTATTGCCTGATCAAACAAGGTTTTACTAGGGAGGGGCTACAAATTTATGCTAAGGGTGTACAGCAGGGATGCTGTGTATATTCTCTATAAGAATAATATAGAAGGGGCCCAGAGGAATAATTAAAATGCATAGCTGGTAAGCACCATGTATCTGCACTGGTATACTGGTTGCAAAACAGACTGTGCAGAGATTGCTGTATGCAGCTTTAGTTAACAGGAATCACCATCGTATTTGAGATGGTTACCAAACTGTACAATGCTTATTGCCCACTCCTTTACACTACTGCTCATTTGCATATGTCTTGTGTTTCATACTAATAAAAAGTAGTGACACTGTAGTAGCAGGTTGTCTTGAAACTGCAAATGCTTCAGATCATCATGTCCTCTACCATGTCCTAGTAGAGAGTTGAGAAACAATTTTCAGGAGAGAATACTTCAGATCATCATGTCCTCTACCATGTCCTAGTAGAGAGTTGAGAGACAATTTTCCGGAGAGAATACCAGATCAAATATAACAGTGCAATTATTGTGAAGCATGCAGTTGTTAGAGGTATAACATGCATGGACAGTACACTCAGGACTATGGATGTGATGCCTTTCCAGGTCCCACTGGGTAGCCATTATTTAGACTAGAAAAGGGCCAGGGAGAAAAAGTGTGTGTCAGTGTTTGATAATATCCCAGCAGATGTTCTAATAGGTAATGAATTCTTGATAATATAATAAGTTCTCTGTATACATGATCACACACAGCAAAACATAGAGGTAATTCCATGAGACATGTAGCAGGAGTTTGACTCTGCCATTGACCACACCTCCATTTGAGGCAGGTAATGTGGCAGCTTAAATAACTCGGTGGCACTGAAAAGCTTAAACTGGAGTTACAGCTAACAGAGGGTATTGGACCTTCTAAGGAGTTAGTTCAGGGAAAAAAGGTTAAAAGAATGAGTCTGAATCTGAGGCATAGGTGTCAAAATGTACTTTAATTAGTAGGATAACTGGGGAGGATTACAAAGGGAAAGTTAAAGCAGGTACAGCTCTTAGAACCCAGATTACAAAACTTGAGAGAGAGAGAGCTAAGGGGCCAATTAATTCTCAAGAGCAGAGACAGAATATATACCAGAAAAAAGGGGGTGGTTTATAGAAAGTAAACTTATAAAGAGAGGTTGCAGGAAGAATTCCATCAACTAGTAGTCCCAAGGGAGTGCTTTCAGGTACTTCTAGTCATAGCTCATAATATTCCTTTTTCAGGCCTCGTAAACATAAAGCACACAGAAAGGGGATTTATACAACATTTTTATTGGTCAGATATGCAAGTACTGTAAAGCTTGTGAAGGGTGTAAACAAGTCATTCAGAGAGGAGAGAAAGCTAGGGTTCACCCAAATGGCAGGGCACCATGTACATACCAATGGATAATCAAAAAGGCAGGATTAACTAGCAAAACAAAGTGATGACAGGTAAAAATGGTAAATGTGTTCCGCACTGTCACCAGAAATTCAAAGATTCTTTCCAAACAAGAAACTGGATGAGTGTTACAAGAAATGTGCCTATTACCTCAGGCTTCATTTCTTGAAGGTCTTGCAGTAAAACTTTTTAGTCTTGAAATGGGAGGTTTTGAGTGGAAAACTGTAATAATACTGGAGAAAGTTAACTATTTTTCATAAGAAAATGTATAAAACATAAGCTGCTTCTAGTAGAAATGTTGCTGTGTCTTTCGGCTTTTCCCGGTTAGGGATCGCCACAGCGGAACTCCGGTCCTCTAATGATTGGTAGTAGATTTTTACGTGCCGAGTTGCCGGCCCTGATGCACAGCCTTCAACGAAGGTACGCCCATTCACGCATGTCTCCACACAGAAGATGGTCTAGCTGAGAATCGAACAGGACAACATCTTACTGTGAGGTGACAACACTACCGCAGCACCACCAGCGCAGTGATGTAGTAGAGATGTGTCAAATAAAAATGAGCAAATATTTCTTTAATAGAAAAATAAAACTTTGATACTTTCTCTGGATAAATTGCCACATATGGCATTACATTATCTTTTTAATAACTGTGTAATGTTTGAGAAAAAAAGTGGAATGCAACTGCATTTGCTACTGTAGAAATGTCTTGAAGTTTAACTAAGCCTTGCTTCTTAACTGTGTAAATACTGCTGTACTGGGTCACATAATGATTTCCTTCTTTGGACTCTAGATTGCTGTATCAAACCCTTCCCCCGTTTGGACATACAGCTTTGAAAACAGGAAGGGCATATTCTAAAAAATAAACACTGGGGACTGTCTGTTAATTTTAGCCATTTAAAAGTTACTGCTAGAAAATATACTTGCAACAGAGATGCTGCCTGTAATGATGATCCATTTTGGACCAAAAATTTAGAAACAGTAAGAGGCAGTGAACCTTTTGGACAGAGGCTGTCATATATTAGTTTAAATGCTAGAAATCTTTTTTCTGACCATCTTCTATCATTTCTTTTCCAAAATCTCTTTATTTCAATTTTCTTTTTTAAAATAATAACAACAATACAGTAACTCAAAAACACAAATAAACAATACAAATACCTATCTAAAGAAAACAGACAACTATCTTGTTCTGAAAAAATTATATATATATATATATATATATATATATATATATATGTATATATATATATATATATATATATATATATATATATATATATATATACACAAGAAGTCACTACATCGTCAAGTAAAGTATGAGAATTCTTATGTTCATTTGGTCTCATAAGGGATAGTTAGAATGGGGATAGTCTATATATAAAGTAAAATATTAATTTAACCATTTATTTGTACGTTTAGGGAAAATATCTAGTTACACATATACTAAGAAAAGGGAAAAGATGCAAGAAAGACTGGTTATACTACATTCATTTCTTTTTTAAAGGTTAGCTTTTCATAACAATTTGTAGGCAAATTTTATTTGTCAAGAATTATATCTAGCAAGTAACCCCAATATTTTTGGTAATAGCGTTTGTTTTTTGCTTTTGAATAAATTAATTTGTGAGATGAGATATATTTGGTAGCAAGATTGCTAAAATTTTCCCATGTAATTGGTGACATGCATTCCAATTCTTTCTAATAAAGAATTTAATAAGGGCACTCATCGTAATAAAGACGTTTTAATATTTTTGGGAGTTGATTGATATTAATGTGCAATATAGCTGTCTCCCAAGTAAGGGTTGATTTTTCATATTCCATCTTCTCTAATCTTACTCTCAAGGAACACCTTAAGTTGTGTATCTTAGTACAGTTCCACATGACATGTAAAATATCAGCTGTTTGATCCGGACAATGGGGACATATAGGCGAAAAGTTAGGATTGAATTTATTTAATTTAGATAAGGTATAATATAGATTGTTATTTACCATAATTTGTGTATATAACAGCTTCTTGAAAGGAATTAATTTGATTGTATTTTCAATGGCTAGTTTCTTATTTTCTTCAGTCAATGCTTGATTTTTCGTTTGCCAATAGTTTGAAAATAATAAAGAATTCTGATGTTTTGCACTCATTACAATTTTATAAGTCCTAGAATTTGTTTTCCCTTTAATCGCAAGATTTTCAAGTATTAGTTTAACTAAATCTATGTTCTGTAAGTCAGTGTGTATTTGTGAGAATTTAGCATTTATAAGATGATGAAGTTGGTTAAGGATAATACTATATTTCATAGGAAGTTTGAGTTCAAGTCTTATTTGTTCCATGTTAGAGTCTTTCCATTGGTATATATCCCATATTGTGTAGTCTTTTATCAGGGGGTAGTTTGTTAGATTTACTGGTTTATTATTTATTAGTAGATTAGGATTTAGGTGTAACAGTTGTATAAGGGCAAAAGCATCAGCCAATTGCAATGATTTAAATAGTTTCTGTGTTGTAAAAATCATGTTTTTAATTAGTGGGTGTAAATTCTTCATGTATATGCTAGCATCTTCTATCATTTTTAATGTTTTATTTTTTAATGAAGCTTGCATCAAGTGATGTTCACTTTGTCATTCTCAATAGCAGTTTGATTGAGATAAAGACTATAAGAATCTATTATTTCAGCATTATACCCATATCCTGAAGTATGTTATATAATGGGGGGGGGGGGGGGCTCCACTTCCTGCAAGACACAAAGGATTTCTGTTCCCAAAACATGCATTATTGACTAGTGACACTTTTAATCTAAGGAACAATAGCTTAAACATAAACATAAGGAGAGGTGTAGGAAAAATGTGAGTGTCTGTAATCACTGCCTTATAATAAAGCATTCTATAGTGTGCTGATTTGTGCCTATTCCTATGTTTCTTACTCCTGTTCTGTTTATATTGTTAGAATATTGCTCACAGAAAAGCTGTTGAAAAAAAATCCTTCCATGAAAAGAAATATACCGCAGTTATATTTCTGACCATAAACAGCAGCAAGCTGCAAAGCATACTTCCTTGTCATGGCAAAAGTGTGGTTCATAAACATTTGGCATAGTAGAATAAGTGTAGTGGGTCAACAGCAGTTCACTGCCTTCTGTCACCCAGTGATCAACAGGTGAACAAACTAAAGGCCGCAAGTGGTAAAACAAGCAGTGATGTATTCACTGAATGATATCCATGGATGTTTGATGCTGTGCAGGCAGTAAGCAAACATGTGCAGGGTACTCCCTGTAATGTGCACATATGCCTGGCTGCTTGGCTGAGTGTTCCCAAACAGATACAGGGGGGGATGTCTAAATGTGTATGAGGGTGAGAATTTGGAAGTGGTATGTGTGGAACAGGTTAGTCTACTGAATGTGTTGTAAAGGTTGATAAATGTGGTGCATATAAACCTATAGTGGTGGTGGAGGGGGTGTTACCACATATTGAACACTTAAAAACCTATGGTAGTGGAGCAGCTACACCAATAACACAGGCAAGCCAAATAAAATCCAAAGCATTTAATAAATGTAGCGGGTTTAATGCTTTCATTCCTACACTAGAACTTCCTCAGAACAAAAATCACATCAAACAATCAACTTAAATACAAATTCTTAAACAGGTAATTAACGTATCATGCAGCAATTATCCACAGTTAGCCACAGTATAATCTCTTAAGTTGAAAGACGAATTAATGGAACAAGCCTCATTAATACCTGGATTAGCCAATGCATTTAATAAAATTTGCCACTTAAATTCACACATTTCTAGATGTTCTTTAGTAATCCTACCCCAAGATCTTGTTTCATTTGTTCTAAAACTAAACATTTGAAGCTATGGTTATTAAAATCATGAACATTTTTAAATAAAGCATTTGTATCTCTCCTATTCTTAATATCTAACAAATGCTCATAAATACGCTCACTTAATTTTCGAATAGTCTTGCCCACATAAAATGCAGGACAAGACTGACATTGAACTAAATAAACTACCCCTTTTGAATGGTAAGTAAAATGACTTTGTACTTGGAACACCATCCCCATAATATTAAAATCCTTTACTACCAAAATATGGGGGCAAGTGGAACATGTCCCACATTTAAACATGTCCTTCCTTTTAGCAATCAAACCAACATGTTCTTTCCTTGATTCCGAGTACTTCTTAAACAACATATCTTTCCTAAAAACAATCTGGGGCTCAATGCCCACCTTACCAAGCAGCTCACTGCTAGATAAAAAAAAATGCCCAATTTTTTTAACACAACTATCGCTTCACTATCTAAAGTAAATGTGGAAATTAATTTAATACCATTATTTTTATTAATAGTATTAACTGTAATATTATCACCATCAAAATTCGTAGTTTCACCCCTACTACCACCCAGAACAGGGACATACACCCCCTCTATCTCTCTTAACCATCACTTCATTTTTTATTTCACTGACCAATGCAAAAGGATAACCTCACTTAATGAACATATTTACCAATAATACACATTCAAGTTCGAAAACATCATTTTTAGTGATCATACGAGCTAACCTAACCATTTGAACCTTAACTAATGATTTTTTTCTGGTAGCTGGGGTGCATGCTTGAATAGTGCAAATATAAATTTGAAAAAGTAATTTTCCTATATGTATTAGAACAAAATCTGTTATTAATCAAATCTTTTGAACTACTCCACAAAATAAGTATATCATCCAGGAATCAGAGATATAATGAGCAACAATTATTAAAATCACTATTAAAAAGTGTATTTTTCTTCCCATTCTGCCATGACCAGATTTGCAAAACGGGGGCACAAGCTGCCCCCATTGCAGCACCAGTCTTTTGTATAAAGTACTGCTTATCGAAAAACAAAAAAAATGTTGGTTAAAACTACTTCCATAAGAGTCACGATATAATTAATTCTATCATTAGAAAAACAATTACACTTCCTAAGATGCCCCTCAAATCTCTCTAAACCCAACTGGTGGGGTATGACTAAATATAAATTATTGACATCAATAGTCACAAAAATAGCTTCTTTATTAAAGGGGGTATCATTCAGACGTTGCAAAAAAATGCTGCAAATCCCTACAAAATCTGAGGAATGCTACCAACAACATCTTTCAAATATCTGTCTATCCATTTAGCTATATAAAATGTTTTTGGCCTGGTTGCATCCACAATAAGCCGCAAAGGTGGTTAATGAGACTCTTATGTAATTTCGGTATGCCAAATATACTAGCAATGACTGGCTTGTCATTACACATAAACTCATAGTCACGGTTCAGTATTTGTCCCTGTAATAGCATGTCTTCCAACAATAAGTCAATCTTCAAAAATGCCACAAAAATCTAATTTCTAGAAACCTCTTGATATGTGTCTTCCATCAAAATAGAAGTCATAGCAGTAAGATAATCTATGTGGTCAAAAATCACCACACCTCCCCCTTTGTCAGGATTCATTACCCTTATTGTTTTGTCATTGGCAATTTCAAAAAACAATTATTTTTCAGTTTGTGTAAGATTATAGTACTTTTTAACACAAGGTTCATTTAAAACACTTCTAATTTCCCACTAACAAACTTTTTCAAACATTTGCACATGATTATTAACAGCCAGGTTAAACACACTAGGTCTATACAGCTTGTCCGTATTCATGTTTATACTGCTATTCAATAAAACAGGAAGATTAACTTTTCTTACAAACATTTTCAAATCATTAATGATGTTAACAATGTTACTCTGACATGCTGGAACAAAGGTCCTCCCCTTAGCTAAAACATCAGCATGTGCAGATAAAATTACCCTGCTAGAATAATTATAAATGCAAAAGTCTCTGTTGTTATTGAAAACAGTACATGGTAATAAACAGTCCTGTTTGAATACATTACTGACCACTACTTCCTGAAATTGTCAATGTTCTTCGTGTTTCACTGTTGCAGTCATCACATTTGGGTTATCTGCCTGCAGGTAGCCTGAATACCAGAGTCTTGGGATTTCTGCGTCGGATGCTGTCGCTTCTTCCATGACATCAGGTCATCAGGGGTATAAAACATGCAGCTGATGCCATTACATCAGTCTTTCTTGCCGTGCAGTGCCCGAAGGAGAAGCAGTTCGCAAGTGCCAGTCAGCTGCTTCCTGAAATTTTCATTTTTCGAGTTTCATATCTGAAGTCTTCTGAAAGATAAGTACCCCATTGGGGATCCTTTTTTCTTGCTCTAACCGATGTCAGAAAAAAATAATAATTGTCTTGCCTGTGGAAAGCAAATACCTCACAGAGATTTTCATTCTTACTGAGTCACCTGTTTAGGCCCAGACCACGACGTCCCTCGCTGTCAGTTTTGTGCCTTGTTCAACGCCTGAACTATTCATCGTCAAGCTATTTTTGTAGCTAAATTCTTTCACTCTCGATCTCTCTACTCCGAAATAGCTTCAATAAGCCATCCAACTACTGATCTTCCAAAAAAAGTAAGGATAAAGACACAGACAGACCGCATAGGTCCAAAACTGCCGACGATGCTACCGTTAAGCTAGTCACCAGTCCACCGGTACTCAGTGAGGTGCTTTCGCTGCCCCTGATACCCGCTTCTACAGATTCGCAGGCCTGTACTGAGACCCATTCAGAGTCCGGTATGTCGCGAGATGCTTCTTCGACTATGGAACCTGTGGATGTTTGTACCTTGGATGGATCCAGAGCCGTTGTGCAGGCACTGGCTTCTGAGGGTGTATTCAGGCCTTCTGATTTTCATATTAAACCGACGACTTCGTTTCAAACCAAAAATACCAAATTTCTCAGGCCTAAAGTGCACACTACGCCTAGAAAACTGATGACCAAAGTCCATTTTCAGGCCCACATGCCACAAAAACAAATGCTTAGAATGGCTGAAAACCTCATTACTTTAATTAGGGGAAGTCAATCTTCCCCCTCAAAAAGACCAAGAACTGGAGAATGGAGCCTGATAACTCTGATCCTTCTGATTACCAGGACATACCCATATCTACCTATGTGGATTCTGATGCAGAGGATTCCATTCCCTCTGCTTCCCCTCCAAAATATTTTTCTTTTGGTGAAACCCTGCATACCCTTAGAGACGATTTCTGCTAGGAGAGCCAGGACTACTCTCAGTCCAAAAAGAGACTCGGGGAATTTTTAAACTTGCCTCAGCACAGGCCTCTAGCTATCCCTCCTGTTCTGGAAATTGTAGATGATGTCTTCTTGGAATCCAGCCTTACCTCTGATACTTTGCCTCCAGCACCCAGGAAACCTGACAGGTACTATAAAGTACCCGACTCCCACAAACTCCTCTTTAAGAAGCCTACTGCGGATCCAGAGACCATTTCCTATGGACCTAAAGGCATTAAGGCTACAACTGCCAAAACTCCTACCCCTTCAGACAGGGATTCTAGGGCTTTAGACAGATGGGGTAAGAAGGTATACACCTCTGCTACTCTTGCCACTAGGGCTTTGAATTGCCAGTTTCATATGTCAAAGTATCAGCAACATATTATTGAGATAATTAAACAGAAAATGATGTTGATTCCTGATTGTACAGAACACAAAGATTTACAAGAGTTAATGCATTCTGCTAACCAAGTTAGTAAACATACTTTGCAATGTGGGTTCGATGCCTTAGAAGCATCTTGCAGGGCTGCTGTCACTGGGTCTGTTCTTAGAAGCCATGCTTAGCTTAAGGAACAAAACTTGCCAGATCATGTCAAAGCAAAATTACTAGATGTGCCATTAAACGAAGAACGTCTATTTGGTAATAAAGCAGAAGAAGTCCTCAAAAGGATGGAGGAGAAAGCTAAATCTATGCAAACTGTTAAAGATTTCTTGCAAGTACAGCCACCTAGATTCAGTAGGCATTGGCCTTCTAAAAACATATCTTTTCCAGTCCTTTCCAGGCCTTCTCTGTCCAAACCCAGGGGCAGCAGACCACCAAGACCAGACCTCAGTCTCGGGTTATGCACAGATCTAAGCAATAAAGTGCTCCCACATCCAAAACAGGGAGTAGTAAGCCGCCATCCTATGGTAAAAATGCACAATGACTTATCCTTAACTCTTCCAAGCCTTGCCCAAGTACTTGGACCTTTAGGAAGGAACTTGCCCTGCATGCCAGAAACTGGCAGTACATTACCCAGGACAGATGGGTATTAAACATTGTTTTCCAGGGATACAGAATCCATTTTCACTCTCTCCCAACCCTAAGGGGATGGCCAGACCTCCCCCCAAACCAGTGGGCAGAGGTCCAAAAGCAAGTACTTTCTCTTCTCAGTATCAAGGCTATTCAACCTGTCCCAGCAGAACAAAGGGGACAAGGCTTTTATTCCAGACTGTTTCTGGTACCCAGAAAAGAAAACTCTTGGCGTCCTATCCTGGATCTGTCTATTCTCAACACCTTTCTGGTGGTTACAAAATTCAAAATGCTAACTCTCCAACAGCTGCTTCATATGCTAGCCAATGACTCCAGGCTAGTAACCCTAGACTTAAAAGAAGCTTATCTGCACATCCCCATAAGGGAATCTTGCAGGAAATACCTACGCTTCGGAGCAGGCTCTATGCACTATCAGTTCTCTGCACTTCCCTTTGGCTTATCTACTGCACCTAGAGTATTTACAAAGTGCCTGGCTCCAGCCATTGCATACTGCAGGCAGAAAAGCATTCAAATGTACCCATACTTGGACACTTGCCTGATTTAGGCAGACAGTCAGGAATTGCTACTATAGCACCTGGCATTTGTAAAGAGACTTCTAACTTCACTGGGGTACACCATCAACAAAAATAAATCATAGCTGGTATCCAGCCAACAGATTGTATTCCTGGGAGCAATCTTGAACACAACTTCCCAGATGGCATTTCTCACTCCAGAGAAACAAATTTATTTGACAAACTACTACAATGTACTGGCCCTCAAACCCCGGCTATCTGCAAGAAAAATACTGAAAAGCCCTTGGGTTCATGGCCTCTTGCATTCTACTAATTCCATATGCAAGACTGCATATGAGGAAACTGCAATGGTACCTAAAAAGTCTCTGGTGTCAACATTCTCAGGCCCTGGAAACAATGATTCCTATCATTCCTTGCCTAAGGACAGAGTTCCTTTGGTGGGCAGAGGCCTGCAACCACAACAAGGGACTCCCTTTCACTCTACCCTCTGCCACCCAAACCCTAACAACAGACGCATCAGACTATGCATGGGGGGCTCATATGGCAGGGCAGTGCATTCAGAGCAAATGGAACCCAAAGCAAATGCACCTGCATGTCAATCAAAAAGAAATGTTAGCTGTACAGAATGCTCTGACAGCCTTCAAAGGCCTTATTCTTCCAGGACAACTATTGGTAAAGACAGACAACACCACAGTTATGTGGTACATAAACAAGCAGGGGGAACCCATTCCTACCCACTCTGCAGATTAGCTATGACTCTGTGGAACACAGCCTTGAGCAACCAAGTGCACCTGCAAGCTCAATTCCTGCCAGGCAAACTAAATTTACTGGCAGATGACTTAAGCAGAAATCTCATGGAACCACACGAGTGGAAACTGGAACCCAAAATATTCAAGCTTTTGAGGAACAGGTGGGGGGCACCAGAGGTGGAACTTTTGGCTTCCCGTCAGAACTATCAATTGAGCAAATATTGCACCAGAACTCCCCATAGCCAAGCTTGGAAAGTGGATGCCCTGTCCTTTACCTGGGAAAGCCTCTCAATCTATGCCTTTCCCGCTCTGCCCCTCCTCGCAAAGGTTCTACTAAAGATCAAACAGGACAAGCCAAGGACAATCCTGATTGCACCAGACTGGCCACGCCAGCACTGGCACTCTCTTTTGCGTAGTCTGACAGTACTGCCACCATGACAACTGCCTCAGACTCCTTCCCTGCTGTACCAGCAGGCAGGCCAGATTCTGCACCCTCAGCTACAGACTCTGAACCTTGCAGCCTGGCTCATCCCCTGAACTCATCACCAGCAACCCTCAGTAAACAGGTACTGGATGTCATTCTTGAGGCAAGGAGGCCTAGTACTAGAAAATCCTATTCAGAAAAGTGGAAAAGATACTATTCTTGGAGCCAGTCTCAGGGAATTGACACAACTGTGCCCAGCTTACCTCATATACTAGATTACCTAACAGAAATCCTCCACAAAGGCATATCCTTCTTTTCAATTAAGATTCATGCCTCTGCCATCTCAGCTCATTATAATACTGAGCCACCCCTCTTCTCTCATCCTTTGGTAAAACAGTTACTGAGAGGAGCCAAAAATGTAAGACCCCCCCCCAGGAGAGCTCCCACTCCAGCCTGGGACCTTAACTTTGTATTGGAAAAGCTCATGCTTCCGCCCTTTAGACCTGCTGCTACAGCAGAGTTAAAGTTCCTCTCATGGAAAACAGCTTTACTTCTAGCCATCACTTCAGCAAGAAGAGTGTCTGAATTGCAGGCCCTTATGGCAGTGGAGCCCTTCATTATCTTCCATGCGGACAAGGTTTCCTTCATTACTAACCCATCTTTTATGCCCAAGGTGGTGTCTAGCATGGCTTTAAACCAGTCCATTCATTTGCCAACGTTTGTCCCTAATCCTCAGAATAAAGGGGAAAGGATCCTGCACTCCCTGGGTGTGCACAGGCAGCTTAGGTTCTAGCTGGACAAGACTAAGCCTCTCAGAAAATCTGACCAGCTGCTAGTCGGCTTTGCTGCAGGGGCAGAGAGCAAGGCCATTTCAAAGCAAACCATTTCTAAATGGATAGCACACTGCATCCATTTCTGCTACAAACACCATGGGAAACATACCCCACCGGGGATCAGAACACATTCCACTAGGGCTGTATCTACCTCTACAGCATTTCTCAGGGGAGTCCCTACCAGGTACATCCAGGAAGCTGCAACCTGGAGCTCTGTACACACTTTCACCAAGCATTGCCACTTGCCTATCTTTTCTAAATCCAGAGCTGGATTTGCCACAGCAGTCTTACAGTGCCTGATTGCCATCCCTAATGCTTCTTAACTATCTCCACCCATCCTCAGTTTTGGGAATCAACCCAAATGTGATGACTGCAACTTTGAAACACGAAGAACATAGTACAGTTGTGTACACTTACTGTTAGATTTTATGAATATAAATCTGAAATTAATTATGTTGTAAATATGCTGAAAGAAAAGGCTTGCTTAAATGCAGAAACAAAGTTTAAGTAATATGTGATCAGCAGTCATACTAAATGACCATGGCTTGGAAAAGGAATCTGCTGAATGGACATTCTTCCCTTACAGACTCAAAACAGGATGTATGCAAAAGCAAAAATACAAAATCTGCTTTTAAAGAATGGACATTATTCCCTTACAGACTCAAAACAGGATGTATGCAAGAACAAAAATGCAAAATCTGCTTTTAAAGAACAATGACATGTTTTTCTGCATGGAAAACAGGATATGACATAAGAACAGATGTTTTTTATACAAAGATCCAAATAAAATACAGGATGTTCACACTGTCAGAAAAGCTGATCTCTGACAATGTGTTTTCTCAAAAATATGTTTTTCTTCATAAAAAACAGGATATGCTTATCAGCATTGGTACAAGAACATATGGTCATATACACAGATCCAAATAGAATACAGACAATGTGTTTCCTCAAAAATATGTTTTTCTACATGGACATTAGGACACTGTTACAGGATATTCACACTGTCAGAAAAGCTGGTCTCTTACAAGACATTGTTAAACAAGGAAGTTTAGTATTGTTTCTACAGGATAAGCAATTCTCCAAAATATGTTTATGCATGACTAAAAAGAGTATGTAAAGAGCTGTATAAATCCAGCTATGTTAGAGGGATATGGTAGGAACACATTTGGTGTTCTGAGGTAAATGTTATATCTCTCACATCATCTGTACTATATGAGAAGTAAAGTTGGAACAGTATTTATAAGCTGTAACGTTTGTCCAGTTTGGTTTATTATAAAAGTTATTGGTTACTGCTCTTAAAGTCAGATGCTGTATCAGTGTATATTCTACAAGTTTCTGTATGCAACAGACTGTGAATGCAATTATAACCAGATTTTGATTCCAGCCAGCAGGACTGAGTGTCTTAAGAACACTGCAGATCCATCCCACAGCAAGAAGCAGCAAGCAGTAAGCAGAGAAATCTCAAAATATATTTTTTCAATGGCGAGGCAGCTGAGTGACTAGCTCCATATAATTTTTTCAATGGCAAGCTAGTCTGCATTTGAACCTACAATCTGCAATTCAAACACAGAAGGAGTGATGGTAAGCCCTGCAGAGGGTCACTTCAGTCAAATTGCAGTAACTAACATTTGTACGTATGTGTAAATCCTAAACAGAAGTATTCCAGTTTATGCAGCTTGCAGTAGTAAAGTTTTTTAGACGTCTACAATCCGGAGTGAGACTAGTTCAAGAAATTTGCAGTGCCATAAATTCTTCAAGAAAAGGGGGATATCCACTAGCCCATCAGTCCACTGCCTGTTGTGCTTTCCCAGCTTCTCAAGTGACTTTGAAAAATTTCCAGCCATCTGCAACAACAGCCTGATCACCTGTTTTCTTGCTCACTGGTAAGACTTTTTTCTACGTCACATTTTTTAGTATGGTTGCTATTCGACAGTTTGGATATTAAACAGTCTTGGATATTAGATTCGACAGTATGGATATTTTCATGCATAATTTAAGCAAATGTAAAAAAATGCTATGTTGGTAGCACATTAGTAAATGTAAAACCTTATTAGGGCAGGTTGATAGTAAGGCATTATGCAAATGTATTACAATATTTGACTGGTATCTCAAAGAAAATCATGTGAAATATGACAAATGTTTATTGTGTGATTCAACAAAAACTTCATTTTGTGTATTATGTCATAAAATAATATTGCATCATATTGCTAAAAAAATAGACTGTAAAGACAGATCTGAAGAATTAACTAAGGGTAAAGTGTTTCCATTACATTCTGATGTTGAACAGTTATGTCCTGTCACCACATGTGAGTCAAATCAGTTACTGATAGAACCCCTAGTACATTTTGTTACAAAGGAATGTAGTAAACTTCTAAAAGACAGACACAATGAGTTCAGGAAGCTTAGACAAGTTATACATACATCTTTTCAAAAGTGCATAGGAGTTTCAAATTCAGCAGAACAGCTTACTAAAGAATGTCAGAAAGACCATGCAACATTACTGGAAATTCAACAGCAGTTGCAGGATAAAGGAAATAAATTAGTTGAACTGACAGAGACTGGGAACTTCCTGCATACACAGTTAATCTGTGCAAAAGAAATATATTTTATAATATGTTTATGTTTTGAAAATGGTTAAACATACATGGTAGGATGGTAGGATCTGATGTCTGGACAAATCATTCTTAAATGTTTTACTTTCATTCAGTTAAAGCAAGACATCTATCAGTACTACAGTAAAGTAAAGCATATGAATGCCATTCATTAGCATAGTCAAAAGGTAAACAAAACTATTCTAGTGTTTAAATTAAATAAAAATAGATGAGTAAAAATTTAAAGTCACAAGACATGACATGCTTGTATAAAGATATACATATACAAGACAGACATGCATGTGTGTTCTTTTCATCTAGAGTACATCTGTTACAATACACAAGAATAACAGTCAGACAACAGCAAATATAAATAATATAAATATAAATGTGTTGGTTAAACTAATATCTATTTTGTTTTTTACAATTTGTTTATAATTATATAGTAACACCAAACAGTTAAAGTTCTGAATTTTAAAAAGAAAATCACAGATGATATTAGTCAAACAGTTTTTGTAAAATTAATGGCAGGACAGTTAAATAGTTAAATAAATAAAAAAAAATACTGAAATCCATGTAAGGTAATTGTAAAATGATGTCTATTTATGTTGTATAAATGCATAGTTATGCAAATCACAATCACATTAAAGGAAAAATGCTAAAAGAATTAACTATAGTTTACAGAGTATGAAATGTGAGCTCTGACCTTCCTAGACTAGATGAATAGTTACAGGAAATGCTGGAAAGATAAGATAAACAACAAGACTGATTGCCAGGCAAGTAGCTTGAGTTTTTCTAAAGCATCATTGTTATTAAAACATAATTATTAAAATGTTTACAGGCAACACTATTTAATAATTGTCATAAAATGCCACAATTGTGCATAGATGTCACTGATAATCTGCAAGTAAATGTTAAAAGAGAAGAAAAAACCTCAGTTGCATCAAGTACAGCCAGCAAATGGGCTATAGTATATATACAGTTCAAATCAATTGTGCAGGAGGGTGTAAATACCTACTAGAGGTAGAAGTAGTAAACAGTAAAAGCTTTAGAAAAAATTATCAAATCAGACAGGGGTCTATAATAATGTATAACCATAGTCTTAGGCTGATATACATTCTATTCTCACAGCATAGGGCAGGTAAACAGTGCTGAAGTACTACAGGAGGAGGGGTACTTTCTCAGTTTTACACTGACTGTATAAGAGGGAGGGGCACTTTCTGAGTTTTACACTGACTGTATAAACAGACTGTGACAAGGGTCTGAAATAAAGCTACATAAAAATAAATAATAAGGGTCTAAAATAAAGCTACAAGAAAAAATATCTCATTCCTTCTTGACAATACTCTTTTATGGGGAGGAAAAAACAGGTATTAGTGTATTAGAAATACTGGTAAACTGGATTAAACCTGACAGGATAAGATATTTTACAAGTTGTTAATAGCTATCATAATGGTTATTATTTTATTGTTTAGAAAAACAAGAGATGATTTAAAATTGCTTTATTAAAGCTATACAAGAGAGAATAAAGATATGCAAAATGCATAAATGTTTCTAATAGCAAGAATGGTCACTATTTTTAATAAGTTTTGGCAAAACAATGTTGGTATAAAAGCATGAATATTTTAATAATTGTTGAGTATGTAGTTTAAAATAACAGGACATATGGATTTGGTATCAGTTCCACTAGATATTTCTAAAGAGACAAACATTTTCCAAGATTTTGCTTAATATTAATGTTATTAAATTTGTAAGATTAGACTAAATGTACTTTATAGTCATTGTATGTACAAATGCAGAAGAATTCAGTACAAATTAAATAAATGTCTAGTAATGAATATGTGTGAAAAAACATATTTAAAGAAAAATGGGTCCAGGATACCTACTAGATTGAAATGCATGAATAACAAACAGTCTGTGTAAATACATACTGTACAGGATACATTGTAATAAGTTCAAAAGTAATTTGTCAAGTTGTAATATCACTGGTTTACCCCAGTAAAATAATTGCTTTCAAATATTTATTATCTAAGCCCAGTTCAGTACTTTACCAAGATGTTAATGGGCAGTTCAAAGACATGACCACAATGTTATGGTTAAAATGACATTGAAATTGTGTGTTTTCAGTATTGTATAAATGCTTGCAGTAGCACATGGTTACTGTCTCTTATAGTTAATTCAACAGTTGCAAAGAGTTAATGAAACAGTTCTAAGTCATAAATTAAATTCTGTGATTGCAAAAGAATAAATTGATCAAGTTAAAAAAAAAATAAAAAAAATAACATTAAAGCAGACACAGCTCATAACTGATAATATTTTCACAGAATGGTCTGCAAAAGAAAAAGTTGTTAAATACATTCAGTTTTGGTAATAATACTTTAATATCATTGTATTAACTATGTAAAATTGCATTTTGATTTGTTGTATCAAACTAAAGGTTTGTTTCTTGTGTTTTCTATATAAAATGTTTTGAGTATGTTTTAAAAACAGAGGGAATTGTTAGATTTTATGAATATAAATCTGAAATTAATTATGTTGTAAATATGCTGAAAGAAAAGGCTTGCTTAAATGCAGAAACAAAGTTTAAGTAATATGTGATCAGCAGTCATACTAAATGACCATGGCTTGGAAAAGGAATCTGCTGAATGGACATTCTTCCCTTACAGACTCAAAACAGGATGTATGCAAGAGCAAAAATACAAAATCTGCTTTTAAAGAATAGGCATTATTCCCTTACAGACTCAAAACAGAATGTATGCAAGAACAAAAATGCAAAATCTGCTTTTAAAGAACAATGACATGTTTTTCTGCATGGAAAAACAGGATATGACATAAGAACAGATGTTTTTTTATACAAAGATCCAAATAAAATACAGGATGTTCACACTGTCAGAAAAGCTGATCTCTGACAATGTGTTTTCTCAAAAATATGTTTTTCTTCATAAAAAACAGGATATGCTTATCAGCATTGGTACAAGAACATAAGGTCATATACACAGATCCAAATAGAATACAGACAATGTGTTTCCTATATGTTTTTCTACATGGACATTAGGACACTGTTACAGGATATTCACACTGTCAGAAAAGCTGGTCTCTTACAAGACATTGTTAAACAAGGAAGTTTAGTATTGTTTCTACAGGATAAGCAATTCTCCAAAATATGTTTATGCATGACTAAAAAGAGTATATAAAGAGCTGTATAAATCCAACTATGTTAGAGGGGTATGGTAGGAACACATTTGGTGTTCTGAGGTAAATGTTATATCTCTCACATCATCTGTACTATATGAGAAGTAAAGTTGGAACAGTACTTATAAGCTGTAACGTTTGTCCAGTTTGGTTTATTATAAAAGTTATTGGTTACTGCTCTTAAAGTCAGATGCTGTATCAGTGTATATTCTGCAAGTTTCTGTATGCAACAGACTGTGAATGCAATTATAACCAGACTTTGATTCCAGCCAGCAAGACTGAGTGTCTTAAGAACACTGCAGATCCATCCCACAGCAAGAAGCAGCAAGCAGTAAGCAGAGAAATCTCAAAATATTTTTTCACTTACCATAAATGTAGATGTAATTCACTGTTGCAGTCCTGGTTACCTTCCCTCCAGGCCCCTGTCTTCTCTTTACTTTTACCTATCCTTTTTATTGGAATATCTTATATCATTGGTATTTGCTTTTTGCTAGGGGTGTTCCATACCATTTGATGGCTTCTTATTCTGCGGGCTCCTGATATATGGGGCAAGAAAAACTGATGTAATGCCATCAGCTGCATGTTTTATACCCCTGACGACCTGACATCATGGAAGAAGCGACAGCATCCAACGCAGAAATCCCAAGACTCTGGTATTTAGGTCGTCTGAGGGCTACCTGCAGGCAGATAACTCAAATGTGATGATTGCAACAGTGAATACACTTGAACATCTACATTTATGGTAAGTGTACACAACTGTACTTTCCTCTGATAGAATTAATTCTATTGTGACTCTTATGGAAGTTGTTTTAACCAACAATTTTTTGCTTTTTGATGGCCAGTATACAAAAGACCGGTGTTGCCATGGGGGCAGCTTGTGCCCCCATCTTTGCAAATCTGGTCATGGCAGAATGGGAAGACGAATACATTCTTAATAATGATTTAAATAATTGTTGGTCATTATATCTCAGATTCCTGGATGCTATATTTATTTTGCGGACTAGCTCAAAGTCTAAACTCCAGGAATTTTTGAGTTATATTAATAGCACAACACACTTTTTACATTTTTCATTTAATTGTAGTGATACAGATATTGCCTTTCTTGATGTGAAAATTACAAAAGATCTGGTTAATAATATATTTTGTTCTAATATATATAGGAAAATGAGTTTTTTCGAATTCATGTTTGCACTATTCAAGCATGCACCCCAACTACCAGAAAAATCAGTAGTTAAGGTTCAGATGGTTAGGTTAGCTCATATAATCACTGAAAATGATGTTTTTGAACTTGAATGTGAATTATTGGTAAATATGTTCATTAAGTGAGGTTATCCTTTTGCATTGGTCAGTGAAATAAAAAATGAAGTGATGGTTAAGAGAGATAGAGGGGGTGTATGTCCCTGTTCTGGGTGGTAGTAGGGGTGAAACTACGAATTTTGATGGTGATAATATTACAGTTAATACTATTAATAAAAATAATGGTATTAAATTAATTTCCACATTTACTTTAGATAGTGAAGCGATAGTTGTGTTAAAAAAATTGGGCATTTTTTTTATCTAGCAGTGAGCTGCTTGGTAAGGTGGGCAGTGAGCCCCAGATTGTTTTTAGGAAAGATATGTTGTTTAAGAAGTACTTGGAATCAAGGAAAGAACATGTTGGTTTGATTGCTAAAAGGAAGGACATGTTTAAATGTGGGACATGTTCCACTTGCCCCCATATTTTGGTGGTAAAGGATTTTAATATTATAGGGAAGGTGTTCCAAATACAGGGTCATTTTACTTACCATTCAAAAGGGGTAGTTTATTTATCTCAATTTCAGTCTTGTCCTGCATTTTATGTGGGCAAGACTATTCGAAACTTAAGTCAACGTATTTATGAGCATTTGTTAGATATTAAGAATAGGAGAGATACAAATGCTTTATTTAAACGTGTTCGTGATTTTAATAACCATAGCTTCAAATGTTTAGTTTTAGAACAAATGAAACAAGATCTTCAGGGCAGGATTACTAAATAACATCTAGAAATATATGAATTTAAGTGGCAAATTTTATTAAATGCATTGGCTAATCCAGGTATTAATGAGGCTTGTTCCATTAATTCAATTTTAAGTTTAAGAGATTATACTGTGGCTAACTGTGGATAATTGCTGCATGAATCGTTAATTACCTGTTTAAAAATTCGTATTTAAGTTGATTGTTTGATGTGATTTTTGTTCTGAGGAAGTTCTAGTGTAGGAACGAAAGTGCTAAACCCGCTACATTTATTAAATGCTTTGGATTTTATTTGGCTTGTCTGCGTTGTTGGCGTTGCTGCTCCACTACAATAGGTTTTTAAGTGTTTAGTTTGTGTCACCGTTGGGTCTTAGTGTGTTACCAAATATGACACTTGAAGGAGACAACCCTACAATAATCCAGCATAGTGTGGCTCCATGTATGAGGGAACATACTTAGCAATTTCTTGCTTATTTTTGTTTAGAGTGGTGTGGCACTTGGCAGATGTACAGCCAGTAACCTGTCTAGGGCATGGCTGTCTCATTATATTTTGCAGCAGTAAAGTGTAAACTCTGTATAAATAAAATGACATCCTTGTTGGGATGTAGCTTAACCTAAGAATACAAAATAATTCAATATTATGTACTGTACATAAATGTTTCTGTGCCAGTAGTACTTAATGCTGCATACCGAAGGGTTTCCTATCAGTAACCCACCACCATGTAGTCATGTTTACCAATACCCAAGACAATTCCTCAAAAGTTGGAATAACAGCATAACTGAAAAAAATATGGAACCCCAAAACTACCTACTGCTTTGGACCCAGGAGCAAGCATTACCATGGGTCTAGGAGGGGGCAAGTCTGGACAGCTGCAATGTTGGTTTTCAACATTTCAATGTTAGGGATGTAGGAATAATGTAAGTGGACTCGACCACCTGTGTGGCGGGTTATTGATAGGAAACCATGCAGAAAAATGTAATGTAAAATAACAGATGAGAAGATGGTTAGAGCAAAGAGTTATGGCACTGTATTATTATTATTACACTGTGTGTGCAAAGTGCTGCTATACTTGTGCAGCTCTGTCCAGTTTAAAAAAAGTCTAGGTACACTGCATGTACAACTCTGCTTCACCAAAACTGTTTGCCCAACTGGCAGTTGTCTGATATGCTCCTACTTGTGAGACTTCATTCTCCCTTCAGTCTGTATTTCATCTAACTTCAAGGTAATCTGACATCATTTTCTTTAGCAGTGAATCTGTGAAACAATAAACCTCATCTTTCTTCTGCATGTATTAAGTGACTTAAGCATTCCAGTTTTTGTGTGTATGTGTAAATATATGTATGTAAGTATGTTTGTTATTATTACAAGTATGTCTCTGTATGTTTGTATGCATGTGTATCTATATTTATATATGTAAACTATATATATATATATATATATCTATAGAGAGAGAGAGACCGACCATATTTTTGGTAAGAGTGTTGCACTGTTTTGGGCTAAATGGCCTTTTGTGGAGGTTGCATGGTCATGGAGTTATATTTAAGTAAGGGGATGTTAAGTAAGGGAGTGTGGGAGTGGAGCCCCCAATGTAAAATCATTTTGTTTGCATTTTTATGTAAGGGTTAGATCATTTTTTCTTTAGCATTACTGATATGTTTGTGTGTGTGTGTGTGTGTGTGTGTGTGTGTGTGTGTGTGTGTGTGTGTGTGTGTGTGTGTGTGCGTGTGTGTGTGTATGTGTTTGTGCATGCTGTGCTTTAGGGAGGATATTTATTTATTTTTGTGGGGGGAGTGTTTTTGT